>NC_081830.1:71366268-71669312 GCF_030867095.1 Alligator mississippiensis
ACAAAGCACCGGGCTCTGTGCAGCTCCATGGCTGTGCAGGAAGCCCTGCAGGCAGCCAGGCAGCAGCCCAGGAAAGCAGACTCTGCCCAAGAAAAGCAGAGCGCCTGATCTCTCCCCCTCCCCCTCCCCTCGCCTTGGAGCCAGCCTTATCTGCACAGGAGCTTGGTGCTTCCCTCCACAGCTGCAGTGCCCCCCAGGACTGCCCAAGTCGGGTAACTGTAGACAGGTGCCACCTGGGGGGGTCCCACCAGTGCCATGGAGGGAAGCACCAGTCACACCTGCAACCCAGGGACTGCTCCACGCACTGGCAGCTTGCCCT
Organism: Alligator mississippiensis; assembly: GCF_030867095.1. Taxonomy (NCBI): domain Eukaryota; kingdom Metazoa; phylum Chordata; order Crocodylia; family Alligatoridae; genus Alligator; species Alligator mississippiensis. Next base: position 71,366,588 of record NC_081830.1, read on the forward strand.
CCCCTCCCAGCCAGAGAAGCAGGTAAGTCAGCAGGGTATGTGTACAACACGGGGGGGGGGAGGGGAGCGTTAATCAGCTCTAAATTAATTAATATTGCAGGGATGGTAGCCCCTTCTGCCTTCTGAAGGCATGATGCCTGCCAAGTTTCAAGGAGATAGATGCAGAGGTTTCTCAGAAACTGCACCTTAAACTGCAAAAAGCAAAACTTGTGACACTTGCCAGTAGCAGCAGCTCCTGTTATCTGGCATGCAGATCCAGGGGCCTGAACCCTGGGAGGGCTGTGGGGCTGTGTCAAGGGTACGGGCCCCCAGATCTGTGCTGGATGACAGAAGGCTGCCGCTGCCACCTGGGACCAGCCCTGGGTGCAGGCTGTGCCCAGCGCTGGTCCCAGGCACCAGCAGCAGCCTCCTCTCATCCGGCCCAGTGTCAGGAGGCAGGGGAAAGCCAGGACTGTGCTCTGAGCAGCTCTGCTGCCCCATGGAGTTCAGCCTGACAGTGGGAGGCAGAGCGCAGCCCTGGTTCTCCCCATCTCTCGCCACCGGGCTGAGCTCCATGGGGTTGTGGAGCTGCTCAGAGTGCAGCCCAGTGGCGGGGGGTGGGGAGAACCAGGGCTGCACTCTGATTGGCTCTGCAAGACCCACGGAGCTCAGCCCAGTAGCAGGAGACAGGCAGAGGCAGGGCTGGGCTCCACCCACCTCCAGGCAGAGCCCCATGGGGCTGCAGAGCTGCTCGGACCACAGCCCTGGCTCTCCCCTGCCTCCTGCCACTGGGCTGCTTCAAAACTTTGAAACATTTTGAGTGCCCTCAATTCATTTCAAAGCTGTTTTGGAGCTTTTTGTTTCATTTTGATTTCATTATTTTGAACTCAATATGCGTCAAAACGAAACACTCGGTGAAATTTCGCACAGCCCAAATATTCACCCTTTGGTTCTTAGACCAGGTTCTTTCATTTTTAAACTAGTCTGTGTGCGCCAAACATCTGTTCTGTTACAGATATAGACTGGTTTCTGATCACTTATACTGGTAAAAGTGTAATGTCTGTACCTGACCCTGGGCTCCATCCTGTTACCAGACTTAAAATTAGACTTTATGTAGTGGCACTAAATTTATGAATGCTTGAACAATAATCCGTTCTCTGAAGAGAGTGTTTATTGAGCACAGCAATTTGCAATTTCAAATCTGTGAAGAAAAAAAAAACAGCAGAAAAAAACGTTGCCTCAGTTAAGACACCACAAAATAAGATGCAGCAACAGTACACAGCACACAGTTTAGCTACAACAGAAACCTTGCATTATTCCTATGTAGTCCTGAAATCAGAGTCTGTAGCTAGGAGTTCAGAAATTTCTTTGGGGGACAACATGCCAGTTCTTCCTAACCAGTTAAGAGTGGTCCCAAATGCCTCATCTTTACCGGAGTTTTTTATAGGGATCTGTACCCGCTCTTCCCCTTGGGTCCATCATGTATCCCATGTTTGTCATGACTCTCATGCATTCAGCATTACTGTCTCTGTCCTCTTCTCATGTATTCCAGTCTCTCACCACTTACAGGTTCTACTTTGAAATGTAAATGTAGCTCCCTGCTTTCTTCAAATAGCCTGGCCCCTTCCCTGACACCTCAGGTCACACATGCATGCATGTAGCTTCAGAATTAGTTAAAGGGCCAGAGACTGTTATGACTGTGCCAGGTCTTCATCACCAATCCTTGCTCTGGGTTGTGGGAAGGAGTCAGGGCACAGAGGGGAGAGGGGACCTGTGCATCCTGGGATGCTGAAGGACTTCAATTTGCTTGTTGTATCTCTGTGGAGCAGACTGAAGTTATCCTAGCTCAAACTAAGTAGCACATGTCACAGTTAACTCTTGCCTAAAGTGGTGTAGTTTTGAGACACTCAGAGAACACTCAGAACAAGTGCCTATAGTACGGTCTAAGTATAATATGTAACTTCACTCAGAATTACAGGTAGCTCATTATCTCATAACATAACTGTCCTTCTGAAAAGGAGGGAGGAAGCTCTGACTATTACTTTTGGTTTTTTGCCCCACTTTTCCTTAGCTGTGCTTTGTTTTTATTAGTTTGCTTTCTTAAGGACTTGATACCGTGATGAATAATACAACTTTGTCATACATACTTTTTGAGACATTAAGATGTTGAGTGTAATTAACATAAGATTTGGCTTTCTTGGGCTGAAGTTATAGCATGAAGTATATGCCTGATTTTTATACCTTATAAAGTCAATGCAGTGATAGTTATATGCCCCTCTTCAACCACACCCTGGTCTCCGGTCTCCAGTAAGTTTGACAGCGGCCTTTGGGGACCAGACCTAAAATGGCCTGAGTCCTTCTGGGTTTGCAGCTTACATGCAGGAGTTGAGGGGGGAGGACATGGTAAAAGCAGTTATTCCTGAGGCAAGCCTCTTCAGTAGTCTAGCAACTCCCAAGACCCTTTATAGAGCTAGGTTTTAGTCTCACTGGACACATCAACATGAGGTGCTATGGTGCAGTAGCTCATTGCTACAGCGCTGTAGTGTCACTAGGCATGAACTGTGATCACACTGCTACTGCATAGTAGTGAGCTATTGTGCAGTAGCTCATTGCTACTGTGCAGTAGTGTCTAAAAATAACTGTGCGGTGATGGAGCTGCACAGTAACACCAGTCACTGCGCAGTCATTTACTACTTGGTTAAGTACTGCAGCATGTGAGCCGTGGCGGCACAGACCCAGCTGGCAAGGAGTCCAAGGGTTCAGCCTGCCAGCCCTGAGCTTCTCCACCCACTCACCAGCTCAGTGTGCTTTGGAGGGGATGGCTGGGGTATGAGGTTGCTTTCGTGTGGGGTTACCTGGCAGGCACACCCACCCTGGAGCACCCTTGTGCCCCAGCTAGCTCTAGTCACTGCCTACATGTGCACTGCAGCAGAGTAAATAACTCCAGCGGAGAAGAGTACTTGTGTTGGGCAATGCTATCCTACAGCAGAAGTAATTAGTTTACCCTTGCCTAATAGCACCGCTCATATAGACAGTGATGTTTTACTGAGAAGCTAAATAGGCGACTCCTCAGTGTCTCATATAGATGCAACCCCTGTGTCTGTTTGCCATCTGTAAAACAGCAGTACTTCTCTAGCTCACAAGGGTACTATGAGAATAAATTTTAATGTCTGTGAGATACTACATATAAGATACCTAGATGATGGGTTCCACCTAGGTACTTAGAAATAGAACTCAGTCCCACGGCCCTTGCTCATATGAGTAATATAACTGATGTTAATGTTCTTAATGATTAACCCCACCGCACAAACCCTTATTCAAGTGTGTGTTCCAATGGATACTAAAGAGACTGTTGGCATACTTAAGGATTTTGCATGAGTAAATGTTTTTTGGCTCAGACTCCACATGAACAAGGACTTGGATTGAATTCAAAATATAGTATCAAGCTGAACTGTCCCCTCCTAGAATGTAAAAGAGTTTGAAAAAGCTTGAACTTGAGCAAAGTAGTAGAGGAGAAATGTGTAATGATGCCTATAGGCTAACCATCAGTAGTGGGGAAAAATCTGTGCTTCTGTAAATCAAGTCCCCAGATACAGACAGATATCATCATGCTGCAGCTTAGATGAGTCATCGATTCTGAAATGTCTAGACTCTTCTTTACTGCATAAAATACATAAGCAAACAATAAAGTCAAATATATAAGGAAGTGTGTATGACGTTTAAGAACCAGAGGCCTACTTCACCACTCCAGTGTTCTGCTGCTTTAACTCCAATGAAATAAATGGACTTATTCAAGTATAAAATTGGAGCAAGCACTGTATTGCTTCAGTTTATGGTTAATCATTCCTATAGTTCTTATGCCAGTCAACATATCTGTTTTGCTAAAAAATGTAAAAGGTATAATTTACCATTTAGCCTAGCAAAACAATATGTACATGAAATTCAATCCTTTTTGAAGAAAATTGATTAAATTATTTTATTTAATAGTACACTGGTGCATCATTTCAAACAATCCAACAACATTTGTTTCACATGCATAAAATATAATTTATTTTATTTTTACAGGAAAAGTATAAAGATAATATATCAGTTCCTGACTTGCATTCTTTAATTGACCACTCAATTAAGGGCAGAAAATTTATTTCTTTTGTTGTTCTGTGCCAAGTATGTTTTCTCCCAGAATGCAGATATAGCATCTGCACCCATTATTTGCTGTCTGCATACCAACTGATGCTGCAGAGTAAAATTGCAAATGACAACAGGCAGACTGATTCATGTAAAGAACTTATATCATACGTGATTCTAATAATGGATACCCCAAGTATATTGCCCATTTTTATATTTAATGAAGCTGAAAAAATCTGCTCTTAAAAATAAAAGAGTCTAGTTTATTTGCTTTCGTTAGCACACAGGCAGTTATAGAGCTTGAATTCTGTGCTATTTGATGGAAAATAGGAAAAAATAATTTTGAAGCCAAATTTTAAAGGATTGACATGAACTTAGAGCTATTGCAAGACTTTCAAAAATACTAAAAATATAATTATGGCTGAAGAATTATTCTATAGCCAGCCATATATTTAAAGGAGCCTAAATATGGAACTATAAGTCTAGCTTAATCTGCATTTTGAAAATGCTAAACTTCAAAGACGTGTTTGCATCACCCTTTATTATGGAGGGAAATGGAGATATGCCTTTGTCACAATTTCTTTTAGGAATAAAATAATTAAAATACACTCTTGGAGATCAAGGTGTCAGAAGAAGGAATTTGGGCTGGGATATATTAGTCATTTAAATTATATTAAGTCCTCTGAAATGAAGGGTATTTTCTCAAGTGTTCTACGGATACTTAAGAAGGATTTGCCTCAGTCCTGACAAAGCCATGTGCTTGTTAAAATCTGGAGGACCTAGAGGGTAGAGGATGCTTTATTTTTGTTTAAGATGTGGAGTAGGAGTGAGCCCAGGAGTTATAAACTAATGAGCCTTACTACAGTATCTGGAAAATTAGCTGAAAATAACTACAAGAGTTATAAAACACTAAGATGAGCATCATATTATAGGGACAAACCAACACAGCTTCCAAAAGGAAAATTGCCTTTTCTACAAATCATAATTCCTTCAGGGAGTTAACAAAATAGTGGATAACTGAAAAGTGATAGATATAATTTATTTAGAGTTTTTAAAAGCACCAGAGGCTATTAAGGAAACTAAGAGTAATCACAGGGTGAGACATAATGGACTTTTATGGACTAGAAACTGATTGAGAGAGAGAAAACAAAGAGTAGAAATAAATGAGCTTGGCAAATTGAAAGTTGGTCTGGAAACATACCTTTTATTTATTTTAATATGTAACAGACTTTTTTATGGCTCAAGGCAAAATGTAATCATAAATACAGATAGGTTTGAGATAAAAGATCAGCCAAAAAACCTTCCCACCCACCAGAACAAACTATTTCTGCTTTCTTTGCCTAAACCCTATATTCATCACTTTCTTCCCTCAGCAGATAAAAGCTTTTGTTACTTCATAGACACCTGGCATTATAAAGAGCTAGAGGTTATCTGCTTCTTTCTGAAAAATGAGTCTTTAGTGTATTTGCTTTCATTGCCAGTCTGGCAGCTGTTGCAATTATACATTTGTTTTATAACATAAAACTATAATTCTCAACAATCACAAGTATTGTGGAAAAGGTCTTTGTATGGTTGATCACCTTAGTCCATCCTTTTGCCAATGTAGATTTATTCTCTGCAGACTGTTTTTGAGGTCTGTGTCTAGGGAGGATTTAAATGAATTAAGTGATGAAGCTTTCCATTTGTAGAGAGAATATTCTGCTATTTAATAGGGTAAACGATTTGACTTGTTTATGAAATTGCTTCAGATTTAAACTTCACCTTGCCAAGAGTCAACTTATATGATTTTAGTTCATGAAACAACGATCCAGTTCAGTGGTGCTCTACTTATCTGGCCTCAGATAAATGGCATGGGGTCAGTCTGCAGGCCACGTCTGATCGCAACATGACCCTGTATTCCAGATTTAACTTTGACACTCTACCTGCCCAAGTTTGTGGGCTTTCCTGTTTTTTTCACTTGGGCATGCTTTCCATTTTTTGAAGGATTCCCCCTTTGCCTTTTCGATTGAATGGCTTCCTTAACTCCTTAAAACATGAGGGAGTTTTATTGGTCTGCTGGTACCCTTCATGATTTGTGGTATACACTTTTCCTGAGCCTTTAAAGTGCTATTTTTAAATAGTTTCCAAGCTGCCTGAAGTGTTTTAACTTCCCCAGCATCTAACTTCCCCATCTTTTTGTAATTTCTCTCCCTGAAGCTGTACATTGGTGGGGTGGACTTGTTTGATTTACTCCCTCTTGCGAGAATGCTGAATGTGTGTTATGGTCACTATTACAGAATGGCTCACCAACAGATACCTCTTGAGTCAGGTCCTGTGTGTTACTCAAGATTAGGTATAGAATTGCTTTTCCTCTGCTGATTTCCAAGGTGAATTGTTCTAGAAAGCAGTCATTTATCACATCCACAATTTTTCCTTCCACATCTTGCCCCGGTGAGGGATTTATCCAGTCTATGTGAGGGTAGTTGAAGGCTCCCATTATTATTGTTTGCCCCATTTTAACAGCTTCTGTAATTCCCTTGAACATTTCATAATCACCTTTATCTTCCTGATCAGGTGGTAAGTAGTGCAATCCTAGTAATATATTCTTTTTATTCAAGTACAGAATTTCTACCCACAGGGATTCTATGGTAGTTTTCATTTCAGGTAAGATTTTTATGCTGTTAATGTCTATATTCTCCTTAACATACAGTGCCACTCCTCCACCTGCATGTACTATTGTCATTCATATACACCCTCAGCAAGTTTTCAGATGACATCAAGCTGGGGGAGCAGTAGATATGCTAGAAGGTAGGGGTAGGATTCAGAGATACCTAGACAAATTGGAGGATTGGACCAAAGGAAATCATGGGCCATGTCTACACATGTGTGGATGCTTGGTTCCCTGTGGACAACAAGCAGTGGTGCGCCTCGTGCTGCCGCTAGTTGTCCCTGAGGAATGCCTGTGCCACACACCCTCTGGCACGTGGCAAGTTACCCCAGATGGAGTAGGAGAGGCTTGGGCCAGCACTGGGCTGGCTCCAGAAGCCTTACCTGAGGTCCTGGGGGCTTCTCAGGGCTGCAGCAGTGGCAATCCATCTCTATGGAGCCTGGCTGGCAGCTGGAGTATGGCTCTGGTTTTGAGCGGCGCATGCTGCCCCCATGTGCACCACTGCTTTTTCTCCACATTTTTTTTAACCCCATGAATATTCATGGATAAAAAAAAAAAACTCTTCATGTTGTTCCCTTGCAATGTGGTGCCGCAGACATGCATGCAGCCCCACATGCTGCATGGCCATGCTTGTCTGGACGTGGCCATGAGGTTCAATAAAGACAAGTACAAAGTCCTGTGCTTAGGCTGGAACAATCCCAGCCACCAGCACATAATGGGAACTGGCTAGCTAAACAGGAGCTCTGCAGAAAAGGACCTGGGGGCTACAGTGGACAATAACCTGAATATAAGCCAACAGTGTGCCCTTTTTGCAAAGAAGACTAACAGCATTCTGGGCTGCATTAGTAAGAGCATTGCCAGCAGACTGAAGCGAATGATTATTCCCCTCTATTTGGCACTGGGAAGGTCACATCTGGACTACTGTGTCCAGGTTTGGGTCCCCACTGCAGAAAGGAGATGGACAAATTAAAGAGAGACCAGTAATGGGCAATGAAAATGATTAGGGGGCATAGACTTCTAAGGAGAGGCTGAGGGAACTGGGCTTATTTAATTTGGAGAGACAGGATTGAGGAAGGATTAAAAAGCAGCCTTCAACTACCTGAAGGGGGGTTCTAAACAGGATGGAGCTGGACTGTTCTCAGTGATGGCTGATGACAAAACAAGGAGCAATGTTTTCAAGTTGCAGCAAGGGAAGTTTAGGTTAGATATTAGGAAAAACTCTCTCACTAGGAAGGGAGTAAAACACTGGAACAGGTTACCCAGAGAGGTTGTGGACTCTCTGACCTTGAAGGTTTTTAAGACCCAACTAGACAAAGCCCTGGCTGGAATTATCTAGTTGGGGATGGTGCTGCTTTGAGCAGGGAGTTGAACTAGATGACCTCCTGAGGTCCTTTCCAAACTTAATTTTCTAGGAGTCTATATACTATGTAACATATTAGAACAGTATCCCATTGATTATTGTCTTTCCACCAAGTGTGAGATGTCTATTATATCGAAGTCACTATTTAATACCAGGCATTCTAGTTCACACATCTCATTTTTAGGGTTCTGGCATTTGTGTAGAGGCATTTATAAATGTTGTCCTTGCTCAGGTTCTCATTACTACCCACACTATTTGTTTGTAGCTCTGGATGTTCTGACTCGTGCTTACTATTATCTGTAGTTATACTTCTTACTCTGCTATTATCCTCTTCAAGAAAGTATAGAATCTGAATGATGTCTGACTTTGAGGTGCGTGTACCCGACCTGTATGCTATTCCATATCTATTGGTTTTCCTCTACTTTTTAGTTTTAAAAGTGCTCTATAACCTTTTTTCATTTGAATCTACTTTTGAAAAGCCAAACAGTGGTGGTTGAGAACGGTGATCAAAATCCAAGGTTTGGTAAGCACTTTATATAGATAAATCACTGGAAAGATTCAAATATAGCCTTAATTTATGTCTTCCAATTAAGCTGTAGGTAAAAGGAGCCAGAATTCTGAATTAGACCCACAAGATAATAATTGAGGGTTTCATCTGTGTAACTCAAAGTTCTCCATAAATATTAATATATTAAGCAACAAGCAAAGAAACTAATTTCATGTTGTTATTCCTGTACACATATGTTAATGAAGTTATTGTTCACTTGTATCCAATATCTTTGTATGTTAAGCAGATGTAATTCCGTGACTCTAAGGTACCAACATACAAGCCTGCAATATGTTAGGTTCATTTTGAAAGACGTGTGCAGCTCAAAATCTTGGCAAAAACTAATCTGAGTGGTTGAAACCACAAAGATAATTTAATTGCAACTATCTACCTTAACATAATGTCACTTACCTTCTGATGTTGTTGTATAAGTGCGGGTCATAAGCCATGCCTACATGGCAAACTCACTTTAGAAAGCAACAGTGTTAATTAACACTGTTGAGTGACAGGGCCAGTTAACCTACCCCAATACTAATTATCCTACCTGTGTAGTCATCTATACTTTTTTTTGGTTTAGCAAGCTGACCAATTGGAGAAGCACAGCTTATTTCAGAGATCACCAAAGATGAATATACCTCCTCTTCTCGTGCTTGCAGGGAGGCAGTTAGACAGGACAAAGCTACCATGGAGCTGAGGATGGCAACCCAAGTAAAAGACAACAAGAAATTGTTTTTTAGATATATAGGGAGTAAAAGGAAGGCCCAGGGAGGAATAGGACCCCTGCTAAATGGGCAGAAACAATTGGTGACAGACAGGGGGGACAAGGCTGAACTCCTCAAAGAGTTCTTTGCCTCAGTGTTCCTAAGTGAGGGGCACGACAAGTCTCTCACTGGGGTTGTAGAGAGGCAGCAGCAAGGTGCCAGACTTCCATGCGTAGACCCTGAGATGGTGAAGAGTCACTTGGAAGAACTGGATGCCTTTAAGTCGGCAGGCCCGGATGAGCTCCATCCGAGGGTGCTGAAGGCACTGGCCGACATCATTGCAGAGCCACTGGCGGGAATATTTGAACGCTCTTGGCGCACGGGCCAAGTCCCGGAGGACTGGAAAAGGGCCAACGTGGTCCCCATTTTCAAAAAGGGGAGGAAGGAGGACCCGGGCAACTATAGGCCAGTCAGTCTCACCTCCATCCTTGGCAAAGTCTTTGAAAAAATTATCAAGGCTCACATTTGTGAGAGCCTGGCAGGACAAATTATGCTGAGGGGAAATCAGCACGGGTTCATGGCAGGCAGATCGTGCCTGACCAATCTAGTTTCTTTTTATGACCAGGTTACAAAACCCCTGGACACAGGAGGAGGGGTGGATGTCGTATACTTAGACTTCAGGAAGGCCTTTGATATGGTATCCCACCCCATACTGGTGAACAAGTTAAAAGGCTGTGACTTGGATGACTACACAGTCCGGTGGGTAGCGAATTGGCTGGAGGGTCGCACCCAGAGAGTCATGGTGGATGGGTCGGTTTCGACCTGGAAGGGTGTGGGCAGTGGGGTCCCGCAGGGTTCGGTCCTTGGACCAATACTCTTTAATGTCTTCATCAGTGACTTGGACGAGGGAGTGAAATGTACTCTGTCCAAGTTTGCAGATGACACAAAGCTATGGGGGGATGTAGACACGCCGGAGGGCAGGGAACAGCTGCAAGCAGATCTGGACAGGTTGGACAAGTGGGCAGAAAACAACAGAATGCAGTTCGACAAGGAGAAATGCAAAGTGCTGCACCTAGGGAGGAAGAATGTCCAGCACACCTACAGCCTAGGGAATGACCTGCTGGGTGGCACAGAGGTGGAAAGGGATCTTGGAGTCCTAGTGGACTCCAAGATGAACATGAGTCAGCAGTGTGACAAAGCCATCAAAAAAGCCAATGGCACTTTATCATGCATCAGCAGATGCATGACGAATAGGTCCAAGGAGGTGCGCTGGTCAGACCGCAGCTGGAGTACTGCGTGCAATTCTGGGCGCCGCACTTCAAGAGGGATGCGGATAACCTGGAGAGGGTCCAGAGAAGGGCCACTCATATGGTTAAGGGCCTGCAGACCAAGCCCTACGAGGAGAGACTAGAGAAACTGGATCTTTTCAGACTCCGCTAGAGAAGGCTGAGAGGCGACCTTGTGGCCGCCTATAAGTTCATCACGGGGGCACAGAAGGGTATTGGTGAGTATTTATTCACCAAGGCGCCCCCGGGGGTCACAAGAAATAATGGCCACAAGCTAGCAGAGAGCAGATTTAGATTGGACATTAGGAAGAACTTCTTCACAGTTCGAGTGGCCAGGGTCTGGAACGAGCTCCCAAGGGAGGTAGTGCTCTCCCCTACCCTGGGGGTCTTCAAGAGGAGGTTAGATGAGCATCTAGCTGGGGTCATCTAGACCCAGCACTCTTTCCTGCTTATGCAGGGGGTCAGACTCGATGATCTATTGAGGTCCCTTCCGACCCTAACATCTATGAATCTATGAATTTGAGGATGATATTACTGGGTACTGGTCTGATGTATTTTAGTGAAATTCTTGTTATTTCTTGCTAATGAACTGCTCTACCATCAGAAATAATATGGCCGGGCAAAGAACCTTGTGGTGGCAAGACGCAAGCCACCACATCAAGAAATGAAATGGAAGTGCCAAGGGAGCCAAGACTGGGAGGGGAGGTGGGGAGGAAAACCTCACCCATTCCCATGGCTTACTGGCAGGAATGTCAGCGATGCGGGCTGAAAAATCTCCGGCACCACAGCCCCCATGCTTTATTATCATGTGCCAGCTCCAGCTGGTAAGACACATGCTGAAGCATATCATAAAGATGCACCCTGCCTCAGATGAAAGAAACCCCAGAGGAGAGAATGTGACAGAGGATAAGCTGGCTCCCACTCCCATTTCAGTGTGCCCCAGCAGGGGTGAATGGAGGAGGGAATGGCAGCTTCTGCCTATCAAGACTCAGAGGAGTCTTTCCACTTACCTGAGGTCTGATGGATGAGAGACACAGACCCACTCCCTAGGCAGCTGAGCATTGAGAGTTTCTTGTTGTCCTGCGGGAGAAAAGAAGACGCTGAACTGTGAGTTTTTTGAGGCAAGGAGAGAATATTCTCCAGAGACCTTCAAAGAAATGACATATTTGACTCTATTGTTAACATGATTAAAAGTAAAACCCCATCTTGGAGATAGGAGTTGGGGAAGATAGCATTGCAGCCCAATGGATGGAGTTAAAATTTAGCTAAGGGCTTGTGCTAAACACTCAGCAAGCACATGGGGACTGTGACATGGTACATTTCTAAACCAACTGCCTGATTAAGACCAATAACATCAGGTTGGTACAAGGATGGGGTGCAAGGGGAAGTGGAGCCGCAAGGAACACTGCTTGGCTAGCAGTTAATGGAACTGTAGAACAGGAAAGCTCCCTCTTCTTTCATACTTTACATCAAAGCGTGGCAGGAAAGACGAGGGTTTGTGCCACTAATAGTTTGCTTCCTGCTCAAAGTATCAGGTCCTAAAGGTCGCACCTCAGGGTGTAAGCAACCACTAGGGCAACATAATCACTCTCTCCCTCTCTCTGTCTCTGTGTCTCTGCCTCTCTGTCTCTGTCTCTGTCTCTCTCTGTCTCTGTCTCTCTGTCTTTCCAGCAGGTTTCCAGTGGATTTGCCAGCAGCCTGACTTAATGGCTTGAGCCAGATGGCTCCAGGCAATTGGTGCAGGCATTTCTCTTCTCCACCAATCAGGAGAAGGCAGGAGGAAGACTTGCCCCACCTGACTCAGGAGTGAGATGAAGAAGAGGACCTGAGGGGGAGCCCTCAGGCTTTCCATTTTCAATCTGGAGGTGGAGCCTCCAGAAGGGATGAAAGCCCTCGTACCCAGCACATTCTTTGACAAGGGATGACAAAGACAGGCTGCAGAAGAGCTGGTGGAGTTCACCAGTGGAGCAGAGCAGAAGCAGCCTGAAAATGCCTCAGCCTAGTGGGAAGCAGTGAGAGGCTGCTCCCAGCCCCACTGTGGAGAGAGAGCCATGGCGTTGGTGCTCATGGAGGACCCAGAGAGTGGAAGGGACCCCACAGCTGCACAGGGCAGTGTGGGTACACATCCCTATACATGGCAGACACCCTCAGTGGACAGAGCGGTGCACAGGGCCTGGAGTGAAAGGACCCCGTGGCTGCACAAGACAGCATGGGTCCCCATCCCTGCAGGAGGCAGGAGCCCCTATGGTGCACAGAGCAGTGTGTGGGGCTTGGACAGAGCTGAAGGAACCCCGCAGCTGCATGAGGCAGCGTGGGTCCCCATCCCTGCATGCAGCAAGAGCCCCTTTGGTGCAATGAGTGGTGCATAGGGCCTGAGAGGGCTGACAGGCCAGCTAACTGCACGATGCAGCTCAGGCCTCCTTGCAGAAGTTGACAGCAGGACAGACAGACCATCCCAGTGAAGGGGAGGAAGCTCCACAGCCAACCCACAGAGAGAGAGAGAGAGACAAGTCATGTCCACCAGAACTGCTGGGAGTCGTGAGTTGCCTGGAAAGAGGATTGCAGTCCCAAGGAGGGGAGGAGGCAAGGATTTCCACAAGGGAGGAAGGGCCCTCCCCTTCTGGTAATCAAAGGGAAGCCCCACAATGACAGGGGTGGCTGTGGTTGCAGATCATCCTAGCCATATGGCCTAGAGGAGGGAGATAGCATTTCTTATACTAATCTGCTCCTTTCCCCTGGTATCACTCATAATGTTGTATTATGAGATGAGTAACAACTGCTTTATCTAGCCTGTTAGTGGGCCTACTAGTACATACCCTACTCAATACTTGCTTTCATTGTATTGGTTATCTTAATGTATTGAATCTTACTAATGTAATCCAACCTATATATGGTTAGACTGTTGTTTCATCCTTATCAGGTTTTATCTGTTGAACCACAGTTTAACCTGTATTTTCCCATTGAGTGTTTCCTTGCCAGCCACCTGGAGGGCCCCGCTGAGGGTAGGGGCTGTACACTACCTGGAAGACCAAAGAAGATCAAAATCTATGTGGCTATAGGGTCTTCATCTGCCATACCCAGCTGAGATTGCCTGGCTTTACGTTTAATAATATTTACAGGTTCTTTTGTAAACTTACATTTGTAAATAGTTTCTCTCTATATATGTACATGTTTTATACATTTTATTGAGGCTGTACTGTAAAATTAAATCTGTAAATAGTTAAATATCATTGGGTGTCCCTGGTCCTTGCTCTGCTTTGTAGGAGAGGGAAGTAAGTGAGCTGGCCTGAACCTAGCCAGCCACTTACCCCTGGGCTAACACACACACACACACACACACACACACACACACACACACACACACACACACACACACACACACACACACACAGAGTTATACCTACTCCTGTATAGTTCTTCTGCTTGTTGTATCTTGTCATAATATAGAGATGCAAGTTTGATCAGTAGATTTGCTTTGTTTTTGTTTTAATTTATTTATACAGTATTTAGCAGAGTGGGCCTTCAACTTTAATTGGGGGCTATCATTCTTATTAAAATGCAAGTAATTTTACTTATAATAATTATCCTATGACTATTATAACGGGTAGTAGGGTTGTAGTGTTGTAGCCATGATGATCCAGGAAATGTATGAGGCAAGGGGTTTTTCTGTGGTATCTTTAATTGAACCAACCATAGAATTGGGAGAGCCATTGAACAAAATTTTGAGGTGCAAAATTCGAGGCGCATTCTTCAGGTCTGAGAAAGAAGCAGACAAAAACTAAGCTAAATAACAGGAGAAAACGGTTTATATTTAACTTTGTGCAAATGAAAAAAGGCACTTAAGTTACGGAGAAAGAATGTCAGTGAAGTGGGAGCAGCAAGAGGTTATCTGGAGTAGTTTCAAATAAGGGAAATGTAGTTGAATGGCTAACTTAAATATGTAAAAGAACAAGATGGTTAAAAGGGGTCTATTCTAAGAAACACCTTTGTCAATTTCTTCACAAATAAATCTTAATACCAACAACAACAGCAGCAGCAACAACGACAACCCTTGTTATGATATGTTCTAAATATAATTTAATAGCAATGGCCTAAATCCAAATATCCTGTGTATAGAGATGACCAGTTTGTTTTAAAAAGGTATTTTGCTACCTGTGCTTTTACGTAATTCTTGTTGCTGTCATGGTGAAATATATACAGGTATCCATCTGGATTAAGAACCAGCTGCAGAGTATGCTGTTTCCTTACTGGCTTTGTTATGTAAGAAATCTATTTTTATATAATTTGAACTCTTCAATCTTTTTCTTGAATAAGTTAAATGCCAGTATATTATTGGCCAGCATTGAACAACTGTTTACTGGGATCTAACATAATATAGAAGCAGTTTAAGTTCCCCAAAAAAGGTTTCTGGAAAGTGTTTTCTGGTGCTGAGTTCCTTGTAAAATGACTGAAGGCAAACGTTGCTCAGCAACATTTAAGAATTATTTTCTTCATTAAATTCCTTTACTAAATTGGTCTATAATCTCAGTTTAAAAACTCCTACTAGAAGCTCAAGTCTGCTACTGGCTATGACATTATACAATGTTTAGCTTAAATTCATTAAATAGTTATGTGGAAAGGGGAACAAGCCATCTGTAATAAGCTAAAAATGCTGACACAGTACTCATAATAGGTTCTTTCCCAGAGGTTTTTATTGCAGTTATATAAGAAATCATTGACTTATGAAGTTCAAAGAAACTTTCAAAACAGATCTTTTTTGTTATATTTTTTAAGAGATATAGCAGGAGAGCATGAAGGTATTGCTCATAATAATTAGAGTTGTGAAACCTTGGGAAATTATGCCTAGGGAGTAGGCATACTTATTAGTAGGATTATTAGTATTTGCAAAAAAATCTCACAGTGCTCTAAAACAGAAGAACTTACTTAAAATCTAGTGAAAGTTGCCTCTGAGTGTGTAAGCCATCTTAACTAGGTGTCATTATTGTCAGGTAAGTACCTCGTAAGAAAATTAAAAAAAACAAGGCCATATACGTGTGTCGTGAATATCCACTTTAAAACCTTCCCTTTCTTATTGAACATTGGCTTGTGCGAGTAGTTCAAAGGTGAATCAGCAGGGCTTCTTATATAGGTGAAGGTTTATCAATGTGAGTGGTAGTTCAAGTTACTGAACTGACATTAGTTCTTGATTGGAGTAGAACATTTGCAAGTTTATTTCAATAGATGGCTTATCAGGCATACCCAGTACAGACAACCCCCACTTCGTGCTCTTAACTGCTTCCTGAAAAACCAAGCATTAAGCAAAATGAGAGTTAAGTGAAACTGAAAGTATTTGATGACCCAAGATGGTGACTGAAATTGTTTTTAATGACCCAAGATGGTAACCGCGAGCGTTATAATGAAACTCACTGACTACTAAGTGACATCAGGTATCAATTTTAAATGAATGTTATAGCGAAATAGCACTAAGTGAAACAGCATTAAACGGGGGTTGACTGTATCAGATTTGCCTAGAATTTGAATGACATCTTTGACTTTTACCTATTCTTTTTTATGTAATATTTATATTAAAGAAGGAAAGAAAACCAAACAAAATAAATCTCTTCGAAAACTAATTAAGAAAAGTTATTTGGCCTTTATACATGATTAGTAATGCCATGCAAGGGAACTCATCTAGGCATGAGGGATATAGAGTTAGGCAATCCACAGTGTAGGTGCCCTGTGTTGGTATAGAAAGTAAATTGTATTCATATAGCTTCCCTGGGTTGAGCTACAAAGGCATAACATTACAAGTTGAAAAAAGATGGCATAGAAAGCAAGAAAAATGCAAGAAATATGTCCCTGCCTTAGCTATCTTAGTGAGAAGAAGTATTTTCACAGTCTTAATGCCAAGGTCCTTCAAAAATTATATGAGCAATCTCCTGGTTAAAATACAGATAAAATACTGCAAATTCGATTCCTTGAGAAGTCTGCCTTACTCCAGGAGTAAGAAAGCTTTACTTTCACTATCCAGATTTAGGCAGAGGTACCTTATAGACTAGCTCATTCAGAAAGGCATGACAGTAGGCTACAGTCCGCTTCATCAGATGCATACAAAAGCTTGTCTTGCTGAATGAGTTAGTCTATAAGCTACCATGATGACATACCTTCTCCATATCTTCAGACTGATATGGCTAACTACCTCTCTCTACTCCAGACTTAGTTCACCTGGCTGGCAGTCAAAATATTCCTTTCATATGTAATGTAGAAATGTTGGACTGGCAATAAACATGAAGCCCAGAATGCCAATTTTAAATTGATGTTTGTGAGTACATCCCCACCCAAAGTGAATGCACGAAGCTGCATTTAAATTTTTGACTTGCACACCAAAGGGAAACTTCCTGTACTTGAACTGCTTGAGACTTGGATATTGTTTCTGTTTTTGTGGACTTCCCTTGTCTAGAACAAAAGGCTTGAGCCTTTGGGCACTAATGTAATAATTAAAATAATTAATAAATGAAAGTGATAAATGGTAGCCTCACTATGAACAGAAGCTTCACTGTGGCCTTCAACAAGGAGAAACAATTGCATGGGTAGGTGTTTAATAATCAGAAGAGTGGTCTGTTCTGGCTGTTCCTTTTGGCAGCAGTTTCCATCTTTCTAAGGGCTCTGTCCCTTGCTTGTTTGCTGTATGGTTATTAGCAATGAAGTGACTGAAGTCTCTAACTTCCAAAAACGTATCAATGTTTTATTTTATAATGTTTCCTATTATCAACATTTGATCTTTCACTATGCTTAGTAGCTCAAAAGTATGTGGCAATTTCAGCTGGGGAAAATAAGCATATTTTCATAACTCTTCTACTTCCATAGCCTAGTTTATCTGCCAGTTTTTCTGCTGCATTATACTCACTGCCACAAAAATTACAAATAATTGCTCTTTTTAGTTTATATTAGCCTCTGATCCCAAATATTTGCTACCTTAAATGCCAGTCAGTACTTTTAACCTCTTAATCATACATCTATTAATATTGGTTTTGAGCCAGTATTGCAATGCAACTTGAATAAATGTATTGCAAGATAGATTCTCCCCACAATCTATACAGCAGAATGCAGTTGACACCATGACCCTCAGATTTGCAAATTAGTTAATTTTGGCAGAAAATCATGAAATACTTTTAAAAGTTATTGATTTCCCAAGAAAATACTAAAATGCCCAGCCATTAATGCCTATTTACACAATAATGACTGAGGCACAGCTAGGTCATTTCCTAGGGATTAATTAATTTTAAGATTTCTAAAAAGGTATCCAGTCTGGGACCCATGGATACACTTTAATAAGTAATAATAGGATAATATTCCCACCCACTCCACTGGCACCATGTCAATGAATAAAACTCCTTTTCTTCCATCTTTCTTTCTGAGTAAAGGTGGGAGGAATTGGACACCCTTCATTGCAAAGTGTCCAGTTGCTCCCTTCCCTACTCAGAGAACAAGATAAAATAGGAGGGAGGGGAAGAAAGGAGTGCATGTAGTTCTTCATTTCAAACTTACAAGCAGAAGCAACCAAGCTCAGAGTTAACCAAACCAAACATTATAGGATGTACATTAAATTTCACCCATACTAGAGAAGCAACTACTTTCCGGAGTTAACATTTTGAAGTAAGCCAGTATTCTATGAAGTTCCTTTGTAGTCTCCACAGATGAGTTACTCAGTACCTTTGCACTAATTCAGTAGTACCCAACCATGTCATCCGACCAGTGGGACTCCCCAGGTGTCCAGAAATGTGGTGGTGGGTGAGTCAACACAGCATGAAATGCTCCCTGAACCACAACAGTTAATCCTGCCACCAAATTTACAGACCTCTGGGGAGCGCTATGGTTCAGATGACATAGTACAGATTGCACCATATTTGGGTTCACGCTGAGGCTAGATGCATGTAGGGTCATGACAGTGCGCAAGATTGAACCCACCCTGCAGACCAGCCCCGCACCACCCATCTGGTGAGTGGGGCCAAAGAGGTTGTGCAGCACTGTACTAAGTCATTGCAGAGGTCACAAACACAGAGGAAAGGGATTTGGGGGGCTTGTTTTAAGTTATTGTATTGCACAAGACAACAACATACCTATGCTACTTCTGCATACTTTAGCTCTAGAACTAGAAGCAGAATAGCTGTGTTAACCTGATGCTAGATTACAGAAAAGCAGGATTTATCAGCTGGGGCACAGTGGTGCACAAATATAGCTTTCCTGCTTCCAGTTCTGGACCTAGCATATTCAGAATTAGCAAAGGTATCTGCACAACAGTTCCTGCTTTGTGCCATGTAGACACCAGTACACAAGCTAATCTTTCATAGTGTTCATTTTAGAAGGCAGCTGGCTCGGAGCAGAGCAGCCAGCTTGACAGCCCTGCCACAAGGTGCAGTACATTTTACATATTGGCATAATAATATGCATTAGGTTTTAATTGTAAGAACTTTCATTTTAAAGTTTTAGACTTTATTCTTCCCTCTTGCTTGTTTTCTCCAATGCAGCTAATAGCCAGCTGGTTTCTTCTTCAGTCCCTGTAGTTATTGTTATATCATCTGTAAACAGATTTCCCACCAGTGTTGCTGTATTGCTGCCAGCACTGGGGCATTTCCATCTTCTTCTGCTGATATTACTGCCAGCTTCATTCCTGCTGAAAACCAAATAACTTGCCATGTGCATCATGTTCTCATTCCCTTCTCCACTGCGTACCACTGAAGTTTTCTAATCTCTTGTAAACCTCATCACATTCATTTTACAAAACACATTGGCCAGCTGTTGCCTTACTCTATGCCCATTATTTGGTCTTTAGTAAAAAGAAAATAACTATTTGTAGTAGCAGAAGAAAAGCAACTGGGTTAACATAAATGCAGAGGTATAATGCATTTAGTGATGATCAGGTGTGAATCATTATGCTCATCCCGGAGTAGAAGCATGAGAACTTTTTAGACTGAAGTTTGACAGTGTACCACGATCCTGAAATTCTGTTGCAGATGTGATTATTTTGTAGATGTAAAATTCTGCTGAAAGCTTGGGACAGTGATGATGGAAAAGCTAACCTGTTTGGCACTGTTTGTTCTCAATCCTGCTAAGACTTACACACAGAGTCAATTTTTTTCAGAGCAAGGAAGACCGTTGACTTCAGTGGAACACATTGTATTTTAACGGGTGCATAAATCATTGTGGGGTTGGAGCCATTGTTAGCACCAAAGGTCCTGATCCTCTAATGTTTTCCACATGAATCATCATTTTCCCTGTCAATAGCTGTACGTTCATAAGTAAAAATTCGAAGCACCTGGCTGTTAAACTTCAACTCTCCACCTCCACCCCCATTCATCAGATACTAGGAAAACTATATGTATAAAAAAGAAGTCTCAACTCATTTCACTAATCTATTCAGTAATCCCTTTCCAACAGCTCATCATTGACTGTACATTTTAGGTAAAAGAGGAGTCCTTTTTCTCTTATGTGAAAAATTTATATGTCCCAATCCTTCAAAATCAGGGAAGTGCCTAGGCCTCAGCTGAGACCGTAGGCTATTGCTGGATCAGATGGATTACCAGTGCTTGCAGAAGAGTATTGTTTGGAGGGGTGAGTGCAACTACAAGTGCTCTGACATTCAGTACAACAGCATACAAAGTTATGGTATGTAGTTATGTTATGGAGATTTAGAACCATAGTAAGCAAGGGATACCACAGGGACCACATTATTTTTATGGCCAGGATAGAGGATGCGGTGTGGCTCTGTTGTCTCACTGTGATCAGAAGAGGGGCTTCTGCAGCCCCTTGTAGACATGCCCAGTGCACATCTGCACCAATGCATATTTACTTTAGGCAGAACATTGGGAATAAACTTTGGACAGAGATGATAATTGGCATGATTTGTCATATCGTTTTTTAAAAAACATTGCCTTAAGCTCAGTACTGCAGCTTTCACACCAATCACCTACCTTTTCCTTAATGTACTCATTATTAACTAATGATCAGGATGTATTTTTAAGGAAAGGACTTTTGTTCTGAGAGAATATTGGACATAGCATATACACAATAATGATTAGAGTGCCCCTCCTCCCTGTTCCCTCTCACTTTAAAAAAAATATTTTCCTACTACCATGTTAGTTGAAACTGGGATTCAAAAATAAAATATTGTTGGCAATTTTGAGTAACAAGTAACTGCAAATACTTTTATTTTATAATCCCATTTGATATAGAACTTCATGAAAACGTGTGTCCTAAAATGAGTTAAAGTATTGAAAATGTAATTGTTTTGATGCTTAACAAATTGATTACTTGCAAAAGGATTCATATAGCTTGTATTTTTTGATAACCATGTTTGCATTTTGATTTACTTGAATACTGTCATAATAGCCATTTTATGATGAGGCATCAGTATATTTGATGCCTCAAATGAAGTCACACAATAAAAATACATAATAATAATCTGAGAAGTTACTCTGGGATGAGAAGAGTATGCCATTCAATGCTAATATTTCCTGGGAGGTGGGGTTCTATGTCAAACATAATCAGTTTATGAGTTAAAACATCTTTTTTTTCTTAATGGCAGCCATATTAGCTGAAACTGGGATTTAAAAATCAAACTGGATTGTTTCCTACATGTGCCTCCTTATCAGTAATATATGATCAGGTCAAATTTTATCATATCTCATACCTTTATAACTTGGTTAACTTCAGTGGGTCAAATGAATGTAATTGATTCTTTTGAAACTGTTAATTATTCATGAAAAGTAATAGGGTCCAGCTCAGAATTTTTACTGAATTGGTTCTGCAGGTCTTAATGGAATAGCATTTCAAATAGTATCCTAATCAAAAGTTGAAAAAGAAAAATATAGCAACAACCTGATTTTTTCAAATAATGCCTACAGTTTAATATATGCAGGAGACAGCTGAGCAAAAAAGTGCCATTTTTAGAGATGCCTTTGACAAGATAACCACAGCTTAAGTGTAATGACACTATTGCTTATAATATTTGATTATTTGATGCATGCTAATTCTGACAACAACATAAAATTAACAATTGTTTCTAAAAATACACAAACTTTAAATTTAATTCATTATGAGTACAGTTAGTCAAAATATGATATTAGGATATTGTGAGTATTCATATGTTTAAACAGAGGCGTGTAACATTGATCATGACCAAAATTTAGTATGGAAGAAAATAACATAACTGATATTTAAACATGCATTTAACCATGTAGGAAGTTGTTTTTCTTGTTAAATTCATTGAAATATCATACCGATTGATTGTTTTCAAGAAGTGTGAAAGACACCAATAAAATCCAGTTCTAAAATGACATTATTTATAACTTCATAATTGTCTTCAGAGAACACGATTAGGTAACACTACATTTTAGCCATACAATTTGATTTTTTTTTAATGTATAATATCTTGTACTATTAATTATCCTTGACAATTCAACTTTGCATGCAGAAATCTAGCTCCTTTTCGCAGTCCTCTAACCACTGTTTTTCCCCCCCACTTTCTTTTTTTTTTTTTTATTATTAATCACTTTAATTCTTTAATGATGTTTTGGAGTAAATGAGAAAGATAAGTTACATATTAAAAATTCTTATTACTATTTTCTATAAAATATGCAATGATTTAATTAGTAATAACAATAATAAAAATAAGAAAATAATATGTGTACACATTCATATTTTATCCTATCTTATTGCTTCTAAATATAGCAGATAACAAGTCAGAGGGCATACCTAATGGCACTATACCAGTAAATAATTATATAGTGAATTGCTTCAGGATAGCATTATTACATTCTGTTTAGTTTTTCTGCTTTTTCAGCAAGTAATCTTTGCCACAAAGTTCACATAGCAACAGAGTTCTAGTTCTGTCATATATTTAGTTAAACAAAGCTTATTAGAAAGGGAAAGCAGCACAGATTTTGAAACAGGAATTTAAATTTCCCAGTGATCAGGTTAAGAAATGAGATGTTATCCCATTTTATAAGTAACAATAATTTGATTTAGAAAAATAAAGCGTTTTTGTATCATTTACCTCTGAAGCCATCTGTGTCTTCGTTCTTATATAAAAGCTTCATTTGGAGCCTCAGATGTATCAATGTATTTCAACTGCAGGAGGGAAAAATCTAGTTCTAATCAAAGTAACATTTTAGGCATATTTCCGTCTTTCCTTCCCAGCAAATTCAAATGCAAATTCTTGCATAATAACTAGTCAGAAACATAAAATAACATATTGGGCCACAATCAGTGGCAGCTCTTCTTAGGGAGACAATTAGTACTGCAAAATCCACACCAGCAATTGAATTGCAACTACAGTCCAACTGCAGACACACATCTGAGCACAGACATCTTTTTGGAGCTGAATATGAGCACAAATCAGAGCCTTACTTTTGCACCCACAGTTACTTTTTGTGGGTAAAAATATTTAGATACATGCCATTCCCTTTTATAACATCTCTTCTCAAAGGTATGGGAAAAAAATCCAAAAATGTGCAGACAACCTAGGGTCAGGGGTCACTTTCTGAAAATGCTTTGCTTCAGGCTCCATTTAGCTAAACCTCAAGAATTATTACCTTATATGTATCTGGCTTCATTTTGTGTAGTATTGTAGAAGTACTTGCTCCAATTGTGTTCAGGTTCCAAACAGTTTAGGCGTGTGTTCGTGGGAAGCCAACACTTGATATTACCTTAAAAGAGAAACTGGGGCCTGGTAGATGCCAGCACTGCAGTAATGTGTTACTTGTAACATGCAATTGAGCAAACACAACCCACATTCACTGAATTCTGAGAGTGAGCTTCAGTCAAAGCAAATACTAGAAGTCTGCCAATTAAGTGGCAAAGGCATAGATAGTGGAGGCAACCTGGAATCTATAACTGTAGCTGCCTTCTTTCCAAACCCTGAAGTGAGAAAGATGTCTTGCCCACCAGACAACCAAGGGATCACTTTCTAATGTTTGTGTTAATGTAATGATTCATGGTCTAAACTGACAATTTAGTAATGGGTCTGATTCCTGCATCAATTAGGAGGATTATATCATGATAGCAATTTCATGGGGTGGAACAGGACTTTGACAGTGGATAAGACATTAAGTATAGGCCACTACAGTTCATCTATACCACTCAACGATCCAGTGTGTTTTGTGAACGGTGGCATGTGGCAACTTTTTTGTGACAGGAGAGCAATATAAAGCTGATTTAGCATAGGGTGGAATCAGAGATAAAGGGTACGTGCAGATGTTGCATTTAGATAGGCCTAACTAGGGTCAGGTCAATCTAAATGCCAATCCGTGCAGACGCTGGGGAAGGTGAAATTGGGCAAATAATGGCAGGCCTGACCTAAACATGAGGAGATAAACCTAATTAGATTGGGAACAGATTAACCTGATCTACTGAATGTCTGCACACATTCAGAGTGCAGCCCTGGGGCTGGGAAAACTCAACTGCTTGCTCCAGGCCCACTCCCAGCCCCAGGGCTGTGCCTGTTCCTCCCCCTCCTCCACAAAATGACAGTTACTTTTAGCCTCTGATGCCCCATCCTGGATAGATAACCCCACCATGGATCCACCAAACCTCTCTGCAGATCTGCTAGCCTGCCTGATACCACCAGTGCCCACCTGCCATGAACCCACTAGCCCCACCTGATCCCACCCGCTCCTCCCTCACCTTAAGTTACTTACGCTGGGTTCCAAGACATGTCCACAAGCCACACCCTGAGTATTTACTCCCTCATGGGCAGCATGCAAGGCTTCAAGTTATATCCACGTTTGATTAAATTATCTTAATGTTTTTCTATGCTTCATAAATGAAGGATATAACTATTCAGTTCAGTAGATTAGTTACTTATCCACTGATAGAAGTGAGTCACTAAAACACGTTCTTTCACCTTTATTGCCTAACAGGTGTAGATACTGGAAACCTGATATTACCAGTTAGGGAAAAAAAAATTATTTCAATAATTCAGTTTAAATAATTAGTAATCTGCAGAATAAACAATATTCTACTGAAACTTTATCAGCTGAGCAACATTTACTAAATGAACAGCTGAGAAGTGGTTTTTTTTACTACTTGTGTCTCTGTTAATTTTTTAATTTTATATAAGATTCTCTAAAACCACTTTCTTTTAATGCGCATTAGTTCAAATCCTGTTAATTGTATTCACTGTTTTGTCTGTCTCTCCCCATTTTAAGGACTGCTGCTTTTAAAAAAACGGATCCTCAATTCAACCTAAGGTAGACTCCATTTATTATTTTACAGCCTTTTATATAACAGAGGGATTTTTAGTAAAGACTTCCTTTTGTGTCCCTAGCTACTAAATACATTCCCATTCAGATAAAGCTTTACAAACTTTATAGTACTGCACACGTGTCATGAAATGAAATTCATCAAAACCTAGAGGTGTGAGAAAATACACTAATATACTTGACTAAACAGTTACACAGGCTGACAGAAATTCTATTACAACCTTTGTGTTTGTGCCAGTTTTAAGATTAATGTATGTGTAATTCAGGAATACAATAAATCATATTTTAAATGTCATGTCACTTATTGCTCACTAGGTTTTGGAAACCTCAAGCTACAATAGTTCCAAAATCTTCAAAGTACTATAATTCATGAAAGCCAAGAAACAAAAGTCAGACAAAAGTCAAATAGCAGGGGCTGAAATGGATTGACCCAGGTTCCAACAAGTAGGAAAAGAAACAGAATTTGTCTGAATACAGAATCCTAGTACAAATAGTATTTAGTTTTCTTGTTTTTCATCCGTGAGAAAAGTTGCTGCTTAAAATTTTCTATATATTTTGTCAACACTTTAATCATAGCATTTTCTGCAATACTTCTTTATCTCTGATAATTGCAATTCTATAATCCTATCTACCCTTATTTTCTACAAAAAAAGCAGGCTCTTAAAGTGAAACCATAAAAATAAAATTAATGATATTTGAACCTTTATTGTATGTGATTTCTGTCGGGAACATGAGGATAGCAATGCTGCATTGCAGTAAGAGCCATACATGCATTCAAACTATACACATCTTATTTTTTTACTGATGTAATTTGGGGAATGTTATTTTTGCATTCATAACTGAGAACAGAACAGACGATGAACATTAAGTTTGAAGTCATTTATCCATTATGCTGCTAGTGATTCTTCACTATAGGAGGAGTTTGGATTGCTATAATGTGTTTTTTGTTCTGCTGGAGAAAATTCATTATACCAATTCAATAAAACTGAGTAGTTTTAATCAAACTGACATATTTTTTCCTATATCAGTCTGTTAGGAACACATGATAATATATCCACAGTAAGGCTATAACTTGCTTTCCACTTCCCAAGAATGCTTGTGACTGGTACTTCAAGGTCCTGACTGTTTTTCACTGGGAATTTGTCCCCCAATAGGGGACACTTTTTTTTTTCCCCCTCAAAATGTGAATAAGAAATGTTAATAAGAAAAAGTCATTAGAAAATTTAAGGCTGAAGATTAAGAATGTTTTCTGCTTTAGGAGTAGATGGGTTTTTTGTTTTGTTTTATTTTTCCTGTGTGCACATGTGGGTTTCCATGAGTCAGTGTGGGAGTGTGCATATGTGTGCACGTGTAATTTGCTTTAAGTAACTAAAGAGCTAGGCCTGTAATTCAAAATTTATTTTATTTAGGTAATCTCCATTTCACCTCTGAGAACCTTTATGAAAGCTGAAAGGTATGTTGTTAGAAGGAGATTATTAACCTTTGGAAACTCAGTCAGCAGAGTTTATGAATTTCAATGGTTAATCCTGTAGATGTCAGTGCTGATTTATAATAGGTTTTAATACATTTTTAAAGCATGTTCTTAGACTTTATTTTGAAAGATAGCTTTGAAAAGGTGTTAATAGGACTAAGCCCTTATGTGTTGCCATCCTCTTTTTTGCAAAGGGCAACAAACATTATCATAAAATGAAGGGATTTCCTTTCCAGTCAGTCAACCTACTCTTCTTTTTAGAGAAACTACACATTTCTCTGCTTTTTTTTCTTCAGCCAGCCAAACCTTCCTCTCAATGGCTATTTGTGTCAGTAGCCAATAGCAGCAGAATCCTTCCACTGCACATGAATGGGTCGTGAAGTTGACATTTTCATACACCACTGATGTAAAAGTTCATGTCCACTAGTGTTCATGCAGGTGAACTGTCCCATTAAAAGTTTCTGGCATGAACCAGTTGAAATTGGCTGTTTTATGCAAAGGGCCTGATACATAATAGTGGTCAGTTACAACTCAGTTAATGAGTCAGACCTGTAAACAAGACATTTACAGAATAATAACATGTGAGACCATAAAGAAAACCAACTAAGCCAGTAGCCTGAGCAGAAGAAGCCGTCAGAAGCTGCAGCAAAGCTGGAAATCTTTGATAGCGTGCAGGATGACTGGTGAAGGTTTAGATAGTACTTTGCTTTGTATCTGGAAACCAGGTGCCAGCAAAAGAAATGGAAGATAGTCTGGAAGTAATCTTCTTTCTAACAAAAGCTGGTCCTGGTGCATTTGATATAGATTTTAGTTAACTCAGGCAGAGAATGCCAACTCCAAAACTGTACTGAACAAATTTGTTCAGTATTGTACTTCAGGTAAAAGTGAACACTGTAAGTGCTATTCTGTAAACACAGAGTATAAAAAGAAAGTGAAGACATAGAATTGCTTGTAAAAGATACAAGGCTGAAAGGCCTATTCTACAGTCCTCGACATTCAGTCCCTGATTAAAAACCAGATTGTGTTTAGCATGCAAGAGAAAGCACACATTGAGCTGAACATGCTACGGCAAACAGAAGAAGCCAAGATAATGCTTGGTGTTTGGGAAAAGATGCAAGAAGAGCAAGGGATTACATCACTTTTCAAGAGTTTGCAAATGTCAGCAGAGTGCCAGGGACAGAAAAGATGATGGCACCACAAGATCACAAGAACTTCTTATAAGGAGCATTGGATAAATCTGCTGTTGGAGATGATGACCCTGACCAGTCACTGGTCAAAACTAGTGACTTCAGCATTAAGAGAAAAGCCACAAACAGTAGAAAGGAAATGGGAAAACTCAGGGATTTCAGACGTGAATTGATCCCCACTAAAGGACCATTTATAGTTAAATAAGTTTGAAAAAAGGACTATTTATAATAGTACAAGGAGAAAAGTACCCACTGTTGGTGTAGGAACATCTGAAGCCTTTCATTTAAGCAAGAGAGGTGCACTTACTGGAGAAGCAGAAGAGCAAAACAATGGAAGTAGGAAGTGTATTTTCCAGGAAAGGTCTGAACACAGTACAGAAGAGGTCTGAGAGTGCATAACTGTCCATAATTCAGCCCCAAAGGAAAGTTCTTTGCATTCCAAGCTGAAAGAAGAGGTTCCAGGCTTAGTGTTTTGGGCATCATAGGCTAAGTACAGGCAGTCAAAAATCCCGAGGCTGACTCAACTCCATCTTTGCAGGTTTCTCTAAACTGCTTAGATTCAGCAGATAAGCAGGTGAACATTCACTTTTCAAACCAAAAAGGCAGCCAGACCCCTGCAGTGGCCCCTACCAGTAGCTGGAGGGCACTAGAGCAGACCTCCCAGCCTGTGGGCCACTGCAGAGCCTGCAGCCCAGTGATTCCCCCATCCTCAGCCTTCATCCAGCTGAGGAAAGGGTATGGGGGGAAAATACCCCCTCGATCAGATGTGGGAGGTGGGGGAGACCAATGGGGTCTCCCTGGCATGGGAGATGGAGGACTGCACAGGCTGAGGAGCAGGCATGGGTGGGAAAATCCTCCATTGAACCACCAACCAGGGTCTCCCTAGCACAGGGGGAAGAGAGTAGGTGGGGCATTTCTCCCTTTCTCAAGCCACCCACCTGAGCTGTGTGAGTCCCCTAGCCATGCCCCATCCTTGGTTGGCAGGCCAGCTGAGGAGGGAGAGGGAAGGAAAAACATCTCCCCCGCTTGACTGGCACTGGACACTCAGCCAGACTGTGCCCAGCACAGGACACAGAGAAACCTGTAATGGGGACGTTACTCTCCTCATCCGAGCTAGATGCTGGGCTGATCACCCAGCTACACCCTCTCCTTGGCTGGCAGGCCAGCTGAGAAGGGAGTGGGGAGAGGAAGCCTCCAGTTCCTGACCCCCAGCAACACCATGTCCAGAGCAGGCAGAGGGGGATGTTTTCTCCCCCCACTCCCTCCTCCGCTGGCCTGTTGGCTGAGGAGGTAGCATGGCTGGGTGATCATCTCAACTCCCAGCTTCCAGCTTGGCCAGGGACAGTAGAGACCTTGTTGTGGGATTCCCGTCAGCCTAGCTCCAGAGCTTCCAGACCCCTGTGCCAGGCATCGGGGGCAGTGGGGAAGCCCACAGTGGACGCTTTAATCCCCACCCCACTCAAGTCAGAAGACAGGCTGATCCCCGAGGCTAAGGAGGAGGCAGGGCTTGGGGAATTAGCTTGGCTCCCAGCTGTGGGGGATGGAAAATTTCATGCTGACAGCTGGGGGGTGGGGCCAGCACTGCTCCACTGAAGCAGAGAGTATAGCCTAGGGCTGCACAGCATCTTGGGATGCTGGAGGACTGAGTTAACTGAATCAGGAGGGAATCTGGGACAGAAGTTCAACAAACAGGTTTGACCTAAATGGGCATGTCCACACATGTAGGCATGTGTGCTTGCAGCAGCTCAAGAAAAAAATTTGAGCTGAAGATTTTTGCCTCAGCTTATGTGCCTGAACATGCACTTGTGCATGGGACAAGTTGTCACTTGGGGCAAACTGGCCCTTCCCAGCTCCTCCTGGATCTTCAGCCAGGGGGAGCTAGAGACTGGGGCCAGCACCTGTGGCCCTGTTTAAAAATTGCAAAATCTTTTCTAAGAAACCCAAAGTCTCTCATTAAAATACCCCAAATACTGTTCTTTCTTTCACTATTAGAACAAAATGCCACTATATAGACAGAGATCAGTTGGGCAATGTTTTATTGATATATTTACAAGTTTAAAACAATTTGGAAGCCTACCAGTGACCCTATCATCATAATAAAATGGATTCTAAATACCTATACAGTGTGGCATTTGCTTTTGGTTTATTTTGTCATAGAAAAGTCAGAGCTGTCACTACCCCTTCGCACATCAGGATGTGTGGTGCTGAGCAGCACTGATATGCCAGTGCCCTGCACCTGCCCTTTCCCCTCACTCTCAACCCACAGCCCCCACCAGTCTCCTCACCCCTGACCCATAGTCCCTTCTTGTCCCCACTATCTCCCTCCTAGCTGCAGCTCTGCCCAGTACCAGAACATGAGTCCACTTGTAGGTGTCCCACGCATTGCTTTGTGGCTCTGAGCAGTGTCAGCTCTTGCTGTTCTGCTCCCTGTCCCATGCTGTCCCTGGGAAGCCCTTGACTAGGGATCAGGAAAAGAGCTGGGCCCTTTCCTCTCAGTCTGACTTCCCCTTATGTAGGCTTCTCTAAGGGAGCAGGGGGGCTCTAAGCCTGGCTCTGGTGGCCTGTCCTACATGAAGCACTCTCCCACTTCCAACCCCCCCCCATACACACACCCCTGCTGCAACCTCTATCCCTCCCCTCAGTCCATCACAGCCCCAAGTGGCTCCTGGGACCAGGACCCCTCCCCCACAGGCTAGGGCTGCATGTTCCAGCACTGATGTGGGCATGGGGCACAGCTGCAGTGTAGCAGTTGCCCTTACAACTGCAGCTCCTTCCAGCAAGTCCCATCCCATCCCATGTGGCCAGCTTGGCATGCAGGGTGTGAGATTTGTGGAGGGAAAGAAGTGTGGGGGGTGGGTTTGGGGTTTGTGTGGGGGTTGTGGGTGGTATAGGGTTTGTGGGGGTGAGCTTTGGGGTTATGGAGCAGGTGCAGGGGTTTGGGGTTTGTGGCTGGGTATGTGGGTGAGGGATTTGTGGGGGTGGTTTGGGGGTGTGGGGTTTGTGTGTAGATTGTGGGGAGACTGTGGATATGGGAGGACTGTGGGTAGGGGGGCTGTGTGGGTGGGTTGCTTAGGGGGGTGGTCCCCTGCTCAGCACATAGACTGCCCCTCCCCACAGGACCGACAGCTCTCCCCCACAACAGCAGCAGCTATTGGATGCTCAGGGCTCACTGCTGTCAGAGCCACCCATACTGCAGTACAGCCCCAGCCACCTCAGACTCAGCACAACTTGTGCCATTTGTTGCAGGCCCAGCCTGGCCTGGTGCTGGGCTGTGTACCTTCAGGCAGCACTGGGCCAGTCAGGCTGTCACCCAGGGGCCCAGCACTGCTCACACAGGCCATGTGTCATCCTGGGCTAGGTCCTGCCACCATATGCCATGGTCCAGCCCAATGGAAGCAGGACCTGGCCAATATGATGCACGGTCCCTGCAAGCAGCGCTGGGCTGCTGGATGAAAGCCTGAGTGGCTCGTTGCTGCCCAAAGGCACATGGTCACATGACAGTCTGCGCCAGGCACTTGAGGTATGGCACAGGTGGCACTGGTTGCCAGTCAGCTGGGGCTGGGGGGCTGTGCCAGGAGGGCCCTGAGCACCCCGATGGTGGCTGCTGCTGCAGGGGGACTGTGGACCATGCAGGGGGCAGGCAGGGGACCTACCCCTCCTGAGCGGCGCCCCCATTCACAGTCCCCCGTACCCACAACTTACCTGGGATGGAGCTGGGGTCCAGGTCACTGCAGCTTGCACCTGTCCACTTTGCCCCACTCAAGGAGGCAGCATGCTGAAGTACTGGGACAAGGGGAAGCCATAGAGACACTCTGGCCAGCTACCAGAGCATATCTTTGGAGGACCCCAGCCTCTGGTTGCTTCAGGGCACACTACAGAAGTGTGCCTTGCCCCACTATTTTTCTGCAGACTTTTTAGTTATACCTGGGTTTCCAGGTATCAAATTTAGAGCCCATGGTGCCAATATGCAGCATGGGGAATTTTTTTTTTTTTTTGTTCACAACATGCCTCTTGCAGCAACTCAGACTGCTTTGATAGGCCACAAGAAGCGCATTAGCACTCGTCTGAACATTCCCATTCAGTTCAGTTTGCTACTATGTCCATCCAGGTTTATTTTAAACTGGTTTTGGCCATTTTGAAAGTGGTTTAAATGCACTGAACTTCTGTTCTGTGACAGGTTTAAACTGGTTCCTGCTCACTTAAACCAGTTTATGTGTAACTTCTATCCTTAGCCGTAGAGTGAACCCAATGGAGTGAACACACTAATTGTTCAGTATAGGAAGGGAAAAAATTGTGGAAGCGATTCCTGATACTAGATATTGTTTTGTGGCTGACGCATAGAATGATTTTTACAGGGAGAGCTTGGAGTATAAATGTTGATTTAAAATAAACTTCTTAGTGAACAGTTTCTGAATTAAAAGAGAATGACCAGAAGTACCATCTATCTTAGAAATTCAAAAGAAAATGATTTATTAAGCTTTAGGTTCCCTCTGATATTACTAAATTCAGGTGAGGCATATGCTATATGCATCATATGCTAATCTGATAATAATCTTAAGAGATATGAGACTTAATTCTTAAAAACAAATAATGTGAACCCCCTACTTTCTTTGGCCAGCAAGAATATGAATATGCTGAGCAGTTTAGAGAACTCCCTAGTGTTTTCAGATTAATTTAAAATGAAATATCTGACTCTGCTTGTGAGATGTATGGTAGCCAGAGAAGGTCTTTTTTATAAATTCCTCAATACTGAATAACTAAAAGAGTCATTTCACATTTTCATTTTGGAAAAAGACCCAGAAATCAATTTCTAGACAATCGCAGAATATTGCTTTTCTTATAATTTAATGAGTTAGCACAAGAAGCACTAAATTCACAAACTGGCAATAATTAAGAAATAGTGTAAGTAGCGTCGGAAAGCTAGCGTAGTGAACATGAGGCAAAAAATGTGATGTTTGCATCAGCTTCAGCACTCTGACCACCAGAATCTGACATGTTTTCAGATATTCAGGGAACAAAATTGATGTCCTTGTCTGGTATCATGACAATACAGTATAAGATTTTTTGTTTTGTAGTACATGTGTTGGACCTGTAGATGAGGCTACACATGTTGCTATATCACCATGGTGACACGCTAGGGTGACGTGGCATCCACGGGTATCTATACGTGACCAGCAGCTGCTCCACCACAGTGACATGCTCCCCAGTTATAGCATGCTGCTGTGCCTTAGTAACTGCTAAAAATAACCATGTGCCATGCTTTAGTACTACCTTTTGGAAGTACTAAAGCATGGCACAATAACAACATGGCCATAGAACAATGTGCACCCAGCAAGCATTACTAGTTTAAATTACGGAATCTTATCTTTATTACCATTCGTCAAAAGCTTCCTTCTATTTGTGTTATTAGACTGACAACAATGACTACTGACCAACCTTAATCACACTTACTCGCCTCACCTGATTTACTTTCACACAGCTCACTTTAAGCTGCACTCCAAATGCATACAGGTATTTGATAGATTGAGGCAACCGTTTTTTGCCTTCTTTAATGTCCCTGAATGCCTATATGATTAGGCATTTAGATCAATTGACCTTAATTAGGTCAATCTAAATGTAACTTCTGTTCATACCCAAAGTGAGCCAGTGTAGTCTCTTGCAATAATCCTTGTGAATGATCTTAGCCCAGGCATGGAGGAACTATATTCTAAGGGCAAGGAAATAGTATGTTTCCAATGCTCAGTTCCTTTATTAAAGCCTCACTGGTGAATCAATCTTCTCCAACCTAGTAAATTATGTGTGTTAAAGACTTGAAGCAACTGGAAGGAAGAGCTGTTTGAAAGGTGGGTGGCATCTCACTACATCTTTGATACATACTACTTAACACTAACAATGCTGCTTGAGTGGCAGTGATTTTTATAACAGTCTGTTGAGAGGATATCTCTGACTAGAGCCTTATTAGAATTTTTGTCCTTAATAGCATCAATAATATAGTATAATTTAATAGGGGCTTCTAGAGTATAAAATTGCCATAGTGGAAGATGACTTTACTGAAGCAATCCAGGGCTGAAGATTCTTTTCAGTATATAGTTTCAATAAAAAGTTAAATTTGCATTCTTTTTATTTTTATTATCACACAGGAAAAAAACCTTGTTCGGTAGTCATATTGAAAGGGGAATTATTTGATTTTTCATGTTTTCATTTGAAGCCCGACAATTTCTCCTCTTATTTTTCCTACTTCCCCAAACTGCTGCTGTGATCTGAACAGAAGTATTTTATATTTCACATAATACCTAGTTTAAAAACAGGTTCCTGAAGAAATTATTAACATTTTTACTATTCCCTTACTGTTCATTTTCATTGTAATTCAATAAAATTACTGGACCAGATTCTGATTTCAGTAACACACACATAAACCCAGCTTTATTTAATAGAGTTATCTGCACCAGTTTTAATAGAGTTGGATTTACAATTATATAACTGGGAGCAGAATCTGACTTACCATACTAGAAATGCTTATCATGTGATAGTACTTATAGCCTGTAATGGATCTGTACTTTTGATTCTAAACAGAACTGAAATTAATATGCTCACCATTATAAATATTGAACTAGTTCTCTAGCTAATCGTAAGAGTGGACGCCTTAATTTTTCCCTGCATTTTTCCCTCGTGTGTGTGTTTCTGTCTTGTCTGTCTGTTTGTTGAATGTTAGTGGAAAGACAGGCACTTGTTGAAATTGTTAGCTGGAAAAGGTTTTTGTGTGATTTGGATACTGCCAGTGGTTATACTTGGTTTCAGCAAAGCCTTCAGACTAAAATCACCCAAGGGAGGCATGAGGGTTGTGAAGGTTTTAATTGACTGAGTCAGATTTTAAGATTTTAGAAATGGCTTTTTACTTGATTCTGAAGCATCTGAGGAATGTGAGACAATAGGAAGTGGTAATTGAAACTTGTATAAGGTCAAAATATAGGGAAAACTCTTTCACTAGTTAATCCCACCATTTCAATATTGTTTGAGAACCTGATGGCTTGCAACCTATAACATGATATAGATGTGAAAAGTGTGTTAAAATACACAGATTTAACTGGCCAGTTCAGTATTCCCTTTTGAGAAGCTATTGGTTCATAGATTAAGGGCAGGTGGAAAAATAATTCTTTAGAAAAAAATATTTCCATCCAGAGACCTTCCCTGAACCCACAGAAGTTGGTGGGGGATTGTGTTGATTTTGGGGGTTTGATTATTGAAGTCAGAAGTTTCTCCTCACTTCAGCAGGAGGAAGAATGGAGAGTGGGCAAACAGGCAGAGGCGTTCCTAAACAGAGGTCAAAATATGATTACTGAGGATATGTCTGTTAGTTTTCTTACCATAATTTTTATCTCTCTGTAACAATGCTTACCAGTAGCATGGATACATTTTTTTTAGATAACTCATTAACACATTTTCTGTATATTCCATTCAGTGTATCCTATACCTTCTGTTTGCAGGTTTGTAAGTGATTTTCAGTTATTGGGTTTTCTCTTTTTTGCATTAATGTCCTTCTATACTAGATGAATGCTGCTCTGTAGAGAAAAATCCATCATGAACTGTACTCTTTGAACATAAAAGATTGGCAAATTTGGCTCATAGATTGTGTGGGATTAGATAAATGCTTTTTTTTTTTTTTTCCCCATGCCAAACAAAGAAGGTGGCTCTGCCTTACAATAATGCAACACTGGAGATCCTTGACTATCATGTTTGAGATATGAACTCACATGCTATTATTAAGATATAATTAACAAGCAATATAAGTTATAAACAAGCAATCAATAGTAATAATAAACAAGCAATCTCTTAGCCTTGCAAGGCTAGCTGTGATTTTCAACTTGGTAAATCCACAATTTTTAAAAAAGTTTGAGTGCTATAGAAATTCTGTGCTACTTCTTCTAAGCAGTTCTCAATCACAGTAGCTGGTAAGAGGCACATTTTATGATGGACTAATATCGGCTTAAGTAAATTTTTAAATATTGTTTCTCTGGTTAATTGTTTTTTTTTTTTTTAATGCCTATCTCAACTTAATAACTTGGCCACTGTGAGATATGATGTTTTTCTTGCTTATGTTCTCAGCCTGATGTTTTTCTTGCTTATGTTCTCAATTACGTGCAGCATATAATCTAGTTTAGTTGACAATTTTCATTATCTTTACCAATGACTTTTCAATTTTTTATAGGCCAGCTGAGCTTTTTAGAATACTTTCTGGTGCTAACTCTTTATTAAGTTGATACTATTTGGCTGGCGAACTCTGAAGATTGCCATATAATTTCCATAAGGCCTAGTTTTCTTGTCATTGTTGTCAAGACTTTTTCTACATTAGCATTGCACAACTTAAGAACATAGGTCTAGTCATAGCCATAATCAATTTTATGATTATACAGAGAGGAACAAAGGCTGAAACATTAACAATTTTTAAAAGTACATTTAAATCATTATTCATTTATAGGGTTGCATTAATTTCTGAATAATGCAGCACTGTAGATAGATGATTGAAAGCAATGTAAAGTCTTTTTTAGTCATTTAGAGGCTCATTATATGAACCTATCACTCACTGTATCCACCCACAGACACCTCTCAAACTGGTGAGGCAAAATCATTATCATGCAGATAAAAGGGTAAGCCTGACAAAACACATACAACAACAGTTTTAATTAGATGAATCTATTTAAATTCTGAGAAGATAAAAAAGTCTACTTCCAGGTGCATGGAGTATAGCTGTGTAAAACCCAGAGTAAGCATTTGGGCTACATTCATCCAAGGGCAGATGGTAAAATGCATCCAAACACAGCACCATCACAGTCTAATGTGAGTGTTACTCTTCCACCACTTGCGGTCACCGCTGCCTAATACAGGGCTCGGTTGGAAACAATTTGCTTAGGATGGTGGTGCGATTTGCTAATTCAGGAACCACTTTGCCATAAAACCTGTTTTGCTGCATAGACAGCTGGAGGGTGAAAAATCCCTAAAGAACATACAGGGGAATATGGAGAACAGCTGGGGATGCAGGAACTTAAATTGAGAAAAGGGTGCGATTTACAGCTTGATTCCTATCATCATGGACTGCCTTTTTTTGGCCAATAGCACTTATCTTTATCTTCACATGTAACACTAAATGAAAATTCTACCCTTGCAGTTATGTGTCTTTCCTTTATTTTATGTTTTGATTTAGAGTAGAGGAGTACAACAAGGGGGAAATGTGTGTGTCCAGAAAGGTTAAAACTTTAGTATCGCTTGGAAATAGAAGTATTTTGTTCAGAAACCAGAAATAATGTAGCTGATTTCAATTACATCCCCAAGGATTAGATTAGAGAGGTGAACAAGTTCAAGTAAAATAAAATCTAGAGCTGTGGGAAAAGGAAGGATTTTTTTTGGATAAAATTTAATATGAACACTTTTCTAATATCTTTCTGGTTTAGTTCATGACCCAGACATTTTGCTTTATATTAGATTTCTACAAAGTGATAATATCCATATAGAAAATGAGAATTTCTGATGCAAGATGGCATTCTCTTTATAAAATTTATATTTAATACTTCAAATGCTTTTAAATGGGGGGGGGGGGAGGGGGAGAACCATTAAAATGGACCCATAGTCCAAATGTCCCTATCTCTGGGCATAAAAGAAAAAATGCCTTTTCATTTTTTTTGTAAAACTGGCCCTTACTTGTTGGCCATTCATCTTTGTCTGCCTCTCTAAGGCTTAGTTCCACTAGTTCCATCTATATTTAAACTATAGGCACTTTTATACGTGTTCTATGAATGGGGAGGGTGGCACTTTAATTAGAGCGGCTTCATGAGCTGCTCTAATTAAAGCACTACAGCATCTTGTGTATCAGCATCCCCATGCTTAAAAATGGCAGCAGAGGTGCTTGAACTAAAACTCATTCAATGAAGACACTGATACATGACACAAAGGAGGCTCCTGGAGTGCAGTGATTACCACGCTCCAGCCGACTTAATTAATCTGAGTCTGTAACTACAGTGCTTTAGAGGAGCCTCTGCGCTTGTGTACAAGCACCTTATGTGACTATTCCTCTAATATCACAGGATCCAAGCAACTCTCAGTCTCTAATACATTTTTTCTCACTACGACCTTGATAGGTAAGGAAGAGTTATTATACTAATTTTATAGAAGGGAAATGAGGCATATACACTAATATCATGAGAGATATTAGGTTCCTATTGATTTCAATGCGAGTTAGGCTTCCTGTACATTTTACAGCTGTTGTGCAATTAACTGGTTAATTACGCAATTACCTTGATACCAGCTACATGTACAAAGTGCCCATAACACCATAAATGGGTCCAACCACCTATAAAGTTAAACTTTGAAAGTGTGTACTACCTTTATAGCTGGTTGCTATACAGATTTAATTAGCACATATAGCAGTGTTTCCCCTGTAGCTGGCAGCCCTGTCAGCTGACTGAACTCCCAGCTCCAGGGGTGTACCATGACCAGCCAGGGCTGGGAGTCCTGCAGCTGAGGGGTCTCTTACCTGTGGTGCAACTGGTAGGTGCATGACTCTGAGTCCCAGCAGCTGTGGGGCACAGCTATGATCTCCCAGCCCTGAGGGTGTGTGCCTCCATGGCTGAAAGATCAAATCAGCTGTGATCTCCCAGCTGCACACATCCCCATGGCTTGGAGACCACAGTCGCTGCAGTCTCCTAGTCATGGGCACCCTCCATGCACCTTGTGTCTGGCAGACTGTAACAGCTGTGATCTCCCAGCCATGGGGTGCCTATCACATTCCCCACAGTTGGGAGGTCACAGTCCTACAGCTGTTGGGATTTGCAGTCTTGGCTGCCTGTGGGGCACAGTCAGGGCTGAGAGTCCCCTAGTTGCTGGTACAGGGGGAGCTCAAGATTGCAATTGTAGCAAAACCCCCAGTTTTTCTTTTTTTTTAATTTTAAAATGCATTCCCTCCCCTTCCCCAACCATTTCTGACTTTTTGTCTCCCTCTCTGTTCCCTATAGATAAGTATAAGTGAGCTAAGACATAGGATACGCTTCAGCATTTTATTTTGGTAGCAAGTTCTATTTGTTTTGTTTTTCTCCTTTATATTGTATAATTATTATGTTTATATTGATTTTTACTGTTCTATATTACTGTTTTACTGGTACTATATGATTTAGGCCTACATATGTAAATTAGCATAAGTCATGTCAAGTCTCCATCTTGTCCCCATGCTCTGTTGTGTAATCTATGACTCATACCCACCCCTCCTATATAACTTAGTTCTTGAATGAATGGGGATGAATGAGGGTGCTTGAGAGACAATGGCAGTAGGTCTAAAAATAGCTCCCTCTGAATGACTGAACCATCAAAGCCAATACCTGGACCAACGACCCAGCCCTTGGAACCACCCTCAGCATTCAAGAAACAAAAGATGAGGCAACCCACCATTGTGCAAATGCTGCACATGCACAGTAAGAACACCTGGAGCCCTCTGGAACAGGACTGACCTTGCCTGGACGGGCCCTCCCCATAGGAGATCATAGGTAGTGTGCCCCATAAAAAGGGGTAGTGAAGACTGACTCCTTGGGACACCCTCTCCATCTGGACAAGCACCATGCCACACCACCTATCCACCCAGAGGGCCTGCCAGTGACCCCCTTCTAGACAACATCTACTGGACAAGGACCCCTTTCCAGTCTGGATAGGTAGCTATCACCCTCACCCTCTCTTCAAACAAGGACTTGGACTCTGTTTCTCTTCTCTACCTGGACTCCAACCCTTCCACTGAGTCTCTTTCTCCTGCTGCCATCATGAGTGCTTGTGTGTGTGTGTGGGAACCAATAACTTCATGGGGCTGTTTAGTGCATTGTCTGTTTAATAAACCTGTTATTTTGAAACACTGAGTTGGGTTTTGTCTGTTTTCTGACTGTTTCCTCCTTGCCACCACTTATCTGCCCCCCCCCACCATAAACTCCCAGCTGTCTTCCTCAGTTTCCAGCCCCAAGCTCCCAGGTTTCTGCCTCAGTTTCTTTCCTGGCTGTTTCCTCCTTGCCACTGGGCTTTTTCCCTTGCACCAGTGACCTCGAGTACCCTGGAGCCACTTGACCTTAAGTAACCCTAAGCCTCAGTTCCTCAGCCCAGCTGCTCTCTAGTCCACTGGTTTTAGTCCCGGTTCCAGCAACTTTCACTCCTTACACTTTCACTCTCATCTTAACCTTCCCTCAGGTATCCCAAGTACCATAAACACACACATACATACTGTACCATCCAAGTTAGGAACTCACCTGTGTGTATGTGTAGGTGGGTGGCATGTGTGTGAACTGGTGAATACACACACACACACATATTTATATATATACATATATATATATATATATATATATATATATATATATATATATATATATATATATGTCATCATGTGTGTGATATATGAATTAGTGATCTGTGTATGTGTACACAGTGTGGGGGTATTGACAACTGATTGTTGTCTAATTTTTGGTGTGTATGTGCTTGAATTGGTGATAGGTATGCATGTGCCTAGGCTGGTTTGGATGTGTATGTGCCTGAGCTGGTAGTGTGTGTATGCACCTAATTGATTTGTGTGTTTGTATATGTGCAATTGTGTCACACCCTTTTGTCTAACAGTGCAATATTGAGATCCTGAGAGATGGCCTGACCCCACAGGGCAACAAAATCAGGGTTCCCCCTGTACTGGCAATAAGGTATGATAGGATCTTATGCTGGATCCTACAGTCACATCTCTTGCCATCCACAACTGTGTGAATTGTGCACTAGATCCTATCACACCTGCCCATATAGAAGAGTCTGTAGGTACCTAAAACGCCCTAAGAATCTAGGCCTAAATGAGTTTCCTAAGTACCCATTAGAGGTCTGTGACAAGGGAGGAACCTCAACATGAGTATTTTAAATCTTAACAACCTAAATGTTGGACTATCCATCCTTGATTCGTTCTAAGTTCGTTGTTCAGTTCCTCTTGTTGCTTCTGGTTTCCATCACATGGTCCAAGTCTTGTGCCATACCAGTCTACTCAAAAACCAAAAAAAGTTGTTTTTTTTTTAAAGATTAATGATTGAAGTGAGGAGCAAGGTTTTCAGGAGAGTGACCTCTGACACGTGAGATAGTGTAAATCTTAAGAAAATAAATGTGTTTCTCTCTCTCTCTACATATATGGAGGGAATACCAATTGGATCTATAATTACAGAGAATAAAACCAGACACAGTCATTCTACTCAAACAATGCAAGAATTACTGCCTAGTTCAGTATATTAAATCTTTAAAAAATCTGGGAATAAATTGCTACTCCTCAGGTAGCTCTGAAATTTTGTGTCTCATCAAGGACTAAATTCAGCAGTTCCAGTGTGCCATGTCATCTGGTCTGTGGGACTCCCCATGAGTCTGGAAACCTGGCCATGATGAAGCGGTAGCAATTAACATTGTCACTGCTGCTCTGCCATTAAATTGCCAACACCACATGGTAGGACTGGGCCCCAGCAGGGCCAGTTATGTGCAGAGGGACTGGGACCCATTCCCACATGGCTGAATCAAGCCAGGGCCCAGTGCAGTTGTGTAGGGTCTGAGTGA
Source organism: Alligator mississippiensis (assembly GCF_030867095.1). Lineage (NCBI taxonomy): Eukaryota > Metazoa > Chordata > Crocodylia > Alligatoridae > Alligator > Alligator mississippiensis. Next base: position 71,407,721 of record NC_081830.1, read on the forward strand.
ACACCATGTGCCAGATTGGGTCCATGCTATGTCCAACTTGGCACTGCTCATCCAACCTACAGTCCAAGAGGTTTGGGCATCACTGACTTAAACTATCATGGAATCTAGATAGAATGGGCCAGACTTACTCTGATAAGCCTACTCCTCACCCTTAGCACAAACAGCTACTAAAAAGACTCACCTGTGTTTGTGGAATTATTTTACATATGACATTCCACACTAGGTATTCACTCTTAAGGACAGGGCACAGAAAATACCTTTTAGAACATAGGGAAAGAATTAATTCCCTTCAGTGATGAACCAAAATATGATGGAACTTGTACACAGTGGGTGCATCTACACATTCATTCACTTTTACTACCGTGCATTAAATTTAGTAGCTCTAATGTGAGGTACTAACTAAATGCACATTAGGCTGCCCTAACATGCAGTAGCAAAGCATATGCTTTTTTAGTGATGCTTAATGTGTAGTAGCCTAATTTTACTGCGTATTACAGTATTAGCATGGTTTTTGCTGTGACTCAGTGCCAGTTTTTGCTGATGCGCAGCAAAATAGGCTACTGTGCATTAAAGCGCACATGTAGGTGTGCCCAGATTGCATTAGTAGTCCCTAAAATCAGTGTAATATTATTAGACTTGGCTTGCAGGCATTATAGTGTCCTGTGAATGTGTATGCATCTGTGATGGATGTAAATCATAATTTTAAATAAAGCAATTAGCTATTGCTATAGTGTCATGCAAAGCAAGAATGATTTTCACCATAGAAACCAATGATTCAAATCAGCAGGTCAGAATGTGTAGGAGTAGTTCACAAAAAGTAAACAAAGAGTACACAAGGCATTACAATTTAAAACAAAGAAAATCTTACTTTTTCTTCAGTCACACAGCCTTTGTTAACCCCTCAAAACATTTGCACAGATAAATACATATTAGGGACAAGTTAAGTTAGGTGTTTCCACCCCCCCCCCGCCCCCTTCCAATAACTGATCACTGATCAGCAAAGGTCCAGAAACACTGATTCTTTCTAGAACTCACTCACAATGAAAATATAAAACTTATAACTGTGAAAAATTGCTTCTAAATCTAGGCTTGTAAACTTAATATAATACATTAAGGGCAATATTCCCGTTCATAAATATGTTTGTCAACTCCTACATGGTCAGAGGTTTTACTCAGGAGTCAAATTTCATTCCAGTGCCTATTAGACTGTTAAACTGAAAGTACATTGCATTACTTTTATCTTAGGCTTTGGCCAACATTTTCTTTTTCCACTAGAAAATGGGCTCTGATATTCGGTCCTTTGTATAAGCTACTGTCGAGACCATAATGACTGCTCTGTTCACTTGTGCACTTCTCTTTATGGCCAATATTTCAGGATATCAACATTGTTATACGAAACCTAATTATGTTTTTTTTTTTTTTTTCCTGTTCTAGTCTATACTCATTTATTCTGTCTTTGTACTTCAGAATCTAAATTAGGCCAGGGTATGAAGCAGGGAATTCTGAAAAAAACCATGGAATGTTAGTGCCAGATTTTGCTTTCAATTAGACTGGTAGAAATCTACAGTAACTGTAGTAACTGGTATAAGTCTACAGTAACTTAATTACTTGCTCCAGTTTAGGAAGAGCAAAATTTGTCTCTGGAACAATATATCCTTGGGATTTTTTTTTCCACTGAAGCTGCTTCAAATTGTGACATTTGCAAGTAAATATTCTTGACCTATGTCATTGTCCCGAGTAAGGGGGAGTTCAGAGCTGCAAAGCCCCAGGAGAAACATTGGAAAATATGTGCCACAGAGATATTGTGCATTTCTGTATTGTTCACAGGACTTAGGGAGCAGGTTATTAGTTAAGATGTTTCCTACTCACAAGTCAGAACCCTAGGTTTAGTTGGATGGACTGGTATAGATACAGTGGCAGGACTGGATAAGTTTTGTATGTTACCACCTACCTCGCCATCCTTCTTTGCTGGAAAGCAGGGGATGAACAGTGCCTGCAGTCCTCAAAGAACAGAAAAGCTGTTAGTTTGACAAGTCTTTATGTAATCAATCTACATAACAGCAGGAAGGCCTATTGCACAGCCCTGTGCAGCTGTATAAGGGCCTCCTTTACTGCTTTAGACCATAATGCTCACGATAGATGCATAATGCACCTTGTCATTACATATTTGTACTGGGGCTAGTTAAGAGAGTACACGTATTTCATAGTGAACTGCTTCATATGAACTCCGTCTAGTGCAAAAGGTGTATCATGGGTGTAGGTTGTAGCTGTGTTGGTCTAAGGACATAGGCAGACAAGGTTCTTTGGGTGAATATGATATCTTTTATTAGATCAACTTAAATAGTTGAAGAACAATTTTTAAGCAAGCTTTTGGGTTCCAAAACCCTATTTCAGGCTAAGGAAGTTTCAGCAGTTGGCGTGTGCTCTTCCTGGATGGAATGAAAAGTAAAGCAGCCAGAGGCTGGGCTGGTATGCATACAAGATAGGCAGTCAGTGAAAATGTAGATTAAGGAGTCAGTGGGTGAGAGACAGGCTGGGTGGGGGGGAGGAAAGGGAGGATGAATAGTGGAGAAGTACCTGGGAGACAGGCGGGGGGAGGAGAGAAGGAGGATGAAAGGTGTATCATCTTTCTTATATACCAGTTCCTTTTGAAACCTTGCAGAATTACCCACTAGGCAATACCACAGCTGATAGTGCAGCAAAAGCTAAGTACAGACATTCAAAAAGCCTGATGCAGAAATGATCTAAATGTTTTGCTTTACTCTAACCACCCTAGGTTGGTGGGGAGAGAACAGAACATGCTTTGGTGGGGGGCATGCTGGCTGCCTGCACTAGCAAAGGCCAACAGCTTGGGGGCACTCTCACACACCTCTCAGCATGCCCCACTAGCTCCCTGGACTGCTCGAGAGTCCAGGCCAACCTTGATTGACTGTCAGGCATGGGAGGGAAGTCCCTTTCCCCGTCCCCCCACCCTGTAAGCCACAGAAATCACAGAGAAGTAGGACTGGAAGGGACTTCTAGAGGTCATTAAGTCCAACCCTCTGTCTGAGGCAGATGTAGCCCTATCCAAACCATCCTGTACATATCCAGACTCTAAATCTGCATAAGACTGCCTGTAGCCCTGTCTCAAACCCCTGGAGCTCCCAAAGGGAAGGCACATGGGAGCAGGCTAGCCAGGTAAGCAGCAGAAAGCTTCATGTTATGACTTAGGAGAAGGGGGAGAAGATGAGGCAGCAGCAAGCAAGGGCCTCCGGGCAGAGAATGACATCTCTGCCTCCTCCTGGTTGTGTTGTCCAGGAGCTGACCATGCTTTTGGACTCTGGAGAATTACTGGGGGAAGATCTACAGCCCAAAGCCAAGTGAGGGAGGGAGGGAGGGAAGGAGTGAGCAGCTAGGAGTCCAGTGGGGAGTTCATGGGACAAGCAAGGGATCAAGGCCAGGTTTGGGATGCCCAGGGGACAGGATCCAGGTGGGATCCTGAGAGCTGACAGGGGCAGGCTGGACATAGGCAACTCCCAAGAGCTGAAATAGGAGATGAGGGCATCTGTCACACTGAGATCTGCCATGGATCAGGGGTGGGATAGGGAGGTATTCAGGGTAGGATAGCTTGGGGCCAGGTTGGACACACACACACACACACATACACACATGTGGGTTTCAGACTGGCTGGAAACAAGCAGCAGCAAGCTTCACTCCCTGTCTTAGCTCTTACACCAAATGGGTTAAATACCGGCTGGCTAGAAGATGAAGAGGAAGAAATAGTACTGCCCCCCTCAATACACACACCTTATGATTTCTCCCTCCCACATTTTCCCCCGCTTTCTTCTCACTAGCACAGAGAGCTGCTCCAATCCATGTGGTGGTAGAGACATTTTGTGCCATTCCAAACTTGATGGGGAGACTTTGTGAGGAAGATCACATTTGGGGGTGAGCTTGGATGGCCGGTGGGTGGGGGGGGGTAGGGGGGGCTGATTACTTTCTCTTTCCTAGAGCACAGCCCTGGAGCTTCCCAAGCCTGGTGCATATCACTTTGGGATCTATCCACTTTGCACATGGCTCTTGCTCTGGCACATGTCTCTGCACATGACACATGGCTCTTGGTCTGACCTGATCCCTCTTCTCCTTCCCCTCCTTTTTCTTTGCCTCTGCAACATCACCTCTTTTCCCTGCCCAGTTTGTTCCTGGTCCCGCTGAGGGGGGAGAGGCTGCCCAGCTACCTGCTGCTGCTTGGAGGGAGAGAGACAGATGCACAGCAAGAGAGGGGGACTGGGAGATGTATTCAGGAGGAAAGGGTCTCTCTCTCTCTCTCTCTCAATACACATGCATACCATGAAAAGAAGCTTGTGTGGAGATGCACAAGAGAAAAAGACTGTGATTGAGAAGGAGAGACACCCTAAAGGGAAGGGGACACACACAGACACCCCACCCCACCCCACCCCCAGGGCTCAGTGCCCCACTGAGCATCAGCAGCAGTAGCAACTGTGCTCTCTGCCCCACTGTGCCATGACCCCACCAGGCCCAATACCTACAGGGCACAGCAGCCTGCAGCCTCCACTTGCACACTCTACCTGCTCTGTCCTGTTCTGTTGCCAGATATCTGCTATTGGCCAGATCTCTGAGGGGCCCAATCCTTTCTTCTGTAGAGGCCCCTTCATGCCACCCCCTCCTCCCTGCAGCTGACAACTCAAAGCAACTAAGCTAGTGCAAGTTCCAGCATACCTCTATGGAAGTGGGGGATCCACAAAGGCAGATGGAATGCCAGTGGACAATGACCTACTTTGTGTAAGGAGGGGACTTGGTACAGAAGTTTGATCAACCAGTCTTAGCTAAATTGATTAAGTCTGATACTACATCCATCCAGGTCTTAGACTGGATCCTGTAATTTTTAGACCAGTTTATGTGAACTGAACTTCTGTTTTGTTACAGGTTTAGACAGGTTTCCAATCAGTTATACCAGTTTATATGTATAGTCTGTACCTCCCCCAAAATATTCTGACTCCAGTTTGTTCCAGTTACCGCACAATACTACCATAAAATGAAATAATTTTTTGGTACCTTTTTCTCCATTTAGCTCTGCTGAGTGCCAGCAACTGTATAACCAACCAAACTATTATTACTCTTCCAAAAATAATGAAATGTGCACAACAAGGGAACAATACATGAATAGGGAAGAGAGACCTAACTGTGGATGTTTACTGCAGGCCACCGAACCAAGGGGAGAAGCTTGAACTGTAGTTCTCTCAAGAACTGACAGAGGCTGCACATGCAAGGGACTTGGTTGTGATGGGTGACTTCAATTACCTGGACATAGCTTGAGAGGAACACTTGGATAGGTCAGATCAGTCATGTAGCTTCTTAACTATAATTGAGCAGCTCTTTCTGATCCAGGGTGTACAAGGGCCAAACAGAGGTACTTGTCTTCTAGATTTGGTCTTGGCCAAAGGAGATGATCTGGTGTGCTGCTTGAACACTGAGGATAGCTTGGACGACAGCAAACATGAGCTCATCAGTTTCATTGTCCACCGCAAGATTGACAAATCAACTAGCAGGATTGAGGTGTTGGACTTCAGAAATGCTGACTTCAACAGGCTCAGGGCATTAGTAGGGGAGGTGATGTGGGACCAGGGATGGAAGGCAAATGGGGTGCAAGAAGAATGGTCATTCCTCAAGGACATAATCCTCAACACATAAAACAAAAACTGTTCCCATGGAAAGGAAAGGTAGCAAAAGGGCTGGCAAGCCCTCCTGGCTCAATAGGGACATCACGGTCCTCTTGAAAAAGAAAAAAGAGGCATACATACAGTGGAAGCTAGGAACAGTCCTCAAGGAGGACTATACAGTGTTCCGCACTTGTAGGGAAATGATTAGGAAAGCTAAGGCAGCGACTGAGTTTAAGTTTGCCAAGGGAATCAAGGACAATAAAAAGTCCTTCTTTAGGTATGTGGGCAGCAGAAGGAAAACAAATGGAGATGTGGGGCCCCTGCTTAACACCTCAGGACAGCTGGTAATGGACACTCAGGAAAAAAACTGAACTCCTGAATGCCCACTTTGCTTCGGTATTTCACCGGACCAAGGGGAAAGACAAGCGAGATAAGGATCACAGGGGGCATGGTGGGAATGATAGCCTTCCCACTGTGCTGAGCTGATGCAAAACCAACTAGAAAAGCTATACCTTTATATGTCAGCAGGGCCAGATGGACTTCACCCGAGAGTGCTGACGGAGCTGGCTGAGGTAATTGTGGAACCCCTGGCAAAACTCTTTCAGAAATTGTGGCACACAGGAGAGATCCCTGAGGATTGGAAGAGAGCCAACATTGTGCCCATCTTCAAGAAGGTGAAGAAGGAGGGCAACTATAGGCCAATCAGCTTAACCTCCATCTCAGGTAAAAACCTGAAAAAACTCATTAATGAATCTATGTGTGATACGCTCGTTGAGGGTAAGATTCTGAATGACAGCCAGCATGGCTTTGTTGTGGGTAGTAGGCCTTGTCTTGCTAATCTCATCTCCTTCTATGAACAGTTTCTCACCACCTGGACATGAAATAGAAGGTTGACATTATACACCTAGACTTCCAAAAGACTTTTCATCTAGTATCCCATGATATTCTTGTGAAAAAATTGGAAGATTGTGGGCTTAACTGCTCAACAGTTCAGTGGGTGAAAACCTGGTTGCATGGCAGGACCTAAAGAGTTCTCATGAATGGATCTGTGTTGTCCTGGCGAGAAGTGGCCAGTGGTGTCCCTCAATGGTCCATGCTTGGACCGGTGCTTTTCAACATCTTTATCAATGATTTGGATGTGGAGGTGAAGATCTCACTGGTGAAGTTCGTGGATGACACCAAGTTATGGGGGAGTATGGTCATGCCAAAAGATAGGTTGCAGTTACAGGCAGACCTGGACAGACTGTACAGTTGGCCAGATCAGAACCAGATGAAGTTCAACACTCGGAAGTGTAAGGTGCTCCATCTGGGGGCAAACAATCCCACATACCTATAGGCTCAGTGGCAACAATTTGACTTACACCATGGCTAAAAGGGACACCTAGGGGTAGCAACTGATCATCGCATGAACATGAGCTGGCAGTGTGATGCTGTAGCCATTAAGACAAACAACATGCTGGCATGCATTGACCATTGCATCTCATGCAAAACTAAGGAAGTGATACTTCCATTGTACTCCACACTGGTAAGACTGCAGCTGGGGTACTGCATCCAGTTCTGGGACCACACTTCAACAAGGACATGGAAAAACTATAGAGAGTCCAGAGAAGAGCCACCCATATGATCAGGGACTCGCAAGACAAGCCATACAAGCAGAGGCTGAGGGGCTTGGGACTCTTCAGCCTAAAGAAGAGAACTCTGAGGGGGGACATGGTAGTGGCTTACCACTAAATCAGGGGAGGACATCAAGAACTTAGTGAACAGTTGTTCACGAGGGCACTCCTCGGGAAGACCAGGAGCAATGGCTACAAACTCCTGGAAGGCTGCTTCAGGCTCAATTCCAGGAAAAACTCCTTCACAGTCAGGGTGTCCAGACTCTGGAATAAACTCTCTTCAGTGGTGGTGCAGTCACTGACACTGGAAATCTTCAAAAGGAGACTGGACAGTCACCTCGCTGGGGCCACTTGACCCCAGTTGTCTTTTCTTGCCTAGTGCAGGGGGACTGAACTCGATGATCTACAAGGTCACTTCCAGCCAATGTTGCCTCTAAGGTGCATGTGTGCATAGCTGTGCACAACTCAAACTGTGGCCATGCACAGCCTTTTCAAGGCTGCACACCAGGAGAGGAGATAAAGTGAGGTGGGGTCAGGAGCCTGGCATGGGCTCTGCCAGCTCTGGGGAAGTGCTCCGCTCCCCCGCACTAGGACCGGAGCACTTCCCCAGAGCCAGTGGAGCCCACACCAGCACCCTGCCCCCACCTCCATCTCTGCCTTTCCTCACCTTGGGGAGGAGCCACTGCCTGCCTCAAGTGAGGCTCCACTAGCTCCTGGACACTGCTCCACTCCCCTGCAATCACCTCGGGGAGTGAGGAGGCACATGGCATCAGGGCTGGGGAGCAAAGAAGTATCCCAGAGCCAGCAGAGCCTCACTGGGGCAGGCAGTGGCTCCTCTCTGAGGTGAGGCAAGCCAGGAATGGAGGCTGGGGTAGATGGCTGGCATGAGCTTTACTGACTCTGGGGAAGTGCTCCGGTCCCCTGCATCAGGGCGCCTCGCCTGCATCAGGGCCCCTGGCTCCAGCCTCCAGCCCCCAGCTCCAGCCTCCAGCCTCTGGCCCCTGGCCTCTCAGCTCCAGCCTCCAACTCCTGGTCTCCATCCCCAGCCTCAGCCTCCCACCCATAGCCTCTCAGCTCCAGCCTCTAGCCCCAGACTCTGTTCTCCAGTCCCAAGCTCCAGTCTCCAGCCCCTGACCCCAGCCCTTGGCCCCCAGCCTCTCGGCTCCAGCTCCCAACTCCAGCCTCTGACCTCTTGGCTTCAGCCCTGGCCTCCAGGCCCCCAGCCCCCTTTGATAAGTGTTTCACACTGGACTGAGGCGGCACGCTCACGGACCAAGACAGTGCGGTCCCGCTATTCCTTAGAGGGAACATTGCTTCCAGCCCCTAACAATCTATGAATCTATGAATATGTAAATGATACAGAAGACCACTGATATCATAATATGCTGTACATGAATGTCTGGTTTCCCTATCCCAACATCTTTCTCAGATATCCAGATATAGACAGGAGATCAGTGGGTCCCTAAGGAGCAGGTGATTATGAAGAAGTTATTTTTAAATATTGTACAGCATTTGAATAGACTTTTTTTTTTCTCTCTGCAAGGCCAGCTGTAGGAGGAAAAAAAAAAAAAGATGAGCTAAAGTGGTAAAATACCAGCAATTCAGTCATAATTTTTAATAGTTAAGAAGGATGAATTAGTTATACCTATAGTAGCCCTAGGGTTGTCAATAGGCACTTAAACCTAAAAAGATGCCTCACCCATGTCTCACCTTCACTCCAAAGAGGAGAAGGGATTCAAGTGTGTGTTATCCACTTAGCAGTTTATATCACAAAATCCAAGGCTAATTTTACATCCCAGCTGTAATTTTTAGTAAACAGCCTAAGACTGGATGAAACCTATCACACTTAGTTGTGGTCCTTCCAGATATTTTAATAGAAAATGAGGAAAAGGTTTTCATAGATTCTGCTTGTACTGTGCCTGGTTGGTAAACAAGTAGAAAAGTTGTGTATTTTGAGAAGGAAACGTTCAATTTTGAACAATAAACAATTCAATTTAATGAGGTGTTTTGTTTTGCTTTTGCTTTTGGCTTTTTTAGGGATTTAAATAGAAAAAAGACCAAAAATATGCCCTTGACTTAAATGTGTTCCAGTCTTTGGAAGGATGCTTTGTCATTATTATTTTTACTATAAACTTAAAAACTCATGATTTAGATAGGATTACTTAACTTTCATTCAGAATTTTGCATGGTTTCCCCCCCTCTAATTAGTCACCACTCATAAAGAATTTGGATAGCATTTTTACAAACCAAATGGGCACCTGAAAAGCAAATGTCAAAGGGCACCTGAAATAATCCCAGATGGTTCAGCGCATTTTTATGGGGAGATGACAGATAAGCTAACTAATCAGATTAATTTCTTGAAATGTAGAATATGCAGAAGTAAATTAAATTACTCCAAAATCCTGATTCAGGAGGCATATTTTCCTGAGTAGAAAGACCTTTAAAGAGGACTAGAGTATTCTCTTCATAATGTTTATTGTGAACATAAGAAGTGATGGCTTTTCCCTTTTCTATTCTCATTAAAACCTCTGTCAAAAAGAAACAGCTTTGGAATTGTAATGTGTTATATTTCTTGTAATTATGGATGCTTTGGCTGTAAAAAAAATCTGACCTTTCCAATATTTTGTGATTTGATGGGCTGATTATTTCTTCATCTAGTTACCATCCATTCTTTCCATGTTGCAAAAAGATGTAATTAAAAAGGATTTATATGTCTATTTATAATTTAATTTCAATTATATTGGTTGGTAATGTTCCACTCTTTTACTAAAACAACAAAAGTACTAATCTCTTTGTGAAGTTGCAGAGAATATGTTCATTTTCTGGGTATTTATTGTTATCAACTACTCTAAAGCAAAGCAGAATATGCTAAAATGTTTTTAGGGACAACAAATATTCATAAAAGAAGAAATTCACCCCAGTGCAGAGAGCTAGTACTAGGCCTATGAACCACTTAAGACCTCAAAATAGCTGTTTGTGACAACTTAATGGAGTGTACACCCTAGCAACAGAGTTTATTTCCTTTCTGAATAGTCCATCAAGAAATGTAATGTGTTCCCTCAGTATCTCCAAAGTGAGTTTTCAATGGCATTAAAGCTGCTTTTTATGATCTTTGTCATACATCTTTATAAAGTGATTGTGCAGAAACTAACAAACTCATTTTTAGGGCACATTTTCATGAGCATAGCTTGTAGAATACTACTAAAATAATTCCTTAATGAAACATTATATTAAACTGTTTAGAAAACACCTTTGTTATGTACTTATTTTCTGAATAAAACAACAAATTCTCTTTTTTCATACAAGTAATGCGGCCCTATTTTTTAGTGTTTAAAATGTAGTGAATAATATTTGGTCTATAGCTATATTTTGAATTTCTGGGTAATAGGAAGTTATCAAATCTAGCTACTGGCCAATCACAAAAATCAAAGCCAGCTTTAGGACTAAACTAGTTTTCTTATGGCATGACAATACTTTTTGCAGATTTTTTTAAAATAGATGTTTTCTGATATGCTCTGACATAAAACATGACTACAATCAGCAGTGTCTTTATTATACAACAGATGTGCACTTTCTATTTCAGTCGTTTTCTTGCTCCATTGACCAAAAGATGTTTTAACTGCTTGGGTTTTTGGGGAGTTTTTTTATTTTTCTTTCTAGCTGGCACTATGGAAGGTGGAAGAGCTGGCTTTTCTGGCATGCATCCTCAACTTGCCAAACAAAAACTTCTTTATTAGTACTAGCTACCAGTGCTGGTACTGCCACATGAACCTGAGAGTGCTTAGCTTAACATCTGTCCTGATTTGTGCTTGGAGGTCGAGGGTGGGGGGGTGGGGAGGGTTTTCATTAGAACAGTCCCATTTTAATTAGAACAGTCCCCACATAGCCACTCTAATTAAAAATGGCTCCCCATCATTTCTATTAAGCCTGTGCATGTTTCAAAATGGCCGTGGGATGTTTGGTCTAAAGCTCATTCAATGAGATTTAGATAAAGTGTCCCTGCAGGCAATTTGAAATGTGTGGGGGCGTAAAACACATGATGGCGAGGCAACAATGGAGTGTTCTAATTAGAAAATGGAACAGACTCAATTAATCCAGTCTGCTCCAATGTGTTCTAATTAGAACATATGAATGAGCACATCTATAGGCACCAGATCAGACTAATCCATTTCATATAAAATGAGCAAATTTGACATGTAGATTACAAACATTGAGACTCACAAGGCCATTTTTGCAGTTATTTTATAGAAAGACTCTTATGAGAGTAAAATTTCATCCTGAAGTCCCTAGTCCTTTTGAAAAGTGCCACATAGAAAACAAGGACCTTAATTTTATATCTCAACTGAGTGTTGACATGTTGACATGTACTCTGTGATGGAACATTGATTCAATATTAACTCAAAGGGACAGCTACCACTTACCAAATCATCATTACTTGGTGTTACACCTAAAATTTGATTTTAAGGCCATCCATTGAATTACTAGCTGAGACAAGTTGCATTGGTTCCACTTATCTTGTATGATTTGACAGGGTTGTACGATGGGACAAATATCTACTCTGTTTTTTAAGAACTGCTTTTGTTAGATAGGTCATCAAAACACTTCTGTATTGTTGCTTTATTCAAAACTGCTTTATTCTTGTTTAAAAAACAAATGAGCTTTGCTGCAATTGGTTTGGGTTTGTTTCCTGTTTCTAGGCTCATCTGTGGGATTCCATGAAGAGGTATTCAATTGTAGGCTTGTGCAATTTATAATCCACATGTCACCACTGAAGCAATCTCTTACTGAATGTGGACCATGAACACGCATTAATTTCTGAGACAATTCTGAGAAACTTCTAAAGACAGACATATTTCCAGGGGAGGGAGCATCTGGCCTGCAGACAACCCAATTCCCCATGCTTTCTATCCATTCATCAGACCCGGATAATCCCAGTTTGGGGAAGCCATGGGGAGCTGTTGCTATTCTACTCCTCCTGGACCCCTGGTGGGGAAGCAAAGCAGCAGAGAAATACTCCGCACACCTTCCCTAAACCATAGTTTCTCAACCTGCGGTACGTGTACCCCTGGGGGTACGCAAGACACAGGCAGGGGGTACATGGGTACCCCAACACTCTCTCTCCCTCTCTCTCCCTCTCTCTCTCTCACCCTCTTTTCCTCTCTCCCTCACCCCTTCCTCCTTTGAAAAATATGGCAAAAAATTTGGTGCCTGTGCATTGTGTAGCACTTTAAATTCCCCAGTAATAATTTGGTTCAGCCCTCCTAGCTTTGGCCAAAATCACCTCTATCCCAGGTACATATTTGAGTTGTGCACCCCTGGTGTAAAAGGTGGCAACCCTACCCACACCAGATCAGACATCTGTCATATCATGGCCTTATATACATAGTCCTTCTTCCAACATATGGCACACATTAGTCTGTAAATATGAAATCCCTTCGAAAATTGAATGTTGGAGTACTTATTGGAAATTTCAGAAGTTAGGGGGTACTTGCTACTTAAAAGGTTGAAAAACACTGCCCTAAACCAAGGTAATGACTGGAGACTGGCCATTATTAATGACCATTACCAGTGACCAGCCTGGTCTAGAAGGGGAGGGAGGGAGCAGGTGAAAGCCCACCCCTCCAACCTGAGATCCTTGTCTGAAGAGTAGATGGGAAGCTGCTCCTCCCCTCCTCTACTGGTCTAGAAGAGGAGCAGGAGCAGTGGGGCAATACCCCCTCATGCCTTCTCCAGAGTTACTCCAGCCTGGGGAAGACACAGGGAGCCTTCCCACACTATCTATCAGGAGAGCAGCAATTCTCCTGGTAGAAACATAACACCTGTACATGGCCATAGTGTTATTTTCCACTTTGCAGGTGATATATAGATCACTTGGCATTTAATCTCAATATTGATTCTGTACTTCTGTGTTAAAGAAGATTTAATTGGATATAAAATTCTAGAAAAACTGCCTCTGCCGATGAACACAGAAAAAAAGCTGTTAATTATGAAAGTCTTTTAAATGGGCTCTGAATCTAAGGGCTTTTTGCTGTGACATCAGATTTCTGTTCTCAAGACAGTCTTTGCCACAGCGATATATTGTATATGCAGTGACTCTTGGGGTACATCTTCATGTGGCTGTCTGGTGACATTATTGTAGACAAAAGGTTTAGTGGAGCCAATGCCAGGCAGTTCACTTGTAAAAGAAAAATGCACTGAGTAGGCTTTAAAGATTAAGCGCCCAATTCCTCTATTTGCTATGTTCAGAGGGAATCTAAGCTGATGTAATGTATGCCTACTTCTAATCCTCTTGATGTGAACATGATAACAGCTTAGAGGTCCTTAGACTGACTTACTGTCATTCTCATTTAGCAGAAAGTAACTCGTCTCCCCTCTTGCTTGCCTACACATCTTTGAATCTTGTCCTGTGAAGCTAAGGGAGTTCGAGTCAGTTTAGCACACATGCTAAAAGACAGAATTGCAGCAGGAAAAGAAGGTGGTAAAGGGCTTTGAAAGTTAAAGCCGATTACCCTCTCCTCCAGCTTACACCTTATCCTGGCTCTTTGACACACAAGTCACACTAACTTAGACAAGCTTCTGCTCACATCCTTATGTCAGTGGCATGCAGCAGCTTAAGGTAGGGGAAAGGGTTCAAGCAAAATATTTTCATTTAGCTTTGAAGCTAAATGTTCTATATAATCAAGCATATGTATATGACTTCATGCAATTCAACTAATACCAGTATTTATCAAGCATTCCTTTTATTAATAGTAGAAAGGTTGTTTTTTTTGTCAGTGGATCTTTACTCTTGCTGTTTCTTGTAAAGATAAAGATACCTGTGCCATTAGGCCTCTAGAAAAGTCTAGAATTACTCATCCCACTTGAAGAATGAATAAAAGCAAACCAAGAAGTAGGAAAAATATGTTCCTTGTTTTGCCTAAAGGATTTTCTAGTGAAGTCTTTCAAATCAGCCATCTTTCTTCATGTTGTGGAAAACCTTTCTGGAATATGTTTGAATATTAGAATAGTACAGTTCCTGGTGAGTATCTAGCCTGGTATAGTCGAATGGGTTTTTAATGCCAACCTAAGAACTCAAAGACATCTGAAAACATGGAATTTAGGTCAAAAAGTCACCACAAAGTAAAGGGAAAAAAGGAAATATTGCCTCTAAAAAGTAAATATTTTGTAAAGTGGGGTTCTGGATTACCAACTATACCACAACTACTAAGTGCAACTATACCACATGCTGCTAAGTGCCTACTACAGTATAATTGACAGTTTTCTGACAGTAAGGTTTATTTTGCTCCTCAGTTTACACAAGTGTATTTGCTACTTAACTGGCTATGATAGACACCTTACCTCCTTGTGTGGATATAATGCCATTAAATTGCCCCTTGTTTGTATAATGCTGTGTTGTTATAGTTTCCTTTACACTTCACAGTATCACATTTCAGATCTGCCTAAAAAGTACCTCAGGCCTAAAATTATTTTCTATGGAACCAGCAATCAGCTATATTTCTTGTTACCTATATCTGTAGCAAAGAATTGTTCCCATTTAAATAAACGAGAGAAGTCGTCATAAAAAAGATTGATATCCGGTGACCCATTTTTCATATTTATTCCTAACATTTTATCCATTTACTATGATCTTTCTTACTTTTTAGAAATAGCTAGCCGTCTTTGAGAACAAATAGTGCTATTTACTTCAGGCTTCAGAGGAAACCAATATTTTAGTGGGTGAAGTGTTCAGAACAATATGGAGAACCAGTGCTATATGTATTCCTAACAGAAGAAATACATCTTCAGTAAATAACTCCCCAATTAAATCATGGAGTATAATAAGATGAGATTTTTATTTTCCTCTTTGTGATTCATGAGCATCCGATCCTATTTGAGTGGAGTGGGGGGACAAACCTATTTATTGCTTTACAGATATCTTGTTCTTTGTGTGATAAAAAAGTATAGTTACAAATACATTTTATTTTATCTATTTTATTTTCCAACTCATTGATTTTTATTTATTCAAATATATTTTATTTCACTGAATCTTATTAAAGGTACCTTAAAAGGACATGGGGGCCATGTCCAAATGAGCGTGGATATTTGGTTTCCTAGGGGCAACTAGTGGTGATGCACCTTGTGCCACTACTAGTTGTTCCCAGGACATACCTGTGCCATGAGCCCTCTGGTGTGTGGTAGGTTACCCTGGATAGGGTAGGGGAGGTTTGGGGCCAGCACTGGGCTGGCCCCAGCAGCCTTATCTAGGGTCTTGGGGGGCTCCTGGGGCTGCAGCAGTGGCGAAACTGCCACTCAGAGCCCGGCCGGCTGCTGGACCGTGTCGCCAGGAGGCCTGGCTCCGCTGTTGAGTGGTGCTGCTCTACTTTTTTTTTTCCATGTATGCTGCTCTGCATTTTTTTTTTTTTTTTGCAATTTTTTTGGTGCCCTGTACATCAAGGGGCTCAACCCCCCTGTGCGGCTCCTTTGCAGTGCAGAGACCAGCTGAATGTGCAGGTATATGGTTCCACAGACATGTCTGCAGTGCCACATACAGCTGTACTCGTCCGGACACAGCCAAGGAGCAGTTACAAATTCCAAGGGCAAATAAAAACTTCCAAGGAATAACTTTAAAAAGGAAGAAAAATATTGACTGAAACACAGGTATTCCTGACTGCATTGTGCAACATACTTTTTATTTCACATGAGAAAGAATTGAAAATTAATGTGTTTTAAATATATATGGCTAGCTCTCAAGCCAGCAAAAGTATTTCTGAGTCTTACAACCATTATAGACTGATAATGCAATTAGGCTTGTTTGGGGTTATTACTCTGATAGGACCTGAATCAACAGAAGTTAAAACACACTTTAAGCACCTGTTTTTAACTGTTGACTACAGTGAAAGCCAGGGTAGATTTGACTACAGTGGAGTCAATGAACAAAACACAAGGATTACATAGGTTTGTGTGTTCTTTCATGGACCCATTCTCAAAAAATAAATAAATAAATAAATAATCCAGGCCCACAGTTTCTCTCCATGTAACTAGTGTGATTAGTAAAGATTTTAAAATAATACTTCCTTTCACTAACTTCACTTTGTGCTATTATGTTTTATACATTGCTAACATTCACCAGTATAGGCTTCTGTTGAATCTGGCAGCAGGTGAAATATGATCAGTTTGCCATATTTCTTTGCGATAGATCTTATTAACATGTAACTATAGTATGATACAGCAAATCTGGGCAAAATTCATTTAAAAAATCCTTATAGACTTTATGTACAGTTTAAAATATTACTCTGTATCTTTGAGGTAAATTTAAAAGTTGAAGTGCTTGAGTTTGCAGAAAGTTAACTGTGTCTGATGGAAGAAAGAAAATATAGAAACAAATAAAAATAATTATTAGAGTATTGCAGGAAAAGGTTGACTAACTTGGGGATGAAGGTGTGTCAATCACAGAATGTCTTAATGAGGAATAATATGAAGAAAGGGAATTTGGGTTTGTTGTTAGGCACTCAACTGTGAGACAGCCCCCTGAGATGATTACTGAGTAAAAGATATTCTAAGTTTTCACTACAAGTTATTGTTTCACTGGTACTACATCTTACCTACATCTATTTTCTACTACCTAACCTTGTAATTTAATTAAAAGAAAATGAAGGGAAACATACAGAGATAAGTTAAATAAGCTTCTGAAATTGTAACTGCTACATAAATCACAAATACTCTACACCTCCCCTTTGTACACCTCATTATTTCATGGACTTTTTAAAGATTAATGTTGGTATTTAATGCAGAAGAGAAGGTTCTTGAATATTGGTGAAGTCAGGGAGTTTATTCCTTAAACTTGTGAACAGAGCAATTATTCAAGTTCAGCACTTGGAAAACATCTGAGGTGAAAAAAAATCAGAATCTTCAACCTTGTGTCATGTTGCATCAAGTTAACTGCATTATATGGCATAAAACAATAAAATGATCCTGATAAAATCTGACATTATGCCTTACTGAGGTATAATCGGATGTGTTTGTCATGCTGTACATAAATTTAATGGAACAATGTCTGTTTAGAAGCAGGTAAAGTTTGGTTGTTTGAGGTGTACATGGTGCTGGGTGATGCATGAAAGAAGGATTTAGTTACCACAGCATTTTGAGTGGTGTAAATACATGAGTTTGCTATCAATCAGTCTTAAAACAATGCCTACATTTTTCAGGAGTTCATTTTAAATACTGAGTAATTCTAGTTCTCTGAATTGCTAACTCCCATTAATATTAAAGAATTGTTTGCCCAAATAGACTAACAATCATAAGTGTTATCCATACTGAACAGGATCATTGGACTAGGCGTTCCTGAGCTTCTCAAAAACATAGGATCATCTGAGTATGGACACACCATTCTCAGGCTTTCCTTGTGGTTGTGACTGGGGATTTTTTTTTAATTATTTTGGGAGTAGGGGTTGAATTGTATAGTTAGAGAAAAGATGTGGAACATTATGTATGAACTTCAGCTTAATTGTGGCAGTGGCTCCTTGGTTTATTGTACTTCTGACCTGTTTACTTTGTTTTGTTAATTTGTTTGCTTTCAATGGTGAATAATGCCTACAGCAAATTGAGTGCTTTACATATGTAAATCAATGCAAAATAGAGAAATACTTACAAATCATTGTAGCCTTGCCACTAGTTTGAATTAACCAGATGATTTACTGATTGGCTAGGTACAGACATTACACTTTTACCGGTATAAGTGATCATCAGGGATCCTGGTTTTCTCTGCTTAAAAAAAAAAAAAATCCAATGTTTTCTGATTAAACAAAAAACAAACAAAAAAATTAACCCCAAAATACAAAAAACCCTGAATCCACATTTTTCCATGATTAAAATGAAACGCAATGGATCACAGGATCATGCACACACACACACACACACACACACACACACACACACACACACACACACACACACGCACACAATAGCATTTTGTTTTAATTGCAGAAAAGTTTGTTTTGTTTTTTAAATCAGAAAATTTCAGACTTTTTTTTTAATCAGAGAAAACCAGGATCCCTGGTGATTGAAAACTGGTGTATACCCATAACAGAACATAAATGCAGCATGCATAGACTGGTTTAAAAAAGGCAGAACGCAAACTAAGATTTGCCCACCCCTCCTCCCCACCAAGGGGTGAATGTATGTCTTGTTCGCTATCGATCTAAACTACTCCACTTACAGAAAACTGCATAACTTAGATCAATTCTGCCCCAGGCTTTTTGAATGTCTCTACTTAGAGATCTTGTTCAATTAAAATAAAAAAACAAACAAAACATGTTGGATTTTTTTCATGTTGATAGCTTTCTATTAACCCCGAGTAGAAAACACAATCTAATCATTTTAGTACTAGTCCTTATTAAATTAACATCATGGTAATAACTGATACATATTTGTTGATTTCTGTCTACATCAAGAGGAGTAACTTCTAGATCTACTATGTCTTCTGGATATTTTTAGTTTTCTGGTATCTTAGAAGTATAGAATGAAGAAATATGAACCACCAAAATAAATGTTTGGAAATAATCTGACATGGAGTTTCTTTTGCTCTATCTAGCAAGGGAAAATTATTTACAGTTCGTATGATCAAGCTGATGACTATTTTTTGAAGGAAGGCAGACAAATACTTTCTCAGCAAGCAGAAAAGCTCTTTAGGCAATAGGTCAAGAATCTTAAAATGGGAATAATAATAATAAAAAATAGAATGTTTTCTACTTTTAGCCATGTGTTGTCATGTTATTTTCCTGACCAATACAAAAATTACAATAGCAACGTGAAATGGATGGTAAATCAAGCTGACCATAAAGTCTCCAAGCAATAGACATTGGGGTAAAGAACACAATTATCCTTTTCTGGGACTTAAAGAGATGTGCACATTTTCATTTCAGTAGTAAATATGTTGCTCATTTGAATGATAAAAAGTTGTGCAACTTGTATCTGGATCTGTCAAGCTACTCTGTGTCAACAGATCCCTGCATGGAGCTTCACTGACACTGCTCCTTGATATCCATTTGTTGACAAATTTGTTAGAATTTTTTTTTTTATAACATGTTGAGGAGTAGAGTGGATCTTTATTCCTTAATGAACAACATAATTATTTCTTGATGTAGGTGCATTATGGTCTGATCTAAAAATATATGCTTATAGTAAGATCCCTTTTTATTTATTTTTACAAATATATTTTGGAAATTAGAGATTTGAAATCCTCAACATTTTTTGTGTTCACTTTAATAAAGGGTTTACTGAGTTCTCTCAGAAATCAGAGGATATATAGACTAAATTTGGTCAATTTCTTAAATGTCTGAATAAATATTCTTCATTGCCCATCATCACGCTGATATATGATCCTATTATTGCATCAATTTTTATCATGGATTTTTCTTATACATATTTGCTACTTATTAGATTGTGTAAGTCTTCAATTAACATGCAAACAATGATGCCTTTCCTTTCCCTAGAACCTGATGAAGTAGATTGTCACCTGCAAAAGCTTGTGCCTTACTGAGTGAGTTAAACTCTAACATTTATGGACATGCTCTGGGTGTTTGTGTGGGGGGAGGTGATTCATAGATTCATATATTCATAGATGTTAGGGTCGGAAGGGACCTCAATAGATCATCGAGTCTGACCCCCTGCATAGGCAGGAAAGAGTGCTGGGTCTAGATGGCCCCAGCTAGATGCCTATCCAACCTCCTCTTGAAGACCCCCAGGGTAGGGGAGAGCACCACCTCCCTTGGGAGCCCATTCCAGACCTTGGCCACTCTAACTGTGAAGAAGGTCTTCCTAACATCCAGTCTAAATCTGTGTGATTTATTTAAAAATAAATAAAAAGGTGCTTTAATTAGCGCCTGGAGCATCACATGTATCAGTGTCCCGACACTGAAAAATGGGAGCAAGGGCACTTTAACTAAGGTGTGGGGATGCTGAGACATGTGACACTGGAGTCTGCTGGAGCAATTAGCTGAGTCTGCTCCAACATGCTCTAATTACAGTGCATTGGAGCAGCCTCCTTGCATGGCTAAGTACAAGCCCAAGGCTGAATTGATTCACTCTTTGCAGGTTAGTCTAAGCTGCAGAGATTAAATTGACAAACAAGTGAATAGACATTTACTTTTTGCAGCCACGTACCTCCAGTGACTCAGGCCAGAAGCCGGGGGGTTCTAGAGCATGGTTCTCTAGCATGTAGCCAGCATACGCTGCGTTCACTTCCTCTTCCTACTGCCCCTGAGGTCTCTGGGATTTTCAGTCCAGAATCACAACAGCAGGATATTTGCTGGGTTGCTCATCACTTCTTCTTCCTGCTTCCAGGTGCCTCTGGGATTTGTAGTTGACAGTTGCAGCCAGCAATATGTTTATCAGGGCAGAGCAGCTCTGTACTCAGGAGAAGGGGAGTTTAACCCCACCCTCCCTGGCCCCAGGCCCCAGCTGGAGTTTGCTTGTCAGGCAGTCCCTGCCTCCAGCACCCCTCCCCATCCCCCTCATCTCCCTCCCTCCCAACCATACTCTGTTTGAGCAGACAGCACAGCCTAGCCTAGGGCAAGGATGCTTTGGGGACTGTGATTTAACTTGAACCAGGAAGGGGTCTGGGACAGAAGTTTCATAAACTGGTTTGACCCAAATCAGTTACATCTGATACTACATTCCAGTTTCAGCCATTCTGAAAATGGTTTATGTGCACTGAACTTCAGTTCTGTTACAGGTTTAAACCAGTTGCTGATGATTTAAATCAGTTTGTGTGTAATTTCTGTCCTCAGTCCATGTGTAAAGGAGCCCAAAGGTGCCACCTTGCCCTGCCTTCTGCCTTCCTTTCCTGGTAACTGGTTTCTTGTTAGTCACCATAGAGTGTCGGTTTTAATTTGTGTATAGTTTATAACAGGCAAATGTTAATTAGCGTGAGATACCAACTCAAGCTTGATTTCTTGTGACATTTCTTTGTACATTCATATGGAAAATTCACATTCTGTATTATCCTCTGCTCATTAGATTTCAAATTATAATAAGTCTGAAAACTGCCAGTAGGCATATATCTCTCACCATAGCGTTGGGTCTTTTACTTCATCAGGTTCTATGGAAAGAAAGGTAAGTATTGGAAGCTCACAATCAGCATACCTTATTGCTGGTTATTTTTTCTTCTCAAAGACTTTTTTATTGATTTGTTCACATACCTCTTCCAAAGGGTGTGAATTTGGAATGAATTGGAGCTTTAAGTAAATCAAAGATGCCTGTGTATCAAGTCAGATTGTGCTGAATTTGGTAGTATAAAGAAATTGGTTTAGATGTAGTTAGTTTCATTTCCATAAATATTCCAGACCTGTTTCATTATGTTGGCTCCACCCCATCCGCTCATAAAGCCAAAGGAGTTGTCAAGGAAAGAGCCTAGTTAAAGCTTTGCTCTAAAGGGATTCACAAATCCCTTTAGGGGTCTGGTATCTGATTTTGTAAGCTGCAGAAGACCTGATATCAATCTTGGGCAAAAGAAACAAATTAGCTCTCAAATATCTAAGAATCACAGGCATGCAAAGGTGCATAAAATCATCCTGCTGAGTTCTACATTGAGCTAAACAGTATACAAAAGGGGATTTCGTTTTGCTATAGGTATATTTCAGGTAACAACCCACACGTAATTATAAATACAAAAATTATTATGCTTGTTTTAGGTGTGCTTGTATATATATATATATATATATATATATATATATATATATATATATATAGTGTATATATGTATGAGAGAGAGAGAGAGAGTGAGAGAGAGACACACACACACAGAAGGGATAATATGTAGTTACTAGAGAACTGCCCATCAAGAATGATGGGGGAAGGAGGGGAAGGAGCAGGCAGGGATGGAGGCAGGGACTGGGGAAGCTTGCTAACCCTAAAGTTAACTCATCCACCTCCCTGCACTGCCACCACCTCCCAGGAGCAGGGGGAGGAGGGAGCTTGCCCCGCTGTCCCCTCCAACCCCCTATGCCAGCACCCCACACTGCCACCACCTCCAAGGAGCAGGGCTGTGGTGGTGGGGTGCCAGGCCAGCAGCACTGGCCTTGGCCCCCTGCTTTGTCCCCATCATACCCACCATCACAGCGGCACATGTAATGCACTTGGAGCACTCTAATTAGTTGTTTCAGTAACCGATCAGAATGTTCCGAGAGTGTTACGGACAGACAGACAGATGGACTAAGCCCTTTATTATATTAGAATAGGTATATTTCAGGTAACAACACACATATACTCATATATGCAAATCTTATTGTGCTTGTTTTAGTTGTGTATGTATATGTACACTCTCTCTCTCTCTCTCTCTCTCTCTCTCTCTGTGAAATTCAACCTTTAATTTCAAGACGTTCTATTTTATTCCCTATCACTTAAATGTATATAAACTCTAGTACCTGACAACATAGGCCTTTCTGAAGCTAATGTAACAGAAAAGGCAGTAATTTACATTTTTAGATACATGAGTTATATAAATGTAGAAGAAGGCACAATAAACCAAAGGTTTTTTTCTGTTTCTTTCCTTTTACAGCATTGCTATTCTCATGCCATTTAAAAAGCTGTTTCCTTTCCTCATTTGTTGTGAAGTCAAAACACTTTGACATTTTGACAGCTGACAGGATTTTTTTATTAAGAAACCAATTGACAAAATTCACACTTGCACGTGTCTTTTACTCACTGGTTATTAAGCACATTCAGTATTTTTTAGTCATTCACTGTTTGCATCTGAGGATTGTGAATTGCCAGGTTTTTCCTTCATTTCATGAAGAATGATTTAAAAAATATATACACCGACACAGTCACAATCATGTATAGCTGCACAGTAAAATCTTGATTGAAACTGAGAAAAGACAAGCGATTCCAAGTTATAACTGCTCCAGAATTGTGCATTTTGCCCAAGAATTTTGTAGTACATATGGTTTAAGACACCATACTTATGATATAATGATGCTAAAACTTCATGTACTTAATATGGAATGGAATTTTTTACAGCAGAATTTACATGCTTTTGTTGGTTTAAATCACATTATTAACTTTGGTGTACCTCTGTCTAATTCCATTTCTTTAATATATTTGATCTAACCTTTTCCTAAAGAAAAATAAATTTTCATGTAGCCCAGGTAACTTGGGCATATACTCCCCTTCTCCAATTGAAGGGGATTGTTAGCTGGAAGGTGTGATGTGGGGTGGGAACTGCAGACTGCTCAGTTTCCCTCCGTCCCTATAGAACCAGGCCAGGATAGTCAGGGGACTTAACTATATACACATTTATTTACATTAACTTATCACAAGGGAAAGGAACATGGATATAAACATATGTACAACGTTCGTGTGTGTGTGTGTGTGTATTTATTTATTTATTTATTTATAAGATATCTAAACCAGTAACATAAACAATATCCTCTGGGTAAATGACATAAAACCTTATACCAGTGCTCCAGATACAAGTAAGTGACAGGTAAGTATCTGATCTAAAACAGATAAACCCCAAAGATAAACTCAATCCTGAGGGGAAACCCCAATGCCCTTGGGCTTTTCCCAAGCCCTATAAAGAAGCTGGTAACTTTAGGGGGTCCCTCTCAGTGGGACCTCCCCTTTCAGAAGCCCTCAACTAACCGGGGGGGGGGTGGACAGGGACTCCCTCTCCCCTGTGGGAATCCTCTTTTTCCTGCAACTCATGGCTCCCAGGCCTGGAGGGTGGTCCTCCTTCTCTGTGCCAAGCTGCTCTCTCACCTGCAGTGGGTTTGGGGGCAGGGGGGTTTGCTGTCCCCTGGAACAGGGATCCATTATCCAGGGCTTCTGGGGCCTCTGGCTTGGCCCTGTCTGCTGGCTCAGTAACCTGATCACTGTTTGGCTCTCTGGACTCAACCTTTTACTATGGGTCATGTGCGGGCCGGGAGCGGTCCCAGGTTCTCGGGGGCTTTCGCGCGGCACGGGCTGTGGCCAGCAGCCCTGGCACGTGGGTCGGGGAATGCAGGCCAGTGGACTAGAATTAGGCATGGACGCTTAGCGGTTGATTAAAGATTATTTTATTTACACCGAAGATGGTCGCGGTGCAGGCAGGAAAACTTGCTTGAGCTGTGGTTACAGACAGAAAAGAAGAGAGGCGGACAAGAGTTCCTTCCACGCGAACCTCTAGCCCAATCCGGTTGAAGGCTCTAAACACGTGAGCCCATCGTGTCAACTGAAGAAAACAACTCGAAGCAGAGAGCTCTGGATACACTCAGACGAAGTTTGCTAGGCTCCGTGAAACTTGCGCGCAGGGAAGGGGTTCGTCGAGGGACCGTTCGGCGACGGGGAGAGGCCAGAGGTTGATCAGACCCCTGTAGCCTTCTTGAGATACACGCTGGGTCCGATAGGCTCTGCAGTGCTTAGAGATCTTCA
Source organism: Alligator mississippiensis (assembly GCF_030867095.1). NCBI lineage: Eukaryota > Metazoa > Chordata > Crocodylia > Alligatoridae > Alligator > Alligator mississippiensis. Next base: position 71,432,382 of record NC_081830.1, read on the forward strand.
CAAGATGTGAAGTTCTCCTCCTCCAGATGGTTGTGGAGTCCTCCAACTTGGGCGGAAACCGCTCAAGCATCTTATACGGATAGCAAGCCAATCGCTAGCCACCACATGGGAATAATTTAGAACTGGCCAATACTGGGACACAAATTTGCATGCGAATGGCGGGAACTCTTTGCACCATGCATTTCTCTTTTGCAACTAAGAAATGCACCCTGCAAAGAAAGCTCCTAGTGGCGGGAAATAATTTAGCAGTGCCGAAGCACACACAAACAAAATCACACCCTTGGGTTGTGACAGGTCGGAGGCCTGGGCTGCCTCATGCAGCACCAGGCTCAGTCCACTCCTGGACCCTCTGTGCAGCACCTCCTGCACCGAGCTCGCAGCCTCATTTCAGGAGTTGAGGACCTGAGCCGCCCAAGCGCTCCAAGGTCCTACTCTATGCACCGTGTCTCTGGCTGCACACCAGAGGTTGCATACCTGAGCTGCCTTACACAGCTCCCAAGGTCTGGACGCCATGTACTGTGCTGTACACCGAGACCCTAGCTGCTGGAGCTGTCTGCCATTCCCCACTGATGGAAGTCTTCAGGAGCATTTCTGGGCTATTGCTTCACCCTACTGAGCAGCTCTCCTCAGCTCTTCTAAGCCCTGTTCTTTTTTCTTCTCTCTCCTGAATGTGTTCCCCTCATGCTGGGCATGCAGATCCTTTTATATGCTCCAGGGCTCCACCCCTGAAGTCTTCTGGACCTGAGTGTTGCAGTCTTCAGTCAGGTCCACGGGGCAGGGGAGAACTCTTCTTCCCCTCCCCTCAGGAAAGTGGTGTGACTGAACTCCTCTTGCTGCCTTCTGATTTGGGGATGAGATCCACCAATCAAAACAGCAAGACTTCAAGCCTGGGACTCAACCCAAGCTCCAAAAGGCAATTCTACTACACTCAGTTTGACTAATATGTAAGAACTTTGCCTGTAGCAAAAATAATCAAAGATATAGGGACATTTTCTTCCTAGAAATGTTCCTTTCTCAATTCTCATTCATGGAAGTAAGGGTTGCTGCATTTATAAATGCTTTGCTAGGTTTTATTAATATCCTTTTTACTCTTCTCTGATTTTTCTTGACTTGAAAGCCAGAATGAGATTTGAAATAAATCTTAGTAGATTGTGAGCAACAACTGCCATGGTCTTTCTAATGTCAAGGCCTTGAACATTAATAGAATGAGATTAATGAGATTTTAATTTCACTGAGTTCTGTCCTTTTGACTCTCTGTGGGTTAGATCATGTTAAAAATGGCCTCCTGATCTAACTTGGTTCATCCAGGTGCAGACCTTACATTTAGATCCCTAGTTAGGTGGATCTAAGTGAAAACTATACAGAAGTTCAAGACTGTACAGAAGTTCAGTTAAAGTGTCTAAAATTGGCCAACCTGATCTAAGTTAACTCTGCCTCTGAAATAGTCTAACTTAGACCAAGTTGGCCACTTTTAGACCAATCTAACTGTTCTGACTGTATAGTTTCCAGTGGAGTCCAAATGCTGGAAATGCCCAGCTGCTGGCCCCAGTCCTGAGACTGCGTTTTTTCTACCCTCTCTCTGGCACTGGGCTATTTTGAACCCCACCTGACATCCTATCCATGGACCAGCCAGGACCCCTGAGCCCGCCAACCCCCACATATTTAAGCCGCTACTGGTGTTGGTTTTATGGGCATTTGCAAGCACCAAAAGGCAAGGACATAAATTGGGGTGGGGGTAAGGGCAGGAAGGATGGGGGATTGGCTTGTTGGGGGAGTGTTAATCTGGGGCTGGGGGGATCAGGATGTCATGGGGGTTGTGGTATGTTGTGCAGTTGGGGGCCAGGCTATCCATGATGTGTGCATAATGGTGTGGGGGTATGGTTGACTGCATAGCAGTGGGACGGGCAGATGTGCAGGCCATTGGCCTGTAGCATGCACAGTGTGTGGCCCCCTGCCATTCAGAAGTTGGACAAGCCTGCACTATTGTAAGAATTTGGTGTCCCAGCTCTTGCTGCTATGGAACAATATCACTTAAAAATATCCTTTTTTCCAACAGCTAAAGTAGCAATCAAATTGTATTATTTTCCATGAGAAATCTAATCAAAGTATAATTACAATTTATAATTACATATCTTCCACTATAGCAATATTCTTCACCCTCAGGACTTGTTGTTCTGTTTCTATTCCATCTAGTGTTATGTAATTCTCAAGAGGTTATTTAAACAATATTAATCCCATCAAAAAAAACAAAACAAAACCCAAACCTCAGATAATGTCATAAACTATGATATTGCTGCATACAAAAACATCTTGCTTCTGTGGTGTTATAACATCTACATAGGTGTAATTAAATTATGTCAGGAAAAATTCTTGCTGCTAATGAAAACTTAGCATTAAGTTACAAGAATATTTAATTTCAGCCTAGCTCTTCACTACAAGCATTAAAAGACAGTTTATCTTTTCCTTTCTTGTTCAAAGTGTTATGATAGCTTTATTCACTCCAATTTATTGAAGGGTCTGACAGCAATTCCATTAGGATGGAGAAAGTGGTTTGGATGACAGAAGTAGCAATTTGAACTGTTACTCAGCTGAAATTGATTTTTCTTCAGGTATGATCAGATGCGGTGCATCTGCCAAGCAGGGCAAAAAGTAGTTCCGCAGGTGCTGGATGATTACAAAGTCAGGGACACGGGGTATATGGTGAATATGGGAGTGGTATAAAATCTTAAAGGCAACTGATGGTTGTTTGCACAGAGACCTGTTGGATGCCAGCAACCCCAAAATGAGTCAGAATGCAATGTTTTTATTGCTTGCATCTGAGTGGCTTCAAACCTATCACAAAAGATACCAGACTTTGGAGAGGGACTTTTCATCAACAAATAATCAGGGCTGACTTCATATTTAAAGGCCTGACTGGACAAGCAGGGGTGAAAGATTTGGATGCCTGCTATTTTATTACTATATTAATATGGTATTAAACTGGTTTTTATGTACCATTAAATGCCTTACATTCAAGATACTATACCAAATTATATACTACTTAAGATACCAAAGCAAAGATGACATTTGGTGTTTTCTTTCCTTAAAACTTTAATTGTTGCATTTTTCAGAAATAAATTTATAATTTACACTGCATCCTCATCTGTGAATAATACTGTTTTTACTGTCTCTTCTTTGTATTCCTATTATGAATCCTGTCTAACAGTACCAGTCATGGTTCTATCTGTTAAAAATTCAGAAATTTGTTCAGGCATTATAAACAATGCTTTTATTGTCTCTAAGGCTGGGTCCTTTCATAGAAACCCATGAAGAAATGTGGATTTGGGTTCAGGTAGTACACATGTAGATATGAAGATAAATGTTCACATTTAGATGTGGAAATAATGAAATTATTTGGTCTAGAAAAGAGAGAACTTGCGGAGTGATTGATAAGCGTCTTCAAATATGACAGCTTTTTTTGTAAATAGGACAGAGATCTGTGGTGCTCTGTATCCACAAGGGACAGGACCAGAAAAATGGGCTTATATTTCAATAAAGAAGACTTAAATATTAGGAAGAGCTTTCCAAATATAAGGGTGGTTAAGCATTGGAACCGATTAACTAGAAAGGATGCAGAATCTTTGACACCAGAAGTTTTAAAATGTGGGTTAGAGAAACATCTCTCAAGCATGGGCTAGACTGAAATGACTTTACCCTTGATCAGTAGACTGAATTAGATGACCTTCTGAGCTACATTCTGGCTACATATATCTATGAATAAACATCCATGCCTTTTACAGTTTGGCTTCTGTTATATGACATGTGTTCTCCTCCTTACCACCCATATATATTACAAAATTTGGCTTCTATTATACTACATGTGTTCATTCCACAACATCATGTATGAATGATGAAAACAAGTAGATAAGGTGCCAGAAAAGCACAAAGCATCGAGAAAGCAAGAACTCTCTGTATGCACCATGTCTGTCTTCTTTTTAGAGCAAATGTTTTTATCCATACTTGTGCCTAACAAAACTTTGAAACCTTCATGAACTTATGCGGTTGGCATTTAAAAACAAGGTACTACTTGAAGTTAGCTTCTTTTATTTCAAGTAAGTTTTGAATGGGTTAGGATAGGCAGAAAGGTACACGACATATGGATGATTGATAAATTGCATGCACATCCTGAAAGCCCTAATATTTCTTCATCACTCACATATATACACTTTCTTAGTTGTGCTCTTCAGAAACACAACGTTATACTCTATTGTAAGAATAATATCACTTTATCATATAAAACAGTTCATTAATATTTCCTTTCAAACTAGTTTATTGGAGTGATGGAAAACAGTTCAAAACTCTCAACTTATCATGTCTATGAATGAGGAATATCTGATTATGTTTTATGATTAATCCTGAAGGAGACTAAAGAGATGTTCTGAACAGTAATATGAAGAGCATCATGGAGGGGCCAGCAAAGGAAGTTCAAAGTTGTAATACCTAATTCTTTTAGTTTGAATAATTCTGTACATTTTGAACTGATTAGAGTGCACACTGTCGCAGTAAACTTAATTGTCCTGCATACGCACTCAACCATAAAGGAAGGAGGAAAGATGAAATACAATGGGAAATGTTTATGATGAGATGATTTCATATGGGAAAAATTTTAAGAGAATAGAACAAAAGGATATTGGGTCCTACCCAGCTTCTAGTGACCAGAACGTAGATAGAGACTATAGTGCAAGAAGAACATATAGTAATATACATAGAAAGAGATGGATAAAAACACTGACTGTGCATGAGAAATGAAAACTTTGTTGACAATGGGCAAAACCCACATTCAGATACAGAAAGCTCTAGACAGAAATCGCTTTAAAATAATGTGCCACTGTCCTTCTGGAACGCAAAAAAGAACCTTTTTTTCTTTTCTTTTCTTTTTTTTGGCCTTGCCACAGGGGTTGTGCAAATATATCTGTACACTGAGATTGAAAGCACTCAAGCGCAGGAACACTGCACCTTTTACTGGCAGGAATATTTTTATTTCTCAGAAAAGAGCATTCTGGGATGGTCTCAACAGCCAGTAATAGCAGCAAGCCAAAAGGAGGTTCAGGATTATGATCAGAAACTAAGACCAGGTACAGACATTCAAAAAGTCTGAGACAGAATTGATATAAGCTACATGGTTTTCTGTAAGTAGTGTATCTTAGATTGGTAGTGAACAGAACACATATTGGCCCTTCGGTTGGGTAGGGGAGGAGGAATATGAAGGCTGCCGATTGGGGGGTGCTCCTACATGCCTCTCAACATGCCCCACAGGTTCTCTGGGCTGCTGTTGACTGCCTAGCATAGCTGGGTCATCCCTGATTGACTTGTCGGGCATGGGTAATCATGCTCCCAAACTCCTTCCATTTCATGTGTCAGCCACAGGTATCTGTCAGGTGCCGGCAGTGGGAGTGGGGAAGTGTTTGCCCATGTACAAGCCCTAACACCTGGGCACCTGTATGCCTGGGCCACGCCTCCACACCCCATCATGAAGCACCCAGGAGGAAACATGCTCGCCCATGCCCAGCAACCCAGCCAGGCTCCATCGAGCTTCATGGGGGTTCTCCTGGGCATTGTATCAGGTCCATGTGTATATTGTGGAGTGCTTTGTGGTGGGGTGTACAAAAGTCAGGGCTCAGGCATAGGAAAACACGTGCCTCCCTTCCCTATTCCCTCTGCACTGTTTTCAATTAGTTCCAACTCATAAGTGTACATCATCCCATTAAGAAAATACAGGCTTGAAGGATATGAGCTCTCCATAATATCAATAAGGATCATTTTAAATAAGCACCAGTTTCTGTGATGATAGGTATTTGCAGTGCATGACATTCATTATACCATGTTTTTCACCTCACACTTCCAACCATTTTATTATGGATTTATAGGCAGCTGGAACTCACCCATTTCTCCCAAAAGTCAAGGCTGTTTCTCTTGGACTGTAATCACTAGTCAACAGCCAAGCTTAGAGTGGCAATGGCAACTTGTATTAGGTTGGAAATCCCAACTTGGGCTACAGTGAGAACAAATATCCAGAAGTGCTCCATGGAGTCCATGTCCCTAACTGGACACTGCAATCCAAAGAAGGAAGGCTTTCCAGTGTACTAGCATGAGGGCCTCAATGACTTCAGACCATGTGGTTACTAAGGAGACAAATGGTTTTGGGACTACTTCCTAAAAAGGCTTCATTGTACTAGCCACAAGGGATATATGGGATAGTAAGGATCATGCACAGTGGGCATGTCTGCACGCTCATTAAAGTGTTGTAGTTACTGTGAATTAAATTTAACCCTTGTATAACCAAGCACTAAATCAACAAGCAGTAACCAGCACACATATTTTTAATGATGCTACCTTGCAGTAGTCTAATACTACTGTGCTGTAGCGTATTCACACTTGGCGTTTTTGATATGACATGCTACTACGCAGTAGTATTAGGCTACTGTGCATTTAACATCTCATGTAGACACATCCACTGTTAACATTGGTGGAATAGCTTTGAGCACTGGTGTTTGTATAGATGGGGAGGGACTGAATCTGGGGGTCGAGTTGTACCAAGGTGCAAACTCAGCCATGCTGTAGACTACTCTTTAAATAGGACAATTTCCTTTTAAGAAATATATTTACCAGCCCCTTCCTGTGTTGTGTTTTGTTCAGAAATGCTTTTTTTATTTCTCAGTAAATAAGAATATTCAAGGAGTTCATTCCTGCTGACCCCTCTGCTACTGCCTCTGTTTTCAAGCACTCCTGCTGAGAGCCTTGGTTCCCACAGTACAAGATCACAGGGGATCTTGGACTGCCACATTTTTTGTGCAATGGCACTGAGTTACAATCACTGAAAAGTTCAGAGCCCAGTCCTGCAGGGATTCTCCATTGCAAAGCATTGTCCTGCCCTGCAGGAATCTGTACACACTGCAGGAATGAATGGACTTTGCAATGGTAATTGCTATGTAATTTCCAGTACATTATTTCGGGTCTTCTAACTGAGGGTTTTTTGTTTTGTTTTGTTTTTTAAAGGAAATAATTGTTCAATCAGTCCCCTGTGGTGACACAAATTTTTTTCTTCAGATAAAACCTTATTGCATGGATTTGTTGAGATTTAATAAGATTTTGTGTAATATTCTCTATGGGAAAAATTACTCTCCACTACATAAAGCCACAGACTCTAAGTGGAGGAGAGAATGAGCTGGAGTAAATGAAAGTCAACCCTTAATTCAAAGTAAAAATATAGGTCTTCCATAACTGCATAGGAAACTAAGAGAATGAAGTCTCTTCTAGCCCATCAGCCCCAAAATGATTTTTCATACCAGTTCAGTACAGGCTTACACATGGGCTACTATGCAGTATACAAAGGAACAAAGTGCAATGGCTCAGTTGGCTCTGTCTCCTATGGAGAGCTTAAAGGACATAGTGGGTGTGTCCCCACGTGCATTTGATCTATGTGTAGTTTACTTGCATGTAAACTACTCATGAATAAATGCTCCCAGGCAAACATCTACATGTGCAGGGTCTCAGGAGCAGATTTTCTGCTCATGGCAGCAATCTTCTCCTACCCTGCTGGTCTTGCACCAGTTCCCTACAGCAACCAAGCAACAGGGAGCTCCTTGCCCCATCTCTCTGGGTGGGGGCAGGAGACTTGGAAAGAGCTGCAGGGGAAAGGCAGGTCCCATCCTTCTGCCTCAATCTGGGGCAGTACCCAGCTCCCACTCTGTGATCACCAGGTGTGGGCTGGAGAACCTGTTCACTGCCCACCTCCATGATCATGGAGCTGGGTGGGGCACTGTGCACTGCACTGTGCAATGAACAGGCTCCCCAGCTCCCACCAGCAGAGTTCAAGGATCAGGGGGTTTGGAGATCCTTATCTCCCAGTGCTGGCCCTGTGACTACAGAGCTGGCACTGGGTGATAACGGTCTCCCAGCCTGGGTCCCACCACCACAGGGATTGGGCTAGGAGAGAAAGATCTCCCAGTGCTGTCCCCTCCCTCACCACAGGGGCCTTGATCTGCCCCCTGCTTCCCTTCCCCCTCCTGTTCCACCACACCAGCTGGGAGCTCCCTGCTGCTGAGGCAGGGGGACATTGTCTCTGTGCCCCAGCAGCAGACTGCTCCTGGGGTCAGGGAGCAATCTCCTGCCTCCTACTGCCCAGCTGACCAGGAGGACATTTGCTCGTGCACTACTGTGCAAATTTACTAATCTCAAGTAAATTTCCTACTTGCATTTGCAGAACAGCAGATTTCGTCTCACTCAGGGAACTCATGGGCAGGATCTCCTGGGAAGCCAGACTGAGGGGGAGAGGAGTCCAGGAGACAGGGCTGTACTTCAAAGAAGCCTTACCAAGAGTGCAGGAACAAACCATCCCAATGTACAGGAAGACTAGCAAGTATGGCAGAAGACCAGCTTGGCTTAAGGGAACTCTTCAGTAAACTAAATGACAAAAAGGAAGCTTATAAGAAGTGAAAACTTGGACAAATAATTAGGGAAGAATATAAGTGCATTGCTCAGAAATCAAGGGATGAGGTCAGGAAAGCCAAAACACAATTGGAGTTGCAGCTAGCAAGGGATCTGAAGAGTAACAAGAAGGGTTTCTACAAATATGTCAGCCAGAGGAGGATCAGGGAAAGTGTAGGTCCCTTACTAAATGGAGGAAGCAACCTTGTGACAGAAGATGAAGAAAAAAGCTGAAGTGTTAAATGCCTTTTTGCCTCAGTCTTCACAGCCAAGCTGAGCTCCCAAACTACTATACCTGTCGGCACAGTTTGCAGAGGAGGTGAACAGCTGACAGTGGTGAAAGAACAGGTTAAGGCCTAGTTAGAAAAGTTGGATGTGTACAAGTCCATGGGGCCAGATAGGATGCAGGTGAGGGTACTGAGGGAGTTGGCTGATGAAACGACAGAGACATTGGCCATCATTTTTGAAAACTCATGGCAACCAGGAGAAGCCCCAGATGATTGGAAAAGGGCAAACACAGTGCCCATATTTAAGAAAGAGAAGAAGGAGGATCAAGGGAACTACAGACCAGTCAACCTCACCTCAGTCCCTGGAAAAATCATGGAGCAGATCCTCAAGGAATCCATTTCTAAGCACCTGGAGGACAAAAAGGTGACTAGGAATAGTCAGCATGGATTCGCCAAGGACAAATCATGCCTGACAAACCTGATTGCCTTCTATGACAAGATGACTGGCTCTGTGGATGTGGGGACACTGGTGGATGTGGTGTACCTTGATTTTAGCAAGGATTTCCACAGATTTTCACAGGCAAGCTAGGGAAGAATGGGCTGGATGAATGGACTGTAAAGGTGGATAGCAAACTGGCTGGAGCATCAGGCTTAGAGAGTAGTAATCAATGGCTCAATGTCTAGTTGGCAGCTGGTATCAAGTTGAATGCCCCAGGGGTCAGTCCTGGGGCTGGTTTTGTTCAATGTCTTCATCAATGACCTGAAAGGTATGCTGGAGGGTAGGGCTAGGATTTAGAGCGACCTAGACAAATTGGAGGAACAACCCCATGCACCAGTACAGGGTGGGGGCTGACTGGCTGGGCAGCAGCTCTGCAGAGAAGGACCTGGAGGTTACAGTGGACAATAAGATGAATATGAGCTACCAGTGTGCCCTTCTTGGCAAGAAGGCTAACGGCATACTGGGATGCATTCATAGGAGTGCTGCCAGTCAAGTGAAGTGATTATTCCCCTCTATTAATCACTAGTCAGGCCACATCTGGAGTACTGTGTTCAGTTTTGCACCCCACTCTCCCCCCACAGAAAGAATGTGGACAAATTGGAGAGTCCAGCAGAGGGCAACAAAAATGGTGAGGACTCTGGGACATGAAAATGAGGAAATATTGAGGGAACTGGGCTTATTTAGTTTAGAGGAGACTGAGAGGCATAAGTGGAAGGAGAAAATATTATTTGGAGGGGGCTAAGTGCATGCATGCTTGTGCGCGCTTCACCTCCCCTAGCAGGTAAGTCTGTCATGGGGAAGTGGCATGGGGGGGCAGATCAAGGCCCCATGGTGAGGGAGGGAGGGGAGCAGAGGCAGGGTCAGGGGCTAGGGTGAATGAGGCCCATGAGCCGGGACAGGTCATGGGAAGGGTAGAGCCCAGGTGGCTTGTCCAGGTGTGCAGGGGGGCTCTCACCACTTTGCACTCCCTGGGCAGGCCGAGGGGGCACATACCCCCTGGCTCTGTGAACAGGGCAGAGGCAGGCTGGCACTGTGGGCTGGACTCTATGCTCCATGTGCGGTAGGCACATGGCATCACACTGCTCTGGGGCGGCAGCAGCGGGGTGCAGAGTTCAGCCTGCAGCAGCAGCCACCTGCACCCCGCACACAGACCTGGGGGGCACATGCACCCTGGGCTTCCCCTGGAGTGTGCACATTGAGCTTGAGCTTTTTTAAGCTCCTGAGTCTCTTTGTAGCATTGTCTCTCTGGCTTTGTGAACACACTTTCAAGGCAAAAAGATCTCTTGAGTTATTTTTTCATGGAAATGAGGCATCAAGGTCCAGGTGTTCTTGGGCACAGCAACAATACTGACACCTTCTAGCCTCCAAAAATGTCTCAGCTGTTTAAATACCCTCTCCGAAGCTTCACTTCTATAGGTTGTCATTACCAAAACCAGTTAACTCCCTACGCTAGACAGCACAAGAAATGTTTGGATCTAGACAAAACAATGTAACACTTGCCTACAGTTCCTCACCGCTGTTGAATGTTCTGTGCTATCCTTTATGCCCTTCATGTAGTTTCTCCTTTGAATAATGGAGTCTCTCTGTCTCTCCCTCATCTGTAGATAGTGACCTAAAATGGCTGTTGAGAAATGCTTTTTCCTGTACTCTAAGTCTTGTGTATATCTGATCACCCCTGTCAAGGGATTCAAGATGAATTAAACTTGATATTGTCTACATTGATTGCCCAGCTCTGGTTGACTTTTTTTGTTCCTGTGCTGAAACTGTGTAGTGAATACAACTTCTAGCTATACAGAACTGAAACATAGCCTGCTCCATATTTTTATATACACAGATGTCTATCTCTAAGTTTTTATCTATATTTTACAGTCTTGCAAAACACTGCAAAATAGAAAATAAAATCACACTCTAGAGACAAATGTACAGATAGGGTGAATATTTCAACCAGCCTATGATAATTTCCACAAGCCCACATCTTTTAGGGATGGATGAACAGTCAAGTAACTGACATCTATTCTTGGGTACAAATTAAGACCCAATTCTTAATGGGGGGGGGGGAGGGGTGCGAATAAATGGCTGCACACTTGTGCTGTAGGTGGCAACTGGAACTCTCCACTGCCCCTGTGGATGGCAACTGCTTCAAGTGGCCAGTTGTGTCATTAAGTCTGAGAGACCTATTATGGGCTTTATTCTCTTCAAAAAGTATTAACCCTTTTCTGTGAACTAAAGACAAAACTCATCCCCAATCCCTTTCAATTTGTTTATATACTGAATAGTGCTATTTCTATATTTCTTCAGGAAAGCAAACCATTAGTTACATGAAAAAGTTACTCTCGTAAAACTATAGCTGTAGAAAAAGGCAGACAGAAAATTATTTTCATGCATGAGCCTCTTCTTGATCAAACATATTTCCTAGTTTTAAGCAGTAATTTATACTTCAATGCTTTGTTTTGGGAGTTTCTCATCATTAATTTGCATCAGCATAAATGGAAAAGAGGATTTTTCTTTTTAGGATGTCAGATGGTTTAAGAGTATTTTGAATACTATTGTTAAAGGCAAAGTGAAGGTGTTCACTACTCCATAACAAAACAGCTGTTTTTGAGTTTCAATCCCCTTTGAGAACAGTGTAAAGAAATAGAAAAAATATGGTTAAAATGTTTGTTGAAAACGTGGTGGAGAAATTAATGGCAAACAGCTCAATTGTTATCTGTTTCTTGTCAAAAACAGTCAATAACCAATTGTAAATAGGTCAATAACCAATTGTAAACAGTGCATTTACTGCAGATCACTGGCAGATTGCTATCCACTGAGGAGAGCACAGTTTCTTTTCTTCATCTGGGTTATTTGAAAGGCAGCAAGATACTTGAAACCTCATTTATATTTTGTAATTTAATGCATTTCTGGTAAAACAATTTAAAAATCATAGTATGGAGGGGGTGGGTAAAGCAAAAAAAAAAGGCCAGAAATGGGTGACTTCAGATGCTTAATGAATAGCAAATCATTTTCTTTTTCTGGTCCCCACACTTAAGCATTAATCTATAGGACATTTCTTAATGTATTATTATTATTATTATTATTAGGATTTTTTTCACCTTACTGCCCCTTTCTTGTACCAAGAAGCACAGTACCAAATCAGTACCAAGAAGGGGAAAAGTAGTTTAACTAGAATTTGGGTGAGGTGTTGGCCCCATTGAAGCCAATTAGAGTGTTACTATTGATTTTGGACAGGCCATCTGCCAGGACCATCTTTGTGAGAGAGAAACATATATCAAAGATTTTTCACCATCTGTATTTGTTATATAAGCAGGTAATTAAAGTTATAAACAATTCTATATCATCAACATTGTTAGAAATACTATAATATAAATATTAGTATTAATAATACATTTTACATAATATCCAGGATTGTCTTTGTTGCAGCTACTTTAGTAACATGTAGTGATACCTGATCTAACTTTAACCTGGCTAGCCCCAGTATTGTTAGCATGTTAGTCCTGTTAGCACAGACCTCAGCATGCTCTAACTGCCTAAATCTTTTGGGTGTACTGTTACAGGCTTTACTAAGCTCTTACTGGAACAGAGACAGACAAACTGAAGCAGAAAGCCTTGAAGTTTTTTTTTCTGTTTCTTAGATTGAATCTCATAGTTTAGTCTCCATAGGTTCAGATCATGACTTGGTAGATAAAAGCAGTGGGTCCTCACACCAAATTGATGATAAGAGATTAAAGTCCAGAGGTGACTCAGGCCCCCTTTACCTGTTACACTTATTACACAATTACCTTGTTAATTGCAAAATTAATTTAGACTAGCTACATGCACAAATTAAATATGGTGCCTTATACAGGTCCAACCAACTATGAAGTTATTGCTGGAAAATGTGTAATAAGTTTATAGTTGGTTTCTATCCAGCTTTAATTTGCACGTGTAGCTAGTGCAAAGCTGGAAGACTACAGCTTCTGCAATCTCTCAGCCATGGTGGTGGAGGAGAGTGAGTGAAGTGCCTTCACAGCAGTTCAGAGCCCCCAAAGCTGAGAGGGCTCCAAGCTGCAGGAACTTGCTTCTTGCCAGTGCAGGTGGAGCCTGTGATCAGGTTACCCCTGCACTAGTAGTAAGTTATGATGGGATTTGATTTGCAATCCCACAATCACTCCTCCTACCATGCACTTCACTTCTTTTTGTTTTTTTTAAAAACATTCTAGTTTTTTTCTTTCTGTTGTATAATAATACTTTACCTATGCCATTAAGTATTTCCTCAAAGAAACAAGGGGACATTACACTTAGTGTAATCTTTTCCAGTTCCTCTGTGTCTTTAACTATTTTTTTTAGGTGGAATGGTGAGTTGGAAGGGGAAATAAAGAAGGACTTCTATAGTTAATAGATTGTCTTGTAACAAAAATTCTAAAAATAAATGAATTGGTAGCTGCTAGTAAAATTCAAAATTTCCAGGAGTTCTAGGTATAAAAACAACATTAGGCATAGTAGATTGAAAAATGAAAGTTCCTGCTCATTTTGCTGATGAAGTGCCTGCCTGTAGATGATTTAGGATGCCCCAGTGAATTATCATTATTCAACTGAACCCAATCAGAAAAGGGGATGTGTTTGGGCTTCTTCTGCGTGAAAGTGGTGAATAATTATGTTTAATTTCTGTTGCCTGTGCAGGGAAGGGAGAAGAGGAGGAGAAAGTAATGCTGATGTAAGCTACCACATGTATGTGGTACTGTTTTTGTACTTGTCTCTTGGCAGAGGATAAAAAGGAAATGCTATCGTTCCCCTAAACAGGAGACTGGTTATGTATTTAGTTCTGAAAGGTTGTACACATCCTACCAAGTTCTGAATGTCTTCAAGCAACTATTGAAGTCATAGTCATAGTGTGTTGGACTTGCTTGCTGGATAAAGGCCCGTTTATCAGCTACAGTTGGAGAGCTAAGGAGCTAAACTTAGCTCAGGGCTCTCCAACTGTAGCTGAGTTAGCATGGGGCGGGAGAAGAGAGCAGGAAAGGGAGGGGGATGCCATTGGTTCTGTCCTAGTGCATCACTTCAACACAGAAAGTAGAGAGCACTGCCCTTCAGAGTAGCCTAATAGTTCGGGCATTCTCCCAAAAGGTGATAGATGTGGCCTAGGAGGCAATTAATTAAGTCTGGGCATAAGTTATAATAAGCATTATATACAAAGCAAGTGGCAGCTGTATTTTATGTGAAGCCTATTCTTGTACATGTACTTTAGATTAAGCCCCTCAATTGACTGAAGTGACTTAGGTCACTAGGAGGCCTAGTTCTTGGATCAGATAAAGCTTTTGACCTAGGCATGGAGCTGCTCTGCCCTGGGAAGCCTGGAAGAGCTCTGGGCATGCATGGAGGGAGGTCTAACTCTGGGTACCTGAGGAAGCTGGAAGTGAAAAATTGAGACTTCTATGAAATTCAGGTGCTTCCAAAATCAGGCAGTGTTCATTATCTAAGCCCCACTGCAGGCATTTGCATCCTTTTTGGGTCTAGTCCAAGTTATTTAGGTATATATGTAAATTTAAATTTCTTAGCAGTGCCATGGCTTGTGGTTTTAAAGTTACACGTATACGTCTTTTGCTGACTCTGTCCCTGTTTGTGCATTGGGCTTCTAGTTGAATCATTATTACCATTTGAGCAACAGCAAAAAACAGTGGCTATCTAAGTTTTTAGAGAAAAAGCAACATTTTCTGTTTTATCTGAAACTTTCACAACCATGACAGGATCTCCCAAACTCTATTCTCAGATATACTGAGGTAAAACCAGAGTAACCTCCATGACCCTGTCTATAGACAAGAACATACCATTCTCACAACCTGCCGTGGTTGCAGCTATTTCTATGTTCTCTTGCCCATAATGTATGCAGTCTTTTAAAGCTGTTAAATAAGAAGGAAACTGCAACACAGTAACATTTTTAAACTGCAATTTTTCAGATCCTATCTGCTGTCTAATGGCCTTTCAAGAGAATGCTTATTATTTTTGTAAGTGTTTCTTGCTGCTAGGACTTAGAGCAATATTCTGTTTGCTTCTCAAATGTATGTCTGTATGGCGCCGGAGATCAAAATGAATGCTTATTCCCAACTAATAAACAGGCTGCTTTTTCTGACAGACTATATTCACTAGAGTAATATCATAATGTATTTCCTTTGATGTGTTTGTTTCCCAAGTTGTCAATTAGCTGAAGAGAGACTGTCACTCTTTTCAGCATCTTTATTTCTGTTACCAGATCTTTTTCAGTATATCATTTGTCAAAATGTCAGCTATGTAAGGCTGTTGTTTTTTGTGTGTCTGAAAATATTCTTAAAACATGTTCTTTCATTATTTACTGTACATTTTAAACTGAGTGCTTTTGAAGTAATGTTGTTAGGCTTTGGAAACTTCTAAACTTGACACTGAAAAAGACTGCAGGGAAGATGAAATTCTTTGGTAAAAACAATAAATGGTGTTTATTTTTTAATAAATATATAGTTTGGGCATTTAAAAAAAAATCTGTGTTGCCCTCCTATCTTCCAGTTTTGTTATGCACAAAGTTCTTTCTTTAGATAACAGAAATCAAAAGAGAAGAGTAATTTTTTGGTCTTTTTTTTTTTTTTTCCAATCTTTCCTGGAGAGAGTAATAACATTTTTAACTGTGCTTGAAAATTAACTGAATAACCTTTGTTTATCATACACAACTAAAAGCTACTTACTTCAGAAATCTTATAATGGTGAAAGATTTATGAGGTGCCATATTGAACAAATACAAACTTAAAATAACCTACTCAACCAGAGGCATGATGCTGACAATTAAGGGAATAAGGGGCTATACTTCCCTAAAGGTATTTTCTATTATTATACAATAGGTTCCCGTTTATCTCAGTGACAGAACGTTAGTAAAGTGCAGCAGATATTAGTCCAAATAGAGGGTGGTCCGAATCCATCGGTCACTCAAAGTGTCAAGTTAAATTAAATGGAAATTTAATCTCCAAGGGTATGAACAACATTCACGAGACCCAGTTTAGGTTTAGGCAGATGACTAAGCCATTTAAACCTTAATTGGAAGTGGTAGGTGCAGATGTTCGCTGATGCTGGGAGCAACAGGGACAACCTGAGGTAAGTAACTTGGGGTGTGGGGAGAAGCTGATGGGTCTGTGGAGGGGTGCTAGTGAGTCTTGGGGGAGGGAGGGAGTCTTGCCAGGTCCAGAGTTGCTGCAGGAAAGTTTGGTGAGTCCATAGTGGGGGGTGCTCAGGTCAGGGGAGGTGGGATAGTTGGGGGGAATAACAATAGTCCAGTCAGGGTTGGCAGGGTAGAAACAGCAGAGCCCCAGGACTGGGGCTAGTGGCTGGGCTTTCCCAGTCTCAGGTATATTCAGTAAACATGTACAGGTATTCACTAGACCTGGTTAACCCATTAAAAATTGGTTACCCTCCTAAGGTGAACTAACTTTAGAGTGGGCATGCCATTTTTAGGCTGATTTAAACTCTGTGAACACCTGCACATCCAGGTATTTAAACTGACTAAATCTTGGTTAGGTTGATCTAAATGTAATGCTTGTACATATCCCAAAGGGTTAACTCCTTAATATACTTCACTACAGCACATTCATAGGGGGAGGGGTGGGTGTGTGTGTGTGTGTGTGTGTGTGTGTGTATTCTCTTCCTAGTTACTCGAGTATAGCATTCACTTTCCCTTGGGTGAAATCTATTATTTCCTCTACTCCATAGACATGCATGGATGGAATGTGTCTACGTCTGTGCACACACGTGGAATTGAATATTTCTTCTGTGCCACATGTATTTCAGTTGGTGAAGATATCATTCAGAGAAAACAAAATAATTGGTTAGCAGTAAATGGGATAGTTCAGCTTCCTCTCTTTTAGAAGAAAATATTTCAAATCAAGGAAAGGAGGAACTAGTCTTCAAAACAGTAGTGAAAGACTTAGTGGGAAATTAACTGAAATTCACTAAAAGAAAGCTAAAAATATCATGGTTTCACCTGAGTTTTTGATAGATGGTTCTTTTTTCAAGGTGAAGATCCATTCCTGCCTATGATTGTGCTAGTAAATAAATATGAGAATATGCCAGCTACTTTGGATGGCTATGTTGCTTATTTAAAAAAAGCCACAAAGACATTAGGAATGGTCAAGAAAATACTGATATTAAAAGTTTTATTCTCTTGGCATACATATGCTATATGAGACTCGGTAGGGAAAAGCTTCTTGAGTAGACAGCTGAAAAACCAGTAATTCTTAGACAAAGTCAAGATATTGTTCAGTTAAGAAGTAAATAAGCAGTCTGACATTCCCCTTATTAAGTTTTTGTCAGTGTAATTCCATTGAGTTCAGACAGTTCACTCCTTATTACACAAAGATGAGAATACAAGCTCCTAAAATTAGTACAAAATGTATTTACTATATCAGATATAGTATATAATCTATATTTGTAATTTATTTAAAGCTCTTGCCAAACCAATAAATAAAATGAACAATAAAAATATTAAAATTAAATATTATATTAGTGAGTGTCACATGTATATCAGTTTTGCTAAAAACATACAGTAAGATTATCCATTCTAGTGGTGTGCACAAAATAAAAACAGAACATAGGGAGTGTCTGTACAGGCACTTAAGCACACCTACATTTAATGCACTTCAAGGCAATTTAGGCTCGTGTCTACTTCTGCACGTGTTAAAGCACATTAAGGCTGTGTGAGCAGACTGAAGTGGGACTAAAGTTAGTCCCGAATGAGTCCATACACCATGTTAATGTGTCTTAATGCATCTACACATGCATTAATGTGCCTTAACTATTTGTGCCTAAATTTGATACCTTCTTTTGCATTTTATTTGTACCTTGCTTTTGCAGGTATCAAATTTAGGCATGAATAGCCTAAAATGTAGACGTGCATCCCTAATGTGCCTTAAATCAGGCTGAAACACCTTAAATCAGCATGTGTAGACATGCTCATAGTGTACAATGATATATAATAAGAAATCAAATGAAGCAGTGCAAAAGGAGAATTCTATTTTATTTTGGCCCTTATTCTATGTGCAGGTAATGCAAATACACGTAGGAAGTATTGGACAGGTTCCAAATTGTTAGAGAAGCCAAATTGTTTTTTATTCAGTAGCCCAGTGTTTAAAATTTCCCATTAATAGAGAGATCCATTTCCCCCTTGTTCACAAAACAAAACAAGATGACAAATAGTGGTTTAAGTAATCTATCTCATTCTTCCCACAAGAACATATTCTGTCCGAATATGAGGTCTGACACCACCTGCCCATGACAACTGCAGATCCTGTTAGCACAAATTTCAATCTAATAATGGATTCTCATTGTTTTTAGTTTTTCACCACAGACAGGTTGGTTTTTAGGCCAAAGGAGTGCTTATTAATCTCAAAAAAGATGACAGTTTGAGATAGTCTCAGTGACAGCATATCTGTCTGCATGCTGGCATCTTTCATTCTCAGATTGATGTCTTGTTTTGAATACAGGGGAAATATTGGGTCAGGAATCCCCATTACATTTCCCAAGCCATTTGTCTGCAGGAGAATGTAAATGGTATTGAGCAATCCAAACAAGTGTTTATTTGGCAAAGGAGAGGCTTCTAGAATGCATTTCTTAGGATATCTGGTAGGTGTAAAATATCGAATTTTTATCCAGGAGTTTAGGATTCTTAAATGAGCTGAGCTGCTCACATTTATCAATCTGGTTTCAGAGTGCATGACCCTCCCCTTGCACGTCACCCCCTGCCCCCAGTGGTACAATTAGATAGACATAAAAGTCACCTTAAAAAGTAATTAGAAATCTTTTTGACTTTTAAATGGTAGGATCACAGCCCTAGAGTTCTGCTTCATTCAATAAAACGGACTCTACCTTAGATCTATAAACCTTTAGTGCTGCTCTTCTGCCGGTCTTACTGTAAACGGATAAAACTCCATCCAAGGCTTGTTTTGCTCTAGTGCAGCAGTTCCCCAACTCTGACAGATTGCACAATGCCAGTTCAAGATGATACAACCTTAAGTACCATCAGCAATTTTTTAAGTTCAACCTTAAGTACCACCAGCAAATTTTTGTCGTATAAAGTAATTATAATAAATCTTTTAATGCATACCACTGACAAGTTGTCTGTGTATCACTAGTCGTACATATACCACAGATTGGGAAGCACTGTCCTAGTGTTTACATTTTCCATGTGTTTATTCCTGCTCAGGTTTTGGCTAAAGTAGATTCCAAGATATTTAAAAAGAAGACACCACCTCCAGCTTCTTCTCCTATAAAAAACAAACTCACTTCCTCCTTCCATTTCCAAAACCTAATACTTTAGATTTAACTGTAGTGATTTCCAAGCTATTTGAGGTGCACTACTGTTGAAAACCATCCAGTGACCAATGAAGACCTATTTGGGATTGTGATATTATTAATGTCATCTGCATAAAACAAGACAGGGATAGGGGCATCTAATATCATGGGCACATGGCATGGGTGACTTGTGCCTCCCGAGTCTGGGGAGCACCAGATCACCAAACAAGAGAGGGGTCCCCTAGCAGCTGATCGCTGATCCAGTGGTGAAACCAGAAGTATCAGCAGCACTTCTGCCAGCACTTCTGGTTTCACCACCAGGGCTTCTTTCAGAGTGGGGGGGGA
Organism: Alligator mississippiensis; assembly: GCF_030867095.1. NCBI lineage: Eukaryota > Metazoa > Chordata > Crocodylia > Alligatoridae > Alligator > Alligator mississippiensis. The sequence goes on from NC_081830.1 coordinate 71,452,200, forward strand.
GGCACGCCAGTGCTTCTATTGCCACAGGGGGGACATGCTGGTGTTTCTCTTGCTGGGGGGGGTGGGGGGAGGGCATGATGGCACTTCTCTTGCCATGGTGGGGGGCATGACAGCACTTATCTGATACCCCTGTTTCCAGGGGCCAGTCTCAGGGGGTGCATGTGCACCCACATGCACACCCTACACATTGTGAATGGTGCATGGAATTGATTTCCTGTTGGCACCTGTTTGAGAGATTTCAAAATTAATTTAAAAAGTAGTAAAGCAAGTAAACAGCCTTGCTGTATCCCTGAGTTTGGAAACAATTGACAGGGCACTGCCAATCCCATAATTCACCCTAGATGCCATATTTGAATAGTAAATAATGATTAATTCTAAGATAGCTTTTTAATATTGATGTTATTGCCAGTTTCTTCCATAATTTTAATCTGTCGGTGGAATCAAAAGATCTGTGAAGGCTATATCTAAATGATTTTGTATTTTAACATCTTTATATGCTAACTAGTCCAACACCAAGGAATGTTCTATGCAGAAATAGCCTTTCTAAAGCCAGTCTCTTCTTCCCTAAAATATGACTTTCAGAAATCCATGTCTAAAGATGCAAAAGTAAATGTCTCTCAAGAGTTTTGGCAGGCATACAACACATAAGGCTAATGGTTCAATATGACACAGGATCTCTCTTATTACCATTATATACTATACACACAAATATATATATTATGGCTGGGTACAGATATTACACTTTTAACGATATACATGATCAGAAACTGATCTATAATACCCATAACAAAACAGGAGTACACATAGACTGGTTTAAAAATGGTGGAACCTAGTCTACGATTTGAACTCCCCACCAGAGGGTGAAGGGGTATTCTGTTCACTATGGATCTAAATTATGCCACTTACAGAAAACTGCAAACTTAGATCCATTCCACCTTGGGATTTTTGATTGTCTGTACCTAGACTATATATAAATATGCACACTAATTGTTATATTGTTTATACAAAATACATTATTTTTATATATATATATATAACCCACTTTAGGTCTGTATATTGCTACACATTAGAACTAGGAAAATCAATAGTTTTGTTTTGTTGGGGATTCTGTGAATATTTCTGTTTGCTTCTCTGTTATATTCTTTAAATTGCATTTTGAGTTTTACCTTCCAGAGAAATTAACCACCGGTTTTGCTATGAGTTGATACTGAATCCATGGGAAAATGTGAATTGTGGATGGAAAAAGTACTTCCCTGGTCATGTCTACATGAGATGCTGACTGCGTAGTTGTTACTGTACAGTCATTTAGTACCTGCATACAGAAGTATTAAATTACTGTGCAGTAGCATCCTCACACAGCTTCTTAGTGATGCTAACTGCACAGTAGCTCGTTACTACTGCGCAGTAGCGTCATGTCATGTTTTGTGCCACACAACACTAGTGTGCTGTAGTAACGAGCTACTGTGCAGTCAGCTTCTCATGTAGACATGGCCCCTAAGTACATACTAGCCTCAATGGGAACACCTACACATGTGCTTTACTGTCGAGTTGACTAACTAGCTCCTCAGTAAAGTACCATCTATTAGTTACCATCTACATGTATTGCGCTATTAGGCCGGAGTAACCTAATTAACTTCACTGTAGGACAGCACTGCCCAAAACAAGTACTGTCCTATGGTAGAGTTATTTAGTCCGCCACAATGCACATGTGGATGGTGGATGGGACTGACTGGGGTACAAAACTGCTCCCTGCACTAGCTGCTTGCCGGCTAGCTCCACACTGTAGCACATTCATGCCCCAGCCAACCCCTCTGCAGCACACCAAGCCAGGGCAAAGCAGCTCCAGGCTGACTCCTGAGCCCCCCCTTCCAGCTGGGGCTGTGCTGCCTTGGTTCAATGTGCTGCAACCCTGGGTACATATGTAAACATTGTGCCTGGGAGCAATAAACTCTGGTGTGAACTGCGCTGGAATTTATTCAGCCATGCTAATTGCACATGTAGATGTGCACAATGACCACTTGGAGACACTCCTTTGTTTTAATTCTTCCTGCTAGATGAATTCATCCTCTTTCTGAGTACAGGAAAACCTGTTTAAGATAACAGATCACTACCAGAATAGGGAACGCCAAAAACATTTCTGATATCTTTTTAGCTAAATTATGTATTTTTATGGTATACTTGCTGTTGAATGCAGGACAGATTAGAAGTTTCACTATGTTCTTCATTTTTTAAAAGAAATGTCAAATGGAGGTGAGCCATGGCACTATATCTGATCCCTCCAAGCAAAAGCATAAACTCTCAGGGTTAAAAGGGACTTCAAGTGTTATCTTGTCCAAATGCAAAGGAAAAAGTCTGAGAGAGAGGTTGTTTTTATTTTGATTCAAAGATTTGGATCAAGCAATTGTGTATATATGTATAACTTCACTAGGTTAAATAGTCCCATTAGAAATGCAGTAATAGTAGCAAAGTTAAGAAGTTATATTAGTATCCACAAAATTGGGACATACATGTGGGTTTAACAGTCACTACACCCGGAAACATATTTTTCTTCTTCTTAATGTGATCTTAATAAATCACAAAGGTAATTTTTATGGGATTTATCGCTACTGATCTAAATGCATTATATTCAAATAATGACAAAAGCTAGAAGTGCTTTTGGAGGACTTCCATACTGAGAAAAATAAGAACATTTCCATCTGATGCAGTTATTTGCAACATTGGCTGTTAGTTTTATTCCCAGAATTGTATGTTAGCATCCATGTTATTTATGTGATCCTTTGACAGGTTCATGACAATTTAGAAAAATGTATATTTTTTTTAATTCCTTATTCAGAAAACTAAGTTTTAAAATCAGATCTTGATTATCCAGAAAGGGCAAACTATGTGAGTATTTTTTACTCTCATGGATGTGGCAGACTTATCTTAATAATTAATTGTCTTAATTCATAGCCAGATTGGAGAATATTATCAAATAAAAAGTACTTAAAATGATGCTTTCATTCTGTAGCTTAACTATGGATTATTTAGCAGTTCTTGTCTATTTCCATATCCAAAAATGACTCCTACAAGGCCACATGCACCATCTATCTTTTTTAACTGTATTGGACTCAAGATGACCAAGGATTCCCAAATTTGCTATTCTTCAGTTTGAAAGACAGCTAGTTCTAATCATTTGTTTCTGTAGACCTACATGGAATCACTGATAATTCTAACAATCAGTGGTGATCTGTTAAAAGCATCTGTGATGCTGTAATAAGTGTTCAACCATGCAGGCAATGTCCACTGCGCTGCAATTACCAACTGAGCTGTCTGTACCAAGCTACAGCTGCAGCACAACATTGCCAGGTTTCAGCAGCCTGTGATTATAATGGGAGCTGTGTCATACAGGAGAATTCTGTAGATATGCTTATCAACATGCTTGTCCTATTGTGTTTCTAAGACAATCACATGGTTGGTATAAAAAGGATTGAATAGTCTATTTTTCCTTTGCAAGGAGGGGGGAAATCTCTCTCTCTTTTTTCATGCAATATAAATTGCACAGAAAAATTGTTCCTCAAGTAAGTCACATAACTATCATGTAACTTGTTTTTAAATTGAGCCAGACCTGATAATGTTTATAATCATGTATGTAGTTGTTAAAATATTTTGCCTGATCCATTATTTTTAACTGAATATATTTTCATACCTCCTAATCTACATTCCTCACACCCTCCCACACTGGTAGCTTTTGGGGTTATAAAATGCAGATATTTTTTCTTAGTGAAATGTCATTCAACTACAGCATTTGAACAAAGTTTGGATACTCAATTCAAATTTGCAACACACTCTCAAATATTTCCCTTAACACAAGACCCAAGGTATTGGCCCAGAGGACTAAACTCTATCAATTATGAATACTTGCCTCTAAATTGTGTTTACGGAATGGCACAAATGTAAGGATACACACAAACTGTTTGTAGCTCCCACCTGTCCTCATTTGATTTCCAGCACTGTTATTGACTGCTTTCATAGATGAATTTAATGTTTTTACATCTATGATCGTCTTGTCTTTTAGTTTATGAAAGCCTACTTTCTATTTTGCTTCTTAAAGGAAACAATTTTTCTTTTTCCAGTTCCACTGAGCATAGTACTGTCACAACCCAGAGTTGTGATTTTTTGTTTGTGTGTGCGCTTCGGCACTGCTAAATTATTTCCGGCCAAATTTGTCGCTTTCTTTACACGGTAGAGCTCTCTGCTGCTAGAGAGCGCTCTGGTGCAATGGGGGATTTCCCGCCGAATTGCAGCTTCTTTGCAGTGTGCATCTCTTTTGCATCGTAGTGATGCACGCTGTAAAGAAGTTCCCGCCATTTGTATTAGGGTCCGCGCCATGTTATTGGCCGACTCCTAATTTAGGCACACATGGCGGCTAGCGATTGGCTTGCTAGCCGTGCAAAAGGCTTGGGTAGTTTCTGCCCAAGCCAGAGGAGGGAGGAGAGAGAGATATTCTGTGTGAAGATCTCCAAGCGCTGTGGACCCTCGTGGACCCGACGCGCCTCCCCTAAGCAGGCAAGAGAGGCAATAGAACCGAACCTACAGAGCTTTCACTTCTAGCCTCTCCCCATTGCCGAGCGCAATCCTAGACGTATCCCTTTCCTGTAACTTCGGACCCGCGGAGCCTAGCAAACTCCGGGGAAAACTTATCAGACCCGCAGAGCCTGAATAACTCCGGGGAAACTTTTCGAACCCAACTTAACCGGACCCGCGGAGCTTCAGCAACTCCGGGGAATAGAAACCGGACCGAGCCCAATTTTCGAACCCACGGAGTCTTAACAGCTCCGGGGGCCTGGGAACCGAATAACAAAACCCACAGAGCCTAGCAAACTCCGCGGGAGCAACTGAGTTTGTCAGAGTCCTCCAACGAGGGTTCAAGTGGGAGCTGTGCCTGGAAACTTATCCAGCCTACACCGATACCATCTTTGGGTGTAAGTAAACAATCTTTTCAATCAAATGTTACGCCTCCGTGACTAATTCTAACTCACGTGCGCAAGCCGCTTCGCGGTTTTCTCCCACCCCGCGTGCCCGGGCTACAGCCACAGCCCGCGTGCACTGGAGACGGGTCCGGTACGACCCCGGTTCGCCCCTGGCTTGCCCATGGTGGCCAGAATGGAATCGGAATCACCACCGCGCATGGCTACGAGGGTGGGCTCGGGGCCTGGCCCACACAAGTACAACACCCAGAACACACACATCAACATGTAAGCTCACTCCTGCAGGACATGGAAAACCATTTTTCAATCAATGAGCTTCCACAGTTCCAACAGCAACTAATGGAGACTGAAGGCCCTCGGCACCCAGTCGGTTTAGACCCTGTGTGTGTCATAAATAGCAATGGATATAATGCCGTAGTAGACAAGCAGATGCCTATCTTGAAAGGAGATATACATTACACTTTTCCACCTGATGCAGTGACATATCATCCTCTGCTTTTATGCATATGTTTACTAAGTCCACATCTACAACTGATTGGTTGTGATAGCCTTGGACTGGAAATTGCTCTCATAAATGTCATCCTAAAACCTCATTTAGCCCCTTGAACATGCATGCAACTATACATTCATTGATATTCAGAAAACAAATATCCTTTTGAAATTTAGGGATATTTATTTCACTTTTACTTGACTGAATTGTTACCACTTATCTAGTAATCTTTTTTATTATTTATAATTCTCCCAATCCCATTTAGAATTTACCAACTGTTGCAAACCAAGAAGATGTGCAAGCATGTTCATTTTTTATGTCAAATAAATCTAACTCTGTTGGTTTCCTTACCAGGAGTTCTTAGCTTTTGATTTTTCAAGCGCATTGTCTATGCTGCAGAAGGGGAAAATGGACTAACCCCTGGAGTAAGAGTTGTGACAGTTTTTCTTGGTAAGATCAAAATGTAAGGAGGAGGGCATGCTTTGATTGAAAGGAAGCTAGAATTCTGGGAGAATGCATCATTCACATAGCAACATGCAAGGAGTGAATTAGTTTTATAAGGAATCAAAAAGCTGTTCTTGCACTCAAATATACAAGATAAAAAGGAGTGGGCTGTACTTAACAAATGAATGGAGTTTCTCCAGTGAGGTGAGCATAGGGTTAGTACTCCTAGTACTATGAGGAATGGATGAACAATTAGCCACACTGAAATTTATACAGAACACACATTGGTTTCAATGGGGATAAGGTCCCAGCCAGTATCTTTGGCCATGCTTTACATTATGTCACATCTGAGCCCAGGAACAGTGTCAATAAATGTGCTTCTCTCTGCATGTATCCAAAGCTCAGTGGATATCCTAGAGGGGTCTCGAGCGTGTACTACCCACAGTTTCCCAGGCTCTTCTACTAGAGTCTTCTCATGACCCTTCTAAGTCGTCTACACTACTTGTTGGGGTTGGGCAGACGGAGTGGGACCAAGTGAGAAGAGCATGTTTCTTTGCAATATTTCTTGGCTCTTTAGGGAGGCACTATAGATATGCCACTTGTCACTACTGTAAGACAAGTCTCTTAGTGTTACCTTGCACTTCTGTACAACACTATGCCATTATATCATACAAAAATCAGGCCCAAAGTGGGTGGCTGCATAAAGAATCTATTTTATGTATATATGAGGTAAGAAATGGCTTTGTTGTATTTAGGGAATGAGGTAATGAGTGAACTTCCATGGCAATTGTGATGAAAAAGGATGTTTTAAAGGAAAAAAAAAAGAACCTTTGTAAGTATGCCAACCCTGCAAGTGGCATATTAATTATAAATCATTTAGATTGGTACACTACTTAGTTTGAAACTGTTTGGGGAAAATGGAACTGATAACCATTCAGCAACCCATGAATTAAGAATAAATAAGTGCTCAAAAAAAAAAATCAGAGAAATGTCTCTATACTAAATTAATTGTGAGGCTTTTGTTAATAGGGTAGATGCTATTACCTGTCTAAGAATAAAAAGTAGACAAAGATACAAACACAAGAAGCCCAGGCTGTTAAGATTTACTAAAACAGTTGAGAGGGAAGGCATTACTAATTTGGAACACTATATACCTGACAGCTCATATTGTACACAAGAATATTTCATACTGGGCCACATCAACTTTAATAATGACATGTGAATTGTTGGTTGTTTTAATGAAGTATTAATTTTGTTTTTAACTATTTCTTTTAGTAAGCTCAACTATAAAATCTTGCTTTGAAGGTTTCTGTTAAGTGACAACAATTACTGAAATGTTTGAATGGTTTGATAAAGTGCTTTCTAGTCCATAATTTGCTAGGAAATGCTTAACATCATTTAAACTTATACATATGTGCATTTAGCTCTCCAGCTATAGGGGAAATCCTATATTGTGTGTGTGAATGTTTTTTATATGTATATAATTTTGTATGACATAATTGGGTGGTATTGCATACAAGTCCAAGGGAACAATGAGAAACATGTTCACATATAGACCATTTTCAGACGAGCGCAGATGTGTGGTATGTGGCACCACAGACCTGTCTGTGACGCCACACGCAACACATACAGGCATTCCCTGCACTGCTACCATGCAGTGCAGGGGGAAGGTTGACCCCAGGAGATCCCAGGGTCAAAAAAAAACTTATGCCAAAAGAAAGCAAGGTTGTACATGTGGCAGAAGTGCGCACCACCTAAAACCAGAGCCTGGCCAGCTACAGCCACACTCCAACTGCTGGCCAGGGTCCCAGCTGCAAGAACACCATGGCTGCAGCTCCCGAAAGCCTCCAGGTAAGATTGCTGTAGCCAGCACAGTTGCTGTCTCCCCAGTGTTCCCTACCCCACCCAGAGTAACCTGCTGCATGACAGAGCATGTGTAGCACAGGTGTTCCCCAGGTACAAGTAGCAGCAGGAAAAGGTATATTGCTACTTGTCCCTGGGGAAAGTATATTGCTACTTGGCTCCAGGGAAACAAACATCTGCTCTCATCTGGTCACAGCCATGTAGGCTTTTCCTTATGGCTAGAGAGTAAAATATAGCTATTTATCAGTTTAACTGATATTAAGCATTTGCTAGCAAGTTATAGACTTCAAAGCACTTCATCAAACCATTCAAACATTTCAGAAAGAGTTGCCATATACACGCACACAGAGAATATATGTTTTTACACATGTAAAGATATAAATATATAGCACAGGTTTAGAAGCACATTGATTTTATTATTCTAGCTATTGTATCTGCCAATATGTGAGCAAAGAAATCCATTCATATGCGTTCCCCTTGTCATAACACTAGTCAATCCCCTGTTTCTGAATAGGCCAAACATGCTTTAGATGGAGTAAAAAGGTTGTTGAGACTGAAAAGAACATAATTTTCTTTTTTATCCCCTGTGCATCACCACAGGGGTGTTTTCCTGGCCCTCAGGGAGTAGAGAAAAGAGCAAAAAGGCACATGAACCTTTGAAAAAGGAAGTGTCAATCAAAGTAGGTAACATACCATTGTTTGTTTGTTCTGATGTTTTATTTATTCTGCAACTTCTGATTTTTACCAGGAAAGTGTAGCATCCTTAATAATGTGGCTCACTTGGATCCAGTCATATAGAATCATACAAACCACACATGCACGTAGTTCATCTCCTCTCAATAAAATAATATTATTCCTCGTATATTCTCTAGCATTCTGCACAGTCTAATTTTGAATTTCCCAGGTGCCAGGATTTTTACTGTCATTTGACCTGGAAGGCTTTCCATAATCAGGAAGATTTTTCTTGATACTTAGACAAAACATTACATTTTTAATGTATATGTGGAGAGACCATGTGCAAGGAATGTGGTTTAACTTAGACCACAATTTTATTACCTAATTAACTAATCTGGAAACAGTGTGATAGTTATGTGTCTTCTTAATTATATCCAGCTATGGAGGGCTACTCATCCATTTTAGTCCATTATTAAGCCTCTACTGCCCTCCTCTTATGTGGTTAAAGGGCTGGGGGAACAAAGTCATTTGTAAGTAGTACTAGACATTGTGGGAGAGGGGAGGGGCAGTGGGGTCCTTAAGCTAGTCCCAGATTCTGTAGCTTTCCACTACAGCCACCTTGGTTTATTTGGAAACTACCTGGTACAAGTACCTGCACTGGACTCTTGGCTATATGCAAGAAGGGCTGGTTCCAATAAAATCAGGATTTAAATTGGTTATTAGATATTTAATTAGAAAGCTGAAATTCAGCCACTTACGTTCTAAAGAAATACTTAAAATGATCCTACGCCAGCAGCCAAAAAGCTCTAAAGGTAACTTAATTCTGAACACCAAAGTCCTGGTGGTACCAACTAGTAGCACTTCAGCTTCTGGACATGGTCAGAATTATTCTGTGTGCATAGATGAGCATACCAAATGTTTCTGCATCCTATACAAACTTCCTTGTTGCTGAAATAATCAAGTAAGTGCTTGCTTACATGCAAGATGGGAAAAAAAAACTAACAACATGCATTTGAAGTCACCTCAGAAACAGTAATTGTTAGTATACTCAAAAAGGAAGTGGGAAATGTAAGTTCTACATCCACTTTACAATATGAGAACTTGAACCACCATCTCTGACTTCTTAGGAAGGTTTGACAGATGTGATAGGTTAGACAGATATACTCACTCTCTACCTCTCCTGTTTCAGCTGGATTACTGAGTAGTCATGAATGTAAGAGTCAAGGGGGCCAAAAGCAGAGCAAAGAAAAGTGGGCATGCCTCAATAAGTAAGTGGTTATGTTACTTCCCCACTTGGGGAAGATTTGCGAGTCTGCTGTCAGGGTTATTCCTGTTTGGCTTTTAACTCCCCCCCTCCCCCGAATGTCTAATATAACATGCATCAAGAGTGGTGGGGAGTGGCAGAACCACGGGGCTCTTCTAGGCAAACTTCTGAGCTCTGACCCACCTCCCTGCACCCGACCACCTACCGCACTTCACGTCTAGTCAACTCCCTTCCTGGAGCATACCCGTAAGCCTGGGGGTAACACTGCCATCACTCATGAGTCTCGGTCTGTTAGTTGCTCTGTGTCTCATGAGGTACACAGGCTTTATAGATCTGAAGGGGGTACTCGACCCACTGCAAGATCTTGGGGTGCTTCCCTTAGTCTGAAGGACAAATAGTGGTCTCCCTTAGTCAGCCTGACCAAGGGGACCCCAATGCATAATCTAGACCCTCTCCCATTAAGTCTCCCATGCTAGGTACAGAGGAGAACTTTATTGATTACAGGGAGTAGGTTTGGAATAGGGTACAGGTAGAGCAATATCAGGGAAATACCTTAGAGCAAATGGTGGCATGGTAGCCTTTGATCATACATCTGAGTTACTGCAGGATATATATCTAGTTAGATTTCAAGCAGCTTACTTACAAGTATCATCCAGAGGCTGATAGAGATTTCCTCTGGAGGTAGGCAGTTTGTAGGGTGTCCATGTGTAGAGAGAGAGAGAGAGAGAGAGAGAGAGAGAGAGAGAGAGAGAGCTGCTTAGGTTCAGCTACTCTCAGTGCCTTCATCATAGCAACCGCCCCTCCTCCTGGGCAGTCTTTAATTTATATAGACCTTATGACCTCATTTACCTGATCCAATGAAGGCCAGCTGTTGATGGCTGCCAGCCAACCAATTTGAAATGCATCACTGGTTGCCAGGTAGACTGTCAGGGTCTCTAGCTCCCCTCCTCCTCCACTCCTTTAAAAGCTTGGGCACATGGCTTTACAGAGCTGTGGGTATGAGCGTGTTTTGCTGGAAGAATTACCTTTCACACCTAAAAAGAAATCACACAACACATAACGCTGATCATAACAACAATACACATAGAACATTAATTGAGCTCCCATCAATCATTCACACGTTGGAGAGGGTTCGCACCTCTTCCCTTTTCAGTTACTTTCTTACTAAAAATACCTTAGGTATTTCAAAATGTTCAGCAGCAAAGATAGGAGCTTTACTATGGGTTTTGTCAAGTGGTTGGAAAACAAATAATCTTTATGGGGATGGTCTTTAACTTACCAACCTAAATCAAGGTTATAACCTAGCTTAATACATCAGCAGAAAGACAAAAATTTGTAACAGTAAGAATGGACCCGAGATCCAAAATTCATCCAGCCTATATCTGGATTTCTACCATGCTCCTCTAAATGTAGGTGTTGTCAGAAGAGTTGTGGTTCTACTATTTAGGGACAAGTGATAAAATAGGGTCTCTGTTCTGCAAATAAGATAGACCAGGGTCAAGCAGAGTCTTAATGAAATGAATAGAGTACTTCCTGAGCAACAGACTTCATACCAGTGCATCTAACCAGGGTCTAATATTAGTTCTAGATTTCCATTCAGATTATGAAACCCTCCCCATTGCTAAGGCCATTTCACATCCTGGCACAGGCCCACCTCAATTAATAATTTAAGATATATCCAAAATATAACAAAAAAAATCAAAAGAAATGTAGACTTGTGTACATTTTAAATGCACTATAACTGTCAGCTTTGGGACACTAGTATATAATATATATGAAAGTAATTAAATCTATAATGCATTGCATAAAACACATTAATGCACACAGAAAATTATAAATGTTAATATAAAGAATAATTTCATAAACCCATTATATTGGACACATTATCTATTGCACTGGCATTTTCATTCCACTTTAATAACCTGTAAAAAAATTATGAACTCTTTTGTATTTACTCAACAAAATATCTCATATTAGTCCTAATAACATTTTCATTAATATTAAATATATTTTACCAAATTGGCTTCTAACCATCTGTCTGAGCTATGCCACCATCCCTACTAATTATATCTGAATTAAGTAGCACAGGCGAAATTAGATGTGTTTTGTAACACTGTTCACAGCAGGACATTAGTTCTCTCTTCAGTGTTTTCTTTATTAGTATATCTGAGCAAACAACAATTGGTGAAACTATGTTTTGATGGCTCTGCCTGTGGTCCACAGATGGTTAATTGCTTGTTGTCCATTTATGTGATCTACATTTTTCAGTGCTAAATGCTTTGTTATTAAAATTAACTTGTAGCACCTGACATTAGAGAAGACAACAAAGGAAGGAAATAGATTTATTAAACCTTATTAGTATGGGTCTGTAATGACAAAAATCATGATGGAAGGAACTCAGCAACACTTAAGTATCCGTGACTTCAGTCAGAACTCGACAGAGAGTATATCCATTTTGAGGCTGATGCAAGACATGAGCCTAAAAGATGTGTCTGAGCTGTGGAAAAAACAATCAAGATCAAGGAGTTTAAGGACACATATTTCAAAGCCACAAAAACATCTTTTAAAATGAAAGTTTCCATAGTTGAAAATTATATAAGCTAGCTAATAATTTAAATCTATTTTCCATTGAACTGTCAGTATTAGTTACAGCTTAATGGTGAAGAATGGATAGAAAACACTCGAATTGACTTTTCACTTAAGCGATAAGCAGTTTAGAAGAGCAGAGCAAAGCTCACAAGCTGACCATCTTTGTACGTGTAGTGCAACATTGTATTCTAGGGCCTTGTACCAGTGGCTATATTTAACACAAAACAGCAAGCAAAGCAAGTAAATGTTCTCATTTAAAAAGAATGGCTGTCTCACCTATGAGGAATTCTACTGTGTATTGTAAGTAAAAGTTATGCAAGCCTGACATGAGAAATGGGACAAGGTTAACAAGGAAAGGATAGTCATCCAAAAGTTCAAAGGTAGGTAGCTGATCAAAGGTTAAATACAAGAAAAGGAATAACTCTATTCAAGTAAAAGATAGGACACTGTAACCTCAATAAATGTTTAGCTTTAATTAAAGCACTTGGAAACAGCCTTTGTGCTGTGGGTAAGTTCTCAAAGTCAGGACAACTTTTTTTTTCCTCTGATGCTTGAATATATAGGGAGAGAAAAGGAGAAAGAGATTAGGCTATTACAACTGGATGGGATATCTCAATTTTCATTTGAAAATGTCTCTTGTTACAAGTAGAGGGCAGAAGAGATTATATCTATTTTAAATTTTAGTGCATACAGGTAGCATGAAAATTATTTAGGTTTCTAAAGAAGGTAGATGCAAGAGATGGAATGGGTAGAACCCTTAGAATGACTTTTACAAGACTGATAGCAGCAAAAGGCAAAGAGAAAGAGGCTAAGGCTGGTAGCAAAAATGAAAAAAGGAGGAGCTGAGAGAGAGATTAGCTCAATTGTGAAAAATATTTCAGAGGAATCAGGTGAAAGCTGACTGAATGTTGTTGGAATAGAAAATGGCTCAGCGTATATTGATTATAAAATGTACTGTCATATTTTATATCTGCGATGCATGGAATTACATTTTCTCATGATTAATCTATTAATATGAGGAAAACGCAAATAAACAGAATAAACAAATAGCTTTGATAGATTTAGACCCAAGTACAGGAAAGATTTTTAAGCACTTGCTTAACTTTTTGGGAAATTGGTGTTTTGTCAGATTAGGGCCTTAAATAGAAGATGGTAGTGCTATATGGGGAAGTGTATGTGCGTGTGTGCGTGCGTGCGTGCTGATTTCTGAACTGTAGGATCTTAAAGTGGGGGCAAGCAGAAGAGAGAGGTAGAAGCTACAGGGTAATGGATAAGATGGATAGGAAAAGAAGGAGATAGAGGTCCCTAGCTGACATTTAGGGACACTTCAGTGTAGAGAGGAGAGGAGGTCAGACTTCCTTATGGCCCATGTTCCTGTTTGACAGCCTGAGATACCTTGCAGCCCATCTTGCTTATTCCCAGAGAAACCAAATCCATGATCCAATTCACAAAGATTCGAGGTCCTGTTCTGATTTCCTACTCCTACCCGTATGAAGTAGGTTAAAGCCATACCAGCCCTCACCTAACATAAGGTGAGCAAGAAATATCCGGATTAACCAACTAATCCAGTCTTTGACAGCAGCAAATAAAAACAGCCCACCAGTACACAACCACTCCAAGTCAAGATTGCTAATTGCTGGGGCCTGTTTTCAAAACACGATTTCCAGGCCTATAGTAAGGATGGGGCTGACTCCAGAAGGAATTTGCCTATTTCAACCCCTAGATGACAGACATACGGCTTCCAACAGTCTAGACATATATGGCCAGAGTAAGAGTCTCATTCTATGAAGAAGAAAAATGCTCATGGGAAACAACCACACACATCTGGATCAAGCAAATAAGTGCATAAAGGTAGCTGGTTCGCTCACTACCAGCAGAAAGCTGCCAGCACGGATTCCACAAGATGCCCAGAGCTGCCAGTATAGATCCCACAAAGACATCTGGTTTTCAAGCAAAGCAAGAACATATGGATGCAGCTCTATTGCATGTGGGAAAACTTTAGGATTCTCTCTACAGCAACAGGTAGGGAAACTGTACAGCCTGCAGCACCAATCACTAGCAACCCTAGCCCAGAACACCACAGATGGCAGGTAAAACTAGTCACCAGCCTGGAAGCAGTACTATATAACCTCTCACAAAGCTGCTCAAGCAGGGTTGCCTTCCAGCTGGGACTGACCCTATTCCTGCAAGACCTGCTTCACAGAGCAGTGCCTTGTTCTGCCAGAGGAAAGCTAGGGATATGTGTACCTTATACCAGGTGTACCCTTTGTCAGCCCCAATTCTCCAGTGCCTCCTCCTATCACTTTACAACCTGGGCTATTTAAAAACACTTTCCTGACTCTTCAGACTCCCAAAACCTTCAGAGAGATTGATTCAGACATGCCAGAACTGGGCAACCAGTTCTACACTACATAGACAGCAGTACCATACCCTCACCACACACAAAGGCAGTTAACATTCAGTCAGTCTCCAACCACTGCGTCCCTACCAAAGGTGGGCACTCCCTGAAGGCAGGGAGCAGGGGAGACAGGCTTAGGAAGAGAGAGGAGATAAGGGTATAACTGTATGGTTACAAAGCTACGTTAGCTCTATTTTTTACTAGCTTCCAGAATGAGCTTACAAGCAAACACAGACAAGGTAGGTATATAGCTCTGCAGTTAATCATAGAGTAGTCCTCTTATCTGCAGTGCACATTGAAAATAGCTGGGAACTCTCTGTTACAGTCTCTGACCAGTTTCTAATCCAGGCAGCTGACCAGCCGTGGGCTGCTGTGCTGCTGCCTATGCAGCTGATTAAGTTAGAAGTACGACAAAAGTGACCTTACACATCCAGCCTCACAGCTGACTCTACTGTGCAGTATCCAGGCAATCCTTAGGTATCCTAACATTATTCATAGATGCACGAGGAATGGCTGGATGTGCAAAGATGCTCATTTGACCTCATAAAACAATTGGCCAAAAAGTGGCATAAGCAGCAATTACCGAAGTCTACCCAATACTAGTTCCAGAGCTTGAAACAGGATGTCATGGAACATTTTGCCCCCTGCATAGTGACTTTCTACGGGGATAAGCTGCAAGAACACATTAATTTGTGGGGAGATGGCACAAGGATGCATCATCGAGATCACACAATAAAAATGGAGAGACCTGTGGTTGGGTGGGGATCAAACTGTTTTTCCATGAGGTGAGGGGTGAAACTCAGAGGAATGTTGTATCTGGCTGCTGTCACAGTCACTCTTGCCAAGAGAATAGGTATTTCTGAGGTGCGCATATTTGAACTGTAACTCTGGCATAAAAGTTGATAAAGTAGGTGACTGGCTCAGGCTTTTTGCATGGAATGCATGCACAAGCACATGAGTAAACTCAATATGTCATAGACGGTGGTGAGCTGCAGGGGCTAACTGCAAGGGAACATATCTTAAGAGAACTCACCTGCATTCACAGATGCAGGTCACAGCCTCACTACCTACAGCCACCTCCATCTCTCATATTGCTTCATTTCTCATTCCTGCTTAGCCTTCTTCATTAAATCTGAAGAGAACATCAGTCTCCAAAGTCTACAGAAGCCTCTTGACACCCTCCATGGAGCTCTTCATTGCCAATCTTACAATTTGTGCCTATGGCTAGGGCTCCCTCAGTTCTTCAGGCTTGTGCCAACCTCTTCCTCCTTTCTTTACGGCTAGCAAAGGAAAGCTGTTGTGTGCAGAAAGCAACATGCCATGAAAAACCTATCGACTAGGGCTGTGTGAGGCTTCAGACTGTGCTTTGGATCTGGAGAAGCTTTGGATGCTTTGGCATACAAAGCAGCATGTCCGGATCGAAGCACTGGATTCGATAGGCTTTCCAAAGTGGTTCGGAGCTTCTGAACCATTTCCGAAAAGCTTCAGAGCTGCCTCGGAGATCCAGCCATACGTTATAATGGGGAATCAATGAAATATCTATAACTTTGTTGGTTTTTTTTTCTTATTTGGATGAAAATTGCAGGGGTGGTAGCCTCTGCTGAGAGCATGAAGACTGCCGTGCTTCAAGAAGATCGGTGCAGGGGCTCAGAGGGAACTGCACCCCAAATTTTTGAAAGCAAAACTCATGTCACGTGTATGTGTTACACCACAGGGGGTGAAAACTGCAGAGGTGGTGGCTCCTGGTGAAGCCACAAAACCTGCCAAGTTTCTAAAAGATAAGTGCAAAGGCTTGTGGGGAACTGCACCTCAAGCTGTGGACAAGCAAAACTCGTGACATGGATGACACTGTGTGTGTTAAGGTGCAGCAGGGTGAAAGCTGCAGGGCTAGTAGCCCCTGCTGTGCCCATGAAGCCTGACAGCTGTTGAGGAGATCGGTGCAGGGGGGTTCTGGGACCCTGCACCCATATCTGCTGACAGGCAAAACTCATGGCATGGGTGCTTGTGCAACTTGGGGCAGTTGATTGTCTGTATTGATTATTTCCTCTCCTTAGTCTGTGGCTTTGTAGGTGTTAATGAGTTAATGAGAAACAATTAACACCTACAAAACCACAGACTAAGGACAGGAAATAATCAATACAGACAATCAACTGACCCAAGACAGAGACAGTCAGTTGCACAAGCACCCATGTCACAAATTTTGTCTGTCAGCAGCTAGGGGTGCAGGGCCCCAGAACTACCCTGCACCTATCTCCTTGATAGCTGGCAGGCTTTGTGGCCACAGCAGGGGCCACCATCTCTGCAGCTGTCATCTTGCTGTGCCTTAACACACACAGTGTCACCCATGTCATGAGTTTTGCTTGTCCGCAACTTGAGGTGCAGTTCCCCTCAAATCCCTGCACCTATCTCCTTGAAACTTGGCAGGCTGTGTGGTCTCAGCAGGGGCTACCACCCCTGCAGTTTTGACCCCACTGTGGCTGAACACATACACGTGACATAGTTTCATAAAAGCTAGGGTCAGGAGGGACCTGAACAGATCATCTAGCCTGACCCCCTACCACAGCAGGAATGAATGCTGGGTTCACAAGACCCCGGACAGGTGATTGTCCAACTTCCTCTTGAATTTGCCCAAGGTAAGAGCGAGGACCTCTTTCCTGGGAAGTTGGTTCCAGATTTTAGCCACTCGAACTGTAAAATATTGCCTTCTGATCTCTAACCTAAACCTATTCTCCATCACCTTATTACCATTGTTCCTTGTCACCCCAGGTGGTGCTGGGGACAAAAGGGCTCTACCTATTTGCTGTTGATCTCCCCTGATGAGTTTGTAGGCAGCCACCAGGTCCCCCCTCAGCCTCCTCTTGCTGAGGCTGAACAGCTTCAGGTCCCTAAGTCTCTCCTCATAAGGCCTGTCCTGCTGTCCTCTCACCAAGTGGGTGGCCCTCCTCTGAACCCTCTCCAGGCTCGCCACACCCCTTTTGAAGTGCAGCTCCCAGTACTGGACGCAGTACTCCAACTGTGGCCTGACCAAAGTTACATAAAGGGGGGGTATCACCTCTCTGGATTGACTTGAGATGCATCTTTGGATGCATGACAAGGTATGGCTGGCCTTGCTGGCTGCGGTCTGGCATTGGCAGCTCATGTTCATCTTGGAGTCAATAATGACCACCGTTTTAGATCTCCAGCCCTATGCTCCCAGGCAGACCTGAGCAGTCAGTAATGACTCCAAGATCCCTTTCTGCCTCTGTGCTTTCAAGAAGGGAACTCCCCAGCCTGTATGAATGCTGTATATTCCTTCTCCCACGGTGCAGCACCCTGCATTTGTCTACATTGAACCCCATCCTGTTCTCATCTGCCCACTTTTGTAGTCTGTCTAAATCTATTTGCAGTCTCTCTCTCCCTTCAAGTGTGTCCACCTCACCCCACATCTTAGTGTCATCAGCAAACTTGGACAGTGTATGTTGGGGGGTGGGGAAGATTTGGGTGCAAACCACTTCATTGCATGAAGACTTGAGGTGAACCAATTGCAAGAGTTGTGGCTGGGCCTAAAAACTTGACCATGGCATAAGCAGTTTGTTGACCACAATCATATTCATGTTGTAAGTATGAGGATTGTTCAGGAATGTGTGAAAGTCTCTATGCAAATTTCTGGCTTCTGACACATCTATAGGACCCAGGAGTTGGGCAAAGTTTGCAGTTTGATGAAAGTCCTGCATAGCTCATCTCAGGGTGCCAGGGTCCGTGGGAAGACAATGTAATCTGGGCTGTGCTAGCAAGATGACAACCTGGACTGGCTAATGTGTGAGATAATGACCCTCTGGAGAGAGCAGAGGTCAGAATATCTATGGAATTGTTAACTTTTCCACAGCAGAGACAGAAATACTGGTATAGATTGATACTTCCAAGCTGCCATGCAGCATGTGGAGCTACTACCACTGGATGCAGACCTTCATCTCTTATAGATTTAGTGGGGCTGATACACAAGAGGCTGGGCCAGTCACTAGGGCTGGGGCTCCCTCAGGACAGTATATTGTGGTTGGATGATGAAAACACTCCAGGGCTGTAGCAGCATGTCAGTGTTTACTCTCCAGCCAAACTCCCACCCCCTTCCCCCCACAAGTTTCTTATCTTTCTCCCTAGCCCAGCACTCAGACACCTGCAGTCACCTCCAACATACTATTTCACGCACAGGTACACCCTATTTCAGTTCCACTAAGGACTTCTCTACTCTTCTTTAGTCCCTAGCCTACTACAGCTATCTGCCTATCATATACCTAGGTCTCTACTCTCTACTCCTTACGCAGGCCTCCTCAATTGCCTGTCTTGCACAGTTTAACTCACTATATAAATAACACCTGCTATACAACTGCCTGGGATTCCCACAGGCTCTTATATATAGTTTGTAGCAGGGCCTGTGCATGAACTTTCCAAACATCACAGCAGCACCTGCAGAAAGAAGCAAATCCCCACCTGTCATGCACAACTAGCATTTTCTGCTAGGCGGAGACTAGACACCTGCAGGTAGTCCCCCGCCCCTCCCCCCCCCCCAATCTTTCAAGTAAAGCTGGACATTTTTATCCAAAGCAACAGAAAGTCCTATACAGTTTTGTGACCTACAAAAATTAAAAAGAAAGCACATTCAGATTCTTCCTTTCAGCAGTGTCATTGACATAGAATAGTAACCGGATGGTGACTGCTGTATCTTTATACTACACTAGACACCAGATTGCTGTAGCTCATTGCTAATATTGAAAACAATGCATTAATGATGCAACTACTGAAAAGTAGTTGTAATATGTTTTTGATATTAGGACTGACTCTCCTGAAGAGTTCTTCCATAGAGATAGATAGTTATATTATTTACATAAGGCAACAGGCTTGTGACCTTAATATAACCCACTGTCAATGTTCATTAGTTAAGCAAAGTAATAAAAAATTCAGAATAAAACAATGATCTTACAAAACTGAAACTAGGCTGCAGGTCTCCCTGAAAACCAAGAGCTTGCCTCAGTGAAGACATTACTGTGAGCAACTAAAAACATGTGCATGCATTTATGCGACCCAGTCCATGACTGTGTAGCTTGCGTACATGTTTACCAGTGCCAGGAGCCATTCCCAAATCAGGGGAGAGGAAGGTTGGGCAGGATTGTGGGGAAGTGCTAATGAGTCTGTGGGTCATAGTGGGAATTGGTGGGGTTGGGTGGGGTTGGCAGGTCTGCCTGAGAGCAGGGGGTTGGAGAGCTAAAACAGTGGTGGGTAGGAAAAGCACAGCTCTTGGCTTGGGGCAAGCAGCTGGTCTTTGCCAGCCCCAGCGCTGCACTCCAAACATATAGACATGTTCTGTTAGATTGGGCACAGGTTAGCCCAGTCTACATAGTACATCTCCTTAGGTGAACTAAGTTAGATCAGGCCAGCTATTTTTTCCCAATCTAAAGTCCACAAATGTTCAGTTGGGCACTTAGATTGACCTAACCCTAGTTAAGCTGATCTATATGTAATATCTGCATGTATCCTAAGCTATGGTATAAATTGAGAGTGTACTGTGCTACTCTTCGCCACCTCTTCAAGTGGATAGCTCAGTGGGCATGTGTATACATTCATTAATGTGCCATAATTACAGCACATTAAGTTTAGTACCTGTAATAATAGGTACTAACTTAATATGTTGTAATCAGTGCTACTGCACATTAGTGCCGGTGCACACTTTTTTGTGACGTTAATGTGCAGTAGACTAATTCTACTGCGCATTAGTGCCAGTGCACACATTTTGCCTGCCACACAAATGCATAGTAGTATTAGTCTACTGTGCATCGCATGTAGATGCACCCACTGTGTAGTAAGTAGGACAGCTCACCTGAGCAATTAGTGGAGAGCAGCTAATATGCGGTCAAGTCACATGCTGATTTACATCCATATATTTAGTAATTCCATTTCAAAATATAGACTGCAGCACTGGTCAAATACAAGAAAAGAGAAATGTAACCCAGTACATTCTGGATGCTGGAGCCACTGTTGTCAGGTAATGAATTGGATAGATAACAGTCATCCAGTTTCAGCTGCTACAGTGACAGAACTCTGAATGAGGAATGTTCAATGCAAGTTTCTTATCCTTTAAAAATAAGGAAATATAGAAATAGTAAGGCCTGATGTAAACTGCCGAATGCATCCTGAAAGGTGCTTGTATCAGGATGAGTTAAAAATGTATAGCATTTCTCAGGATGTGCTCAGCATCTTTGGAAAAGGCTTGCTGTATAGATACCATTCTTAAATTGCTTACGGTGTAACAATTATGCTAGTGTGCTTATATAAATATATTAATATATATAGAAAGAGAAAGGGAGAGAGTGAGAGCAAGAGGAAGAGACAGATATGTGCTTACTTCAACAGCACCTGGAAAGTGAAAACATACATATAAAAATAATTAAATAAAAATAAGATGTTTGTATAGGTATACTTTTAAATATTCATTCCCTAATTTATGTAAATATGTAAATATTAACTTGGCCATCTAACGTGTAGCTAATCAGCAATGCTTAAACCATTGAAATACGTTTGTATTTGTCTGATGTTGGTTTGTTTATCTTCCAATCCTTAAAACACTAAAAATTTTCTTAAGCAGGGTTTAATCTTTGCAATTTTTATATTCCCTCAGGACACGCAGGGGACGTCTACACATACATTAATGTGCCCTATTACTACGCATTAAGTTTAGTACTTGTATAACCAAGTTCTAAATCAATGTCCAATAACTGGCACTACTGCACAGTAGCACCGGTGCGTGGCTTTTTAGTGATGCTAACTGCTCAGTAGCTTAATACTACTGCGCAGTAATGTATTAGCACAGTTTGTGCCCTGCACGATACTGAGCAGTAGAATTAGACTACTGCGGAGTTGGCATCTCATGTAGATGCACCCACAGTGGGGATAAAATTGCTATTTCACTGAGGGATGGGTGATCACAGGTTTCATAGACATTTGGGTTGGAAGGGACCCCGGAGGATCATCAAGTCCAGATCCCTGCCCCAGGGGCAGGAAGTCAGCGGGGATCATAGGATCCCTGCAAGATAAGCATCCAAATTTATCTTGAAGGCGGTCAAAGTGGGTGCTTGAACTGCCTCTGGCAGCAGTCTATTCCACACCTTGGGGGCTCAGACAGTGAAGAAGTTATTTCTTATGTCCAGCCTGACAGCCTTATATCAGTCGCGGCAGAGTTTGTGACCATTTGATCTTGTCATCCCTTGGGGTGCTCTGGTGAACAGATGTTCCCCCAGGTCCTGATAAGCACCCCTGATGAACTTATAGGTGGCCACCAGATCACCCCTGAGCCCGCACTTTTCCAGGCTGAAGAGCCCCATGGCTCTCACCCTCTCATCATAAGGTCTGTTTTCCTGACCTCTGACCATGTGCATGGCTCTCCTCTGCACTCTCTCAAGCTTCTCCACGTCCTTTTTGAATTGTGGAGCCCAAAACTGGACGCAGTACTCCAGCTGCGGCCTCACCAAGGCCGAGTACAACGGGAGAATGAAATGATGTCCCGGGATTTGCTTGAGAAGCCTCTATGGATGCAAGCCAGTGTTTTGTTCGCTTTACTAGCCACAGCATCACACTGAAGGCTCATGTTCATCTTGTGGTCAATCATGACCCCCAAGTCCCTTTCATCTGTAGTGCTAACCAGTGTAGCACTACCGAGCCTATAAGAATGCTGCAGATCCTGTTCAGATAAGTTAGAACAGGGGTTTTCAACCTCTTTTAACAAACTTCTGTCTCAAAGTTTCAGCTTATGTACCCCTTTATATTAAAATTATTTGGGGGGGCTGAGTATGTGTGCACATGCGTGTGCACATGCCCCCCCCCCACCCCCCAAGCAAGTAAATCTGTCTGGGAGGGGAAAGGACCATGGGGGGGAGGACAGATCGAAGCCCCCACAATGAAGAGGGGAGTGGAGTACAGACGGGCTGGGGTGAGTGGGGCCCTGGCCAGGCCGGATCATGAGACAATCAGAGCCTGGGTGGTTTGTCCAGGGGCACTGGGGGGCTTCCGCCACTGCAAGCAACCCAGCAGGGGCCCAGAGGGGCACATGCCCCCCGATCCATGTGTGGGGTGAAGGCAGCTGCTGCTGTGCACTGGGCTTTGCATGCCTTCGTAGCTGCTCTGGGATAATGCAAGGCTGTGTGCCTGCCACCAACGAGTTGCACCACGTCCCCTGCCCACCCAGTGGCAGGACACACATGGCATCACACCACTCCCGGGGCAGGTGCAGTGGCACGCAAAGCCCAGTGCTCAGTGGTAGCTGCCTCTGCCCCATGCACAGATCTGCAGTTTGCATGCCCCCCCCACCCTCCCTGGGCCTCCTCTGGGTTGTGCCCAGTAGTGGGAGCCCCCTGTATCTCCTACAACCTTTTTAAGTACCCCTAGGGGTACACATACCCCTGGTTGACAACCACTGAGTTAGAATAAACTCCAGCCCAAAACTATTTTTTTGCAACTGAATAAAAACCAAGTCTCTAAATTACTAAATCTCTTGGTGCAACACATCTTGCATTTGTTTTTAAATTAGAAGGAAAATGCAATTTCTGAAATACTACCTACCCTATTGGAGCTAAGAGAAACTTGACATTATATGAAAAAGCTAATTCTTTTAACATTTCAAGATCTTCTTCAGCTACTCAAAGAACATAATAAGGAAATGGAAAGAAATAACTGCAGCTCCCGCAAGAAAAGGATTTTAAGGTTAATTTCTTTTTGGAGTAGGAGGAGTGAAGACATTTAAGAATTTCTGTACCGGCACCAATCTGAGTGGTAAAACATTGCTCACTTTCTCACAGAGACAGAGTACACTCCTGCTGTGTTGCCAGATGTTGCCATCCAGCTGTTAGTTCCAGAATCCAAAGAAAAACCCAATTAATTGCTTGTGTGTGGTAGTTTCATTAGAACAAGTACAGCCAAGTGTGACCTGATTTAGTTCCTTACATTAGTGGAATAGTAATTTCAGGAGCATCAATGTGTCTCTTTAGCACTGTGATGTCTGTGCCTATTCAGCAGAGATACACCGCTCACAAACACTGTTCCCAGAATGCTCCCTTGCCAGCTGCCTGGATCCTTCCACTCACTGTTTGCAGCAGCTATGAGAAGATTTTGAAAATGTTAATGCTAAGAGGTAATAGTAAAGGCAAAGGTGAACTGAGAGATGATCTGCAATTTTCTTCCCCAAGTTTTAGTGGAAGTTTTCCTGCATCAGGAAGGACAGTTATTTTTGGTTTGGTTTGGTTTGGTTTGGTTTAATTTCTTCTTTTTTCAAGCAATATGTTTTTTCTTCCAAAACACAGTCTGATGCAGGCCATGTTTCATGCCTCAAGATCTGATGCAGTACACTCTGAAGTCAATGGAAAGTGTCATCTAAATAACTGACTGGAACACCCTGGCTGCTGACAACTTTACTTCTTCAACACATCAAGAGTCCCGGCAATAAAGCCTAGTCCTGTCTGCAAAACTGTTAGTACAGACACACTCAAAACTCCTTTGTGGCAGCAAAATTGTACTATCTGCAGGTACAGTTACACCAGCTTTGTTAAGTAGAGTAAGGCCTAGCAGCAAGCAAAGGCAGGTAAAACACATTCCCAAGTGTCTGCTAGTTGTTGTACTATCTTACAGCAACAAAAGCAAATGGATGTGCACATGCTGTGGTAGTTTGGCAGGGGCAGCTGCTGTCTGCTATACAAACTGCCAGTTGAAAAGGATTGTCATACAGGTGAGAGACAGAGCTTTCTCAGGGGATAGGTTAATATTACTGAATGACCTCTTGCAGGAAACTAAGGGCTGTCACAAACTCACCATCTTCCACTCCAAGTTCAAGGGCACATGTCACTGATCTTGTCTTCCCTAGCAAATATATAGCAATCACTTGGTAAAACCATGGCTCTTAAGATAATCTTCTTTGTTAGGAAGACATTCAGTTGATAAGTTTTGTGTTCCTTCTTCAAAGAAATATCAAGGATTACAATAGGCTACCATTAATCTGCTCCAGACATCTTTAGACAGCTGCAGTTACATACTCAAAATGCAAGCTACATTCTTCAAAACAGTGGTTACAATGTCAATTTAAGGTCAGAATTTGATGCAGACTGTATGCCAATTTATCACACACACACCATTGATAATAAAATTCCAATAGTCCACGGCATGAAAAAGGAAATATAATTTTCTGCGTATTTAAAGTTATTGAGTTGCCTTTGAAACAGAAGCTCAACATTAGCTTGGCAGCTCATTTCATGAAGATTCTACTACCTTGACAGGAAGGCACAAATTGTCTGCAACAGTAATCAGAAACAGGGAAGAGCTAGTGAGAAAAGTGAAGTACAAGAGGTTATTGAAAGGAGAATATCCATATTGTTCATCACAAGAGGAAAGAATCTTGGAAAAGACTGCAGGGGTTTAGGTTGTAGCCGTGTTTTTCTAAGGATATAGGCAGACAAGGTTCCTTGGGTGAATTTGATATCTTTTATTAGACCAACCCAAATGGTTGGAGAATAGTTATTAAGCAAGCTTTCGGGTTCAAAAACCCTTCGTCAGGCTAAGGAAGCTGCAGCAGTTGGTGTGTGCTCTTCCTGGATGGAATGAAAAGACTGTTAATTCCTGCTAGACAGAGTTAGATATGGATTATCAAGTTATGGTCAAAGACTTAGAACTCATAGGGCATGTCTACATGTGCTGATTTAAGGCACTTTAGCCCAATTTAAGGTGCATTAAAAGTATGCATCTACACGTGCATGCCCTTAATGAGCTTTCAAAATGGTGATTTTAGGTTACTTCATGTAACTACAGAAGCAGGTATCAAATTTAGGTGTGAATAGCTAAAGTATATTAATGCATGTGTAGACACATTAAGGTACATTAACGCTGTGTATGAGCTGACTTGGTACTAACTTTAGTCCCACGTCAGTCCGCACATATGGCGTTACTGCACTTTAACACATGCATGTGTAGACGCAAGCCTAAATCTCATTAATGTGCATTAAGCTAATGCACATTACATTTAGGCATACCTAAATCCACATGTAGACACACCCATAGGGTATAAGATGTTTTACTGTGTTACCATTACAAAGGAATTCATACATTAACATAAAGAGATAAAGCACCAGCTTGTGTCTTATATTGTGTATATCCTCAGAAATATTTTATTTCTTTCATAAAAAAAAAATAGAACCTTGCTTCTAAAAAAAGAAAAACAAGTCTACTACTCCTATTATCGTACACACATATTTCTCAACCTTTCTCCAAATACAGATGCATGTGGGCATTTATTTTTTAAGGCTTTTTTAAAATAAATTTCAATAACCCAGAAATTAGTTCATTTATAAAACTTAAACAAGATGAAAAATAAAGTTGCATCGCTATGGGGTATAAAAATAATAAAGTGATAGCTTAGGTCTTCTCCACTGGCTAACCTGTGAAATAGTTAATGCCTCTCTAGACAACCAAATGCAGACATGACACAGTGGGAAAAGGCAAATTAGGATTATGATACAAAGTACTATGGAGTCACTAGGAATCTTTCCATTGTTTTCCAAAGGGTTTGGATGAGGATCCAGTTTAGGATGACTAAACCCTTGAAGTTAATGATTATCCATTGCTCCGGAAAGTACCCAATTCTACTTGAATCTACTCTTTTCAGTAGCATTAAAGCAGTAATTAGATTGACATACTGTAGACTGCTAGAATTTTTTGGGTAGGCACCGACATTCAAAAACCTGAGCCTGAGTTGATTCAATCTTTGCAGGTTAGTCTAACCTGCAGACCTTGAACCTATTTGGAAGTGGATAGACATTTACTTTTAAAGTCAAGAGATGCAGGCACATACCTGCAGTGGCTCAGGCTAGAAGCCAGGGGGTGCTAGAGCAGCCCTCCTTCCCTTCTATAGTGCTGAGCTGTGGGGGACATTAGTCAGGCCCTGGCAGAATGGTCTGATTAGGCAGGGGTTTAAACCCCAACCCTGGCCTACACTGTCCCGATCCAGGGTGTGCCTGGAGGGGAAGGGGGAAGCAGTCCTCACCAGGCTTTTTTGGCTCACTGCTCAAGGAGCAGGAGTGTTGCCAGACCCTGGTGCCCAGCTAGCACTCGGAGGCAGTCTCTGCTTCTTCATACTGTCTGCAGCAAACTGGACAGGTGAGGGAGCCAGCAGAGGGCTGATAACACAAGGTTTATCAGGCCATCAAGAAAACAAAAGACTCTCTCATTAGTTCAAGCTCTTTTTAAACAGCTTTTTTTACAAGGAAGGAACAGGAACATTACCAGCTGACCTGTTGATTCGCTCCAAAAAGCCTTAAACAAACACTATTCTGTCTGTCCCAGTGACACTGGAGACACACACACACACAGACACCTCATCATTAGCTAGCATGGCAGTGACATGTCCATGACCACATGCCAGCTAGGGTCCATGTTGTGGGAGAGAGGAGAGCGGGAGGGGGGGAATCCCTGCTTGAACAGCGAGTTGGGGTGAGGGGGGAATGGGGAGGGGCAGGGGGAAACCAGGCAGATGCTGCTGTGCCTGCAGTCTCCATCTATTTCTCAACCATACTTCA
The DNA here is from genome assembly GCF_030867095.1 of Alligator mississippiensis. Taxonomy (NCBI): domain Eukaryota; kingdom Metazoa; phylum Chordata; order Crocodylia; family Alligatoridae; genus Alligator; species Alligator mississippiensis. Next base: position 71,479,471 of record NC_081830.1, read on the forward strand.
CTGCTCCAGCTAGGGAGGAGAGGGACAGAGCCCCTCTGGAACAGACAGCCCAGCCCAGGGCAGCAAAGCATCCAAGATGCTGGGGCACTCTGATTTAACTTAAACCAGGAAGGGGTCTGGGACAGACGTCCCATAAACTGGTTGGACCCAAATCAGTTAAGTTGACACTACATTCAACCAGGTTCATCTTAAAGCAGTTTCAGCCATTTTGAAACTAGTGTATGTGCACTGAACTTATGTTTTGTTACAGGTTTAAGCCAGTTTCTGATCACTTAAACCAGTTTATGTGTAACTTTTATCTCTAACCTACATAATCATTTAAAATATGAAGTTAAAATTAATAATTTAAATTACATAGGATATTTCAAGAGACTAACTCCATCATATCTGCCAAAAAGCTGGGAAAATGAAAACCAATCCTTTCTAGTTTGTTTCTTTTTCTTTGACAGACCAAGTGAGGAGGGGGTTTCCAGCAGGGTACACATAGCCAGTTTGGAAGAAGTACGGATAAGAAGTGTAAGTTGGCTGTATGTCCTAGTATTTCCTATTTTCCCACAATATTCATCTGATGTTATACAGTCAAAATTTACCTGCTCATGAAGAGTTGGTGTTAGGTTTCTAACAAATCAAAGCCTCATCTTAAGTCATTACAACATAACGGTTTCTAGAGTTTTCCTGGTATCTGTTTGCTTCAAGTTCTATCTGCCTCAGAAAGAGGATTTCTAGATTATATCTTTACTGCTGCATTTGAGAAAAGTAGGCGCCCTTGATATCACCTCGCAGTGATTTAGCAAATATACTTTGCCTTCTTTAAGTGAGAAGCAAGGGTTTTCTTTTTTGGTTCAAGCACCTGGTATCCAAAAGGAGTTTTTCATTCCCTTTTCAAGGGCGGATTTATTACTCTAGAAACTCTCTCTATTTTCAAAACCCAGGTTAGAAGCTTTCCCGTACCAGTCAGCACACTGAGATTAGCTAGCATCTGAATATTTAAGGAGTGATTTTCTAAGTGTTCATTCTGCAGATAACTGTAACACAGGAATTCTCCTGTTTTCCCCCCCTCGTCCTCATACCCATAGCTATTAATTTCATTGCCATAGGGTAATATTTCCCCTGGATGATCACATCCTACCTTTAAGCATTTTATCTTTGTGTTATTTATTAGTTTGGGGCTACATCAGCAAAAAGACTTATGCACCTTGCCTGTTGACTGTATTCAAGGCCCCAAGTTAGGCAACTAGGCACCCTGTACATTGCATGCAGGAAAGTATTCAGTAGCCAAAACAGCCAACATGTTGACCATGGAGTGGGCTAAGCTAGGGATCTTGTACCCTTTCAGGCACTTAATTGCTTCCTTTCACTGAGAATTAAGGGCACTAACTCAAGCATTAACTGTTTCCTGTTTCCAAAGTAAATGAGTCCATCAACATACAACTAAGCTAGTAATGAGATACAATTAAACAAAGCACAAGGCCTGAAGTGAAGACCATACTTTAAATAACCCAAATATAGTATATTACAACTTTATATTAACATATTAGTAGTAGTGATTAATGTAACCAAATGTATTAGATAATATTTTGCTAAAAGATATACTTTTGTTAAGGTGCTTAAATAATTAATGAAAATAAAACAGCTTTGTCAGAGAAGACCATAAACTAAAGTAAAGAAGAAACAGGATAGTGTTGAACATCATTCAACCATGGAAAAGGAAAGGATATTAAGAAACCCTCCCTTTTACTTTACTAATTGACACCTTCCCAGTCTACAATAAATCTGGTTCAGTCCAATCCCAAAAGTTTCAGTAATGCAAACAAAATCAATCAATCAGAGGTCATTTATTAAAATACTAAAACCAGCCATCTATAAATATGGGGTATAGGCTGGAGAGAAATTTGGAAAATTCAGTATATTCAAGACGACCTGCTGCCAATATGCATTTCTTCCTTCTCCCCCTCCTCTTGAGTACCCCAACTGGTATAGGTGAAAATCTATGTTGTGCTGTCATGGGTAGCCAGATTAACTCTGTGATGAATGTTTGTTTTGAAGTATAAGAAAATAAAAGGCTGGGTTATAGAACTGTTTCTGCCTCTTTTATTAATAACCAACCTGCAAAGTTACCTGTAATCTAGGTAACATCTTTCTCTTGTCTAGTAAACACACCCAAAAGCAAATTATGATGTATTCCAGGATTGAATTTTCTCAGTGAGTCTGGTGAAGTTGTTCCACTTTGCACAGACTAATTAAATATTCATTGATACAAAAAGTCAGAGTAAGAGGTAAGCACAATTCACCTGGAAGGACACAGCCTGGGTCCAATTCCCTACTCCAAAAATGAAATGTATTCAAGTAAACTGGGCATATAACCCAGATGCATGTCCTAAATAGTAGGGTAGAGAGATATGCTCATTCTGTCTCCATTTGTTGCAAAAGAATATTTAATTATTCCATATAAAAATGAAAATGGTAACCAGAAAGACTGGTAGAACCTCACTGCAAATGCCCTATACCCTAGTGTTAAGGTATTATTGTGGGAGTCCCTTCAGACAGAAGAGACCTTTAAACTCTGGTTTCTTATACCAGCTGACTTCTCTAAGTACTGAATAATTGGGATAAAAAATAAGCTGTACCACCGCCTTTTGTGCAAGGCCCATTTCAGTAAGCATACTCTAAAAATACACCTGATAGACAGCAGAGGTGGTTAGACACATGGGCCTGAAGTTAGATGGAACATAAGGCAAGATGATTTGTTAGTGATTAACTGGTTCCGAATTGCATCTGTGAAGCAGGTTGTTGTCTAAAAAAGCTTGTGCCTCTCTAAATCAGTTAGTCTCCTTAATCAGTTAGTCTTCCTTACTTTCTACCACATTGTGACAAGATAGGTGGATCCAAGCTTGTGAATCCTGACAGATCTCACATAGGTACCTTTTGCTGAGCATTGCCAAAACTTAGGAGATCTCTGTTTATACACAGAAACATAAATGCACGTTCTTAGGAAACTTCACTGCAGAAACTGATGCCACTGGTGTAAGGAGTGACCCAGAAACTACTATGCAAAGCCTAAGCAAAAGTCTCTGTTATGTGACGAATGCCCATCTGCAATGATAAGGAGGAGACAGTCTTAGATAAAGGAGGCTTGAAAACAAAAGCAGAATCAGAGTACTGGGTCAAAGAGCTCATTAAAATACTAAAAATCATGTCCCTAGGTGGGGAAAAAGTATGCTAACGAAACATACATGTATGTTAATGAGATACATAGCTAAAACACAGGTATAGAGACATGCTCAGTAAAGAACTCCTTGCGTCACTCCTTTATAGCCAATTAGCAAACAAGGATGCTTATGAAGGTCCAAAACCCCTGTATAAAAGTGGCTTAGAATTGGAAATCGGCGTGCTTGTTATGTGAAACTATTCCGCTTGCACCTTTTATTGCTAGCAATAAATCTTCTTTATACTTTCACCCCTGGTATCTTTATTGGCCTTTGCATACCGGGCACAAACCCAGACTTGAGCTGGGGCACAACATTGGGATTAGGTAGAACTTGAAAAGGGTTTTTGAGGATCTAAATTTTGGAGTTAGGGGAAGTAGCTTGATACCTAAAACCCTTTTTTGAGTATCTAGCCCTAACCCTTTTTCCATGACTCATTGTAAAACAGGCAAAATTGTAAATAGCCATATCTTCTTTATGTACTATTCTTTTTAGGAAGACCCTAGCAGAAGAATTAACACAAGTTTTGTACATAAATCATTACATTTCCATTAAAAAGATGTATCTTTTCATTCTATTCAATGCACAAAACAAAACAGGTATTTCATTTTACCAACAGAGATTTAAAATTTCAAGGTAGGGTCTAAAACCTGAGGGAAAGTTCATGATTCAGTTTTGTTAAAGGGTCTGAAAGGTCATTGGCTAGAGACTACAGCTCAAGAACTGTATACCCAATTTTTCACACTTCATATGATTCTTCAAATATCTGCTGCCCATGCTGCAAAATGTTGATTGTAATTATATTTTCTCCTTTTTATTATATGATACATTGTCAAATGATAAAAGGCATGTCAAGTGAAATAGCTTTGTATTTTCTAATTCATTTCCACATGTAATATACAGGGGCCAACACACAGTGATTTCCTTATAGGCTGTTGAGTTCATAACAATTGGATTTGAGCTGTTTCTTTACTATAAGGTATTGAAGTTCATGCCATAGGTCTTTGGAAATGTGTTTTACCTCTAGATTTGTGGTAAAGTCATAGACTTGACTCTAAGCAGTCATATCACTAAGTGCCTCCTGACCTTAATATTGTCTTAAAGATTCTTAACACAGTGTGCCTTGGTCTTCAGAATTAAGTTTATAAATATTTTCAGCATCAACTCAAGAGCTACTCCATCTGAATAATGAGATGTCTAGCTCTATTTAAACAATAGCACTAGTCAGTAAAACTTAAAACTTTTAAAAGGTTTCACAGATATTACTTACTCATTATGAGGGGGATATGCTCTAGAGTGATCATTTAAATTAATCTATGTTTCATGGGTATGTTATTTAAAATAAGCAATACTGCAAGAATCAGAAATATCTGTAGAACCAGAATTCCCTAAATGGAACTACTGTACTTGAACAGAGTTTTTTCCCCCTTGCTGAAGGATTAAAACTTGAGTGTGATTTAATTACTCTGCACACCACGAATAGATTTTTCAAACTAATCCTATCAGTAAAGTTTTCATCAATGGCCCACCAATTGTGAACTAGAGGGATAGCTTGAATGGATGATAACGATGCATGTTACCCTATAACATAATGAAACACATTGTTATGAAAAATACAGAGGCATGTACAATAGATGTAGTTATAACTTTAAAAAACCTCTTCAATGAAATACCACTCTTAAAGCTGGACTGTTTTACTGAAACAATTCACTGCTGAGGACACATGATATTGGAAAAACACATTTATATGGAAAACATCAGATTTTACTTTGTAGGTTCTAGTCCTATAAAGATACATATATTCATAGATTGTAAGGCCGGAAGGGACCTCAGAAAATTATCGGGTGCAGCCCCCTGCACCAAGCAGGAAAGATAACTGGAGGTCAGGTGATATATGATATATGAGCATGTTTAACTGTACATGCAAAAGGTTACAGCAAGTTAAAAATGAGGACCTAAATAAAACTATTAGTCATTGAGGCAAAAGGTGGGTCTGTTAGCAGTGCAACCAGCAGTAGAATTATCTACTACATTGGGAAGTAGACTTCACAGGTATTTGGGGGCATCAAAATGGATTGCTTGGATCTGGATAGGGAAGAGAAGCATTACATGATAAGACTGGGAAGAGCAGCATGATTCATGGCATTTTTTCCTTGCATATTCATGCAGTAATAGGAACTATATGGTCCAAAATATTTACCACGTACACTCAAGATAACGTGTATGCATACTGCATTATATACTGAACAATGAAGTAATAAAAATATTAATAGCTTGCACTTATTGAGTGCCTTTCATCAGAGGCTTCCAAAGAACTCTGTAAATCAGGCTTGGAAAAACCTCAAAAAGTTTATTTTGGTGTGAACAGGATAAGCTCTCTTCCAGACATATAATTAGAAAAGGTTTCTTTTAAACCCCATTAAACTTTTATGGGCTCTTGATATAAATGGCTTGTTGTATTCTTGATCTGCAACAGTAGACTCAATGGTCACCTCTACCCTGATAAATAAACCTGTATTCACTAAGACCTAAGCAAAGTACCTACAGTAGAAAATGGAACCAACCTTTTTTAAGGTTGAAAACAAAGCCCATTAAAGTCAATGAAAAGATTCCCATTTGCTGCAATGGGTTGTGAATCAAATGCTAAATGAGCTATTTAATTTTTTTCTAATGAATTCTAAAGAAGAATAATTAGAATTGCTTTCAAATGCCCTTCCTTAATCTTAATATTGATATATGGGAACCATAATATTACGTGGTGGAATTAAAGCTTAGCTAGTGCTACCCTCAGTTACTCCAGTAGAAACCCATAACTGTGGATTTCTACTGGAGTAATTTCCAGTAGCTGCATCTACATGTGTGCTTAACTGTGGATAAACTTATTAGCTGCAGAGTAAAGTGTCACCATCTACACGTGCAATGCTATTAGACCTCAGTAAACTAATTAACATCATCATAATATAGCACTGTCAAGGACAGTACTATTTTATAGTGGGGTAATTAACTGAGATTAAATGTGCTTATAGACACTGACTACAAGTATTACTTGCATCCGGTCAGCCCAGCCAGCAGGAGGCCAGACTCCTGCCCGCCACCTAGCCATATGGCTCCACACTTTCAGTACTCTCATGCACCAGCCAGCCTCTCTGCCCAGGGCTGACTCCAATGTCCCTTGCCAGCAGGGCAGGAGTGGCCCTGGCATAAACTGCTCAGCTCCGACTCAAATTGCTGCTGTTCCACGTGTATGTGTAGACACTTCATTTGGGAGTAGCTTAATGTGGCTCAAACTGCTCCAGAGTTTATTGCTGTGAATCAATTACACGTGTAGATGCACCCACTGAAGCCAATAAAACTACTCAGGATTTGCATTTGGATAATATCAGGATAAAATGTGCTTCAAAACACTAGATTTTGAATGAAAAAAAATGTATTAGTATAGGCATTTTGCTCAAACCCATCCCAACAGATAATATACATCATAGTGCCTAAGCAGAATCTCAAAAGACAAGAACTGCTGGCTTTCCATGACTGTAGCCAATAGATCCATGTATCTTCTCCTTAATTCCAAAGATAATAAGGAAGTTTAATGACAAGTCACCAGCCACATGGTAGCTAATAAAGCAGTTAAGTCTTTTACTATTTTTATTTCTGTTTTTCTTAAAATTACCTGTGCCCGGATAAATATTGGGAATATATATCTATATTAGTCAAGAATGACAGGGGGTGAGGGGGAGGGGGCTGGGATGGAGTGCTGCCACCTAATGCCCCATGCTGCTGCTGTTCTGCCTCTTGCAGAGAATGGGGTGGGGGAGTGGAGGCCAGTGCTACTGGCCTTGGCTCCCCCACCACCTGTCCAGTCCTTGGCGCTGCTTCCAAGGAGTGGGGTCCCCCACCCTCTGTCCAGTCCTTGATGCAGTGTCAGAATCATGGCAGCACTCCGCCATGCTCGAAGCACTCTGATTGGCTGTTTCCACCAGCCAATCAGAGTGTGAATAAAGCATTACAGACAGACAGACAGACAGACAGACAGACAGACAGACTCAGGCTTTTATAATATTAGAATGCCCATGCCATCCACAGATATTTTATAATATCGGTACTTCAAGTGGAATGATGACATCACTATACTCCATCTGTTCAGCCATCTTGCACACTAATTCGTGGACTTAAGACATATGAACTGGATTTGACACGGCACCTTTTGCTTTCAATCTAGCTAACTTTTTAAATCAGTGTCCATTCTCAAGATTTAGTTACAGGTGCAAAACAGTAATTTTAATTAAAGGGTTAAAGGTTTTTCTCTGCCTATAAGTAGCCTTACAGTACATATTATATGAAAAAAAAAATCTAATATTTTTATGCAATGCTGGAGTTAAATCCCCCCCCCCATCTTTTCAAAAAACACATCATGTATGTCTCAGAATTCTTTAGAAAAAAGATCTGTTTTTTACAAATGTTCTCTGTTTCTATGACAGAGGCTTTAATTTCAGAACCATATGTGTAACGTTAAGGGTGCAAACTACAGATAAGATTCCCTACCTAGCATGTAAAAGGAATTAATTAGAAATGGGTCTCTGAAGCCATCTACTATTCCACCAATACAGTTTGACAGCTCATTCATGCCCTAAAATATATTAAAAAGAATATTCAGTAACTATGCTATGAACTAAGACTTCCTTGATGTACCACTTGGAACTTGAAGGCAAAAATATATTTCCTAGTTATGAACAAGTGAGAAAATTGAATGTAAATGGAAAATTCATCATAAGCCTGCTGATAACACATGCTTAGTGCCTGTGTTGTTAAGGATATTATTTCATTTTCCCCCTAGCTTGTGGCCTCTCTGAGCTCTGCTGAAATTCATTAAATTGTTCCCCAAACTTACGGGTTATTTCCATACATTAAAGGCCTCCACCTCTCAGACCCCTCACTGAGAAGCCCTTGCCTCCATTGTACATTTCCCCGTGCAGTACATCTATGTCATTGCTGATTCAGTGTTAGAAAGAAAAAGAGGACAAGATCTGGAAAATTACTCCTGCAACTGAAGTGGGGCATAATCCATGTAAGTCCAAATATGTGTTCTTGAAAAAATTCTGCTTAGTTGATGCCTAAAACTGGTATCTATATTTTATGTGCACCTCAGTTTTTTACTATAAAGTCCTTCAGGTGGCTTATGCTCTGCTTCTAAACATGTCCAGAAGCACCTCAGTCTTGAAAGTACTTAGCTTCTTGGCATCTGGCACATGCCAAAATATAATTAAGATCCATAGGCATAACTAGCCTTAGAACATCCCAGGCAAATTCCTATCAAACATATTCTTGAACATCTCCAGTGATGGAGAGTCTACCACTTCCCTAGGCAGTCTAGTCCACTGCTTCACTGATCTAACACTGAAGAAGTTTGTTCTTGACATCCAACCTAAATCTTCTTTGCTGCAACCTAAAACCATTGGTCTGTGTCCTCCTCTCTGCCACAGGAGAGAAAAGGTGTTTTCCCTCTTCTTTATTGCAGCCCTGCAAGTATTTGAAGATTGCTATGATGTTCCCTTCTAAGTGTCTTTTCCTGAAAATGCCTAGATCCTTCAGCCTGTCTTTGTATGTCTTGCCTTCCAAACCCTTTATCATTTTTTGTCACCTGCCTCTGGACTCTCTCCATGAACTTCTCCATGTTCTTTTAGAATATGGACCCCCAAACCACACACAATGGTCTAGATGGCTGTGTCCACATGAGCATGTATGTGACCTCATAGTCTTTTGAGGTGCCACAAAAGGCAACCCAAGCACATGATTTGGTTCTCCATGCTACATATTTGCAATGCAGAGCCAAATGTAGATACCAGGAAATCCCAGTTTAAAAAAATATATATATGTGTGGAAATAAAGCAGGGCAACATTTGTGGCAGTATGCACCACCTGAAACTGGAGCTTGGCTGGCCAGAGCCATGGATTGCCACCATTAAATTCCCAGGAGGCCTCCAGGATCCCAGGTAAGGCAGCCTCCCCTACCCCACCCAGAGCATTTTCCCCTGAGCTTACCCCACATGCAGAGGCATTTATAAAAGCAAAAAAGAGCATTTATTTGTGCTGCTTTTTTTCCATGGTAACTGCACACTCATGCTCATGGGGTGCAGCTGATGAGTCCTAACCAGCTCCAAATAGAAAAGTACTATCACCTTTTGTGTCTTACACCTAATGTTTCTATTGATGTATCCCAAAACTTCATTTGCCTTTTGTGAAGCTGCACCACACTGCAGACTCAAATTGAGTCTGTGATCTACCAAGACTCCTACATCCTTCTCCCTAGTGTTGCCATCCATCCAAGTATCCTCCATTTTGTATTTGTATTTTTAATTATTCTTTCTGAGGTTTGGCACCCTGCATTTGTCAGCCTTAAGCATCATCCTGTTAGCTGCAGCTCAGCTTTCCAATCTGTTGAGATCCTTCTTAATTGCACTCCCATATGTTAACATGTTCACAGTTCCTCCCAGGTTTATGTCATATGCAAACTTGCTCAAGAAGTTTCCTATGTCAGCATCCAAATCATTAATAAACATGCTGAACAGCACTGGGCCCAGGACAGACCCCTGTGAGACTCCACTCAAAACTTCTGCCATTCTGGCATTGATCTTTTTATAATTTCCCCTTGCTGGTGCTATTGAGCTACTTGCCTCTCCACTTTATAGTAGTTTTGAGCAGTCCACATTTCTCCAGTTTGCTTTTGTGAAGGTCATGTGGGACCTTGTCAAAAGCCTTGCTAAAGTCCAGATATACTATACCCACTTCATTTCTTTCATCCACCCAATAGTAACCTTGTCAAAGAAGAAAATTGTCTCAGAAGCCAGGGGTGCTAAAGCATGGCTCTCTAGCTGTGTGTTTACTTCCTCTTCCTGATGCCCCTGAGGTCTCTGGGATTTGCAGTCCATACTTACAGCAGCAGGACTGGGCAGAGTTGCTCATAACTTCCTTTTCCTCCTGCCAGATGCCTCTGGGTTTTGTAGTCCTTAGTTGCAGCCAGCAGTAAGTTTGAGCAGGGGAAGAGATGTTTAACCCCCCATCCCTGTCCCCAGACCCCAGCTGAGGTTTCCCTGGGGGGAAGCAGTCCCCCCCCCCCTTATAAACTGGGCTGATTCCCCAGCTGCGCTTGTCCTCCACCCCCCTTGTCAGCCAGCCCTCACTGCTCCAGCTAGGGAGCAGAAGAGTGGGGCCAGCTCTGTTCTCTGTAGCAGACAGCACAACCCAGTCCAGGGCTTCAGAGCATTCTGGGATATGGGGGGACTGTGATTTAACTTGAACCAGGAAGGGTTTAACCAGTTTGACCTAAATCAGTTAAGTCTGATACTACATTCAACCAGATTTATCCTAAACCAGTTACAGCCATTTTGAAACCTGTTTATGTGCACTGAGCTTCTGTTCTGTCACAGGTTTAGACCAGTTTCTGCTCACTGAAACCGGTTTATGTGTAACTTGTGTCCCTAGCCAGTAAACCCATGCTGGCTGCTTGTGATCAGCCTTTCCTCCTCCAGATGCTTGCAAATCGAATTTCTTAGGACATGTTTCATTAACTTCCTGGGTACTGACCAGAACAATCACTGGGTTTAAATATATAAACAATCTGTGGAGCAGGGGCCAAGCCAACAACTGTCCCAAGGATCACAAAGAATATAATAATATGAAATACCAATATAAGAATTAGCTTTAAACTACATGTACACCAATGTCCTGCTAAGTTGTATTTTCTCACCACGGTTTTTTACATTTTCTTACTATGCAGTCAGATCTATTTCCAGACCCGATCTCTGAAAACTTATCATGCAAGGAAGCCCTCAGGCACAGATTCCTTAAGTTAATGGCACTGAATAAATTAATTAATTGGGAAAAGTCACTGATGGGACTACTACTGAGGTTTCCTTACTGTCTGTTGTTAATATGTTCTAAGAAATTCTGTTCAAAGACTGGTGTTGCTTATTAACTTGTTCAAATGAACAAGTTGTTTCAATATTATTTGTAAGTTTTAAAAATTACTCTTTGCACCTCATAATGTATGGAAAATCAAAATGAAAAGATCACATACTGTCACAGTGGATAAAAAAATAATTTAAAAAAACATGAGCACAGTCTGTTTCCTCCAAGAAAAAAAAAAAGTGTAGAATTATTATTTTAGAGAGAGCACTACACAAAGCCTAAGGAATGCCACATTAAAACATCTTTTTCTTTAAAAAAATACAGATTCTTTAGAACCATTTTGTCTTTGATATGCTTTTAAAAAATATCAAAACAGTTTTCCACTAAGTATCTCAAAAAACATTGCATTCCCCTCTTCCAAAACTGGAGGGGAAAATGGATTTGTATCTTGTCCAGGTCCAGAATTGTTCACCACGTCATCCCTACCAAAATTAAAGTGGACAGTTGAAGAAACTGAGTCTTATTTTCAACTGAATTGGAATAAACTATAGAAAGAAAGTAGTTGATATAGTAAATAGCAATTCTTTTCTCCTCTTTATATTTCAGGTCTGAGATGAGAGAATCATAGAAAACTGAGATAGAAAAGGCCTATTTTATTATCCAGTCCATCTACTAGAGTACTGGAAGCTAAAAATGAATAAGCTATAAAGAAAATCAAAGAGGCAAGGATTTTTAGTGGGTCACATCTTTTTTGGATCAACTTTATGGTTGGAATAGACTTAGACAAGCTTCTAAATGCAATACATTCTTCAGGTCACCTTTGTTCTTAAATGGGGATCTGAAGAAGACTGTGTTGCATTCAAACATTTTCCTAAGTCTGTCCTAACCAAGCAGCTTTTTCAGCAAAATATGTCAGCCACAGAAACTCTTACCTTTTGCATTTTTCCTGGACCATCACAGGTACAACATCACTCTAACACTAAAGAAAATCAGGTGTTAGTTTTTTTTCTTTTTAAGATGGCATTATTTTTCTACTTTTTCTTCTTAAATACTAAAGAAGGTTGGACTTCTTTAGTAAGTTCTTTTGGCTGACTCTGACTCATAAGTCAGACAAAAAAGAACTCAGACCTCCATGATAATGTAAAAATAAATCTAATGGTAGTATAACATCAGCTCAGTAATGCCATTATACTGAAAAGCTGATAAGCAAGGCAAAACAATGCACCAGGGTAATATATGTAATTTAAAAAATAATAACTACTTTAACAATAATATTAAAGAAAATGTAATACATATATGAAATAAACTTCGTATTCAGAAATAGAATATCTAGTGCACAAAGGCTAGCTGCAATTTCAATCCTTAGGAGAGTTGTTTCCTCCCTACTCCCTTAGAATAACATGACACCTAAAAAGTGAGTCACGAGGGGCTGGGGAGGGCTAAAGTATATAGGCTGAGCTCCATCTCTGTATACCAAGCTGGGGTAGTTACTTAGTATCTGGGGCAGTACTAACAGTTTTGGAAAGATCGTGTCCTAAGCTCCCTTGCCATACAGTATACAACTTGCATACAAATACCACTTTTTACTTACTAAGGCACTCAAATGGTTTGATATAGCATTTAGTAACATCATTTGATGAGGCATTTGTATATGTACCATATATGAAGATGTACAAGTCAACAACATTTTCGTAGACACGTATATACACACACACAAATATATGATATGTTAGCTCTTGAAGAGACCACCAAAATGCATGCATTTCTGTAACGGGTCAGATCATTAGCACGTATAGCCTAGAAACTTGTTTCCAGGACAGGCCAATATCAGATGTAATAGCAAAAGGTGCAATAAAAAAAATGAGCAGTTTTGGAAAAAAAAAATATCAAAGAAAAATATTGTAGTCCCTTCCCCCTTCTCCCCAACTCACATTACTGCCTGCATTGCTTTCAAACAAAATCCATTACAAACCTGGTAGGGAAGTTCAGAATTATAGAAGTCAATACAACTAACAATATCATTTAAAAACTCACTTCTATTTTCCCCAAGAGGTGAAACATTCCCAACTTTGTCTCTGAAATTCAGTGTGTTAAGTTTTATCATATGCTGATGGCAGGTAGGTAGAAATCTAAATGAATATATATATGACTAAAGCCAAAGCCAGGAGCCTGAAAATCTTGACAGAGGTAGAAAAAAGAATTATCCCACTATCATCAATAAACAGCTGGAAAGATACCTAAGCAACAGTTACTAAAAACTTTGAAAATGAGAGACTATATTCAGTATACTAGACATGTAATTGGATTTATTAATAGTAGGTGAAATCCAGGCTGCTAGCAAATTGACTATGGAGGCTTAGAACTTGTGTATTATTGAACATACCTGGAAGTTAGTTATAATAAAGACCAAACATATATTAGAAAGATTTAATCTTAAAAGCAGAAAAGCATTGTAGGTTAAGGATTGGGCAAGAAAAAAAAGAAAAGATTTTATAAGAACTAAGGGTAAAATGTTGACAGGTTTTGGAAATTGCAGCCCAGATGGTTTTAAGTGGAATAAGCATCTGTACTTTCAAACCCAATTCAAATTGTGAACTTTGGTCTAGCCAGTAATTTGTCTCTGAATTCCTGTGAACATATTTTGCCTTCTGAGTATTTGATAATGAATTGGGAAAGAATATCAAAACTTCTTTTTGGCTATCACACTTCTGAGCAAAACATTTAGCTATGTGCATCTTTTTAAAATCACAGCTCCAGCGTCGATAGAGTAGTATCCCTTTTAGAATATGCATCAACCCGAGATTATTCCATCAGCATCGGTAAACCACACTCTTTTTGTTCTAAATTTGATTAGCGAGGAAAACTGATATTTTGCAATGGAATTCATTTAAAGCAAGAATTAATTTCTGAAAAAGTGCCTGAAGACATCACTGGTGTACTAATGTTCTCTCTAAAATAATGGATAGGTCCTGGTAAAGCAAAGAAAGTTAATTAATTTAACATCAAGAATGTTTCTCCAGTTGAATGTAGGAAAGCTTATCAAAAATACAGCCCAGTCACACAGCAGTGCTAATCAACCCACTCACAGAACTGATACAATGCAACAGCACCACCATTTCTAGTTTAAGAGACTGTCTATCCAGAGCAACATAGTAGTTAGAGTGTTCCTGCTGGGCACAGTAAGTTTACCATGTAGACATAGTCTCACAATGCCGACTGATACTCCTTTGCATGACTCTGATTGTGAAATATGTCTTTAAGTCAGTTTGATAACCCACTAAAAACTTCTGAATGCTGAGAACACCGCCCCCCCCCCCGGCAAAAAGCCAGCTCTGCACTTCGCTTCTAGCTCTCAAAGTAGACATGGGCATGAGAAAGAAAAATGGAGGTATCGTTTGAGCATCTAGCAACATCCTAAGTTTTTCAGGACAGCTTGGTTAATGAATACAGCTCTGAGACTGATCTAAGTTGTGCCAGGGCACTCTCTAAGCCATCTTCAGTCTTTTTTAGAATTTTGGAACCACAAAACAAGAGTAAACACACCATTTCTTCCTCCCATCTTTGATTCTACATCAGGCACATCTTGGTCAGTCAAGGACTGGCCCCTTTGGCCACCTCCATGTGAGCATGGACATTTGTTTTCCCAGGGACAACTAGCAGTAGCACACCTTGTGCCACTGCTAGTTATTCCAGGGGACACCTGTGCCATGAACCCTCTGGGTGGGGTAGGACCCCAACAGCCCTCTGTGCTGGCCCCAACAGCCTTACCTGGGGTCCTGGGGGCATCTTCTGGCTGCAGCAGCAGCAACCCTTCCACTCAGAGCCTGGCTGGCAGCCAGAGCATGGCTTCGGCTGGCCAGGTTCCGGTTTGAGTGAGCAGCATGCACTGCCCCTACATGTGCCACTCCACTTTTATTTCCATGGGTGCTTTTGACCTTGGCATTGGTCCCCTGCTGCATAGAGAACAGCTCTACATGCTGTATGTGGCACCAGAGACCCGCTGCACACTGCATGGCTGTGCTCATCTGGATGCAGCTTTTGGGTGCTATCTGGAGGTATATTACATAATTTAATTTGAAGAAAAAGAGTTCAGTACAAGGAGAGTGAAAAAATATATACATTTTCCCATAGAATGTGTTTAGTAACCGTTATATAGTTCAGTAGCTAAAATTGTTGCAGGACTGAGAGCATAATGGTGAAATCTAGCAGAGCAGTCATTAAAGATAAATGCCTTTGAGCATTCTGCTGAAGACTGGCTTTGATTTGGCTAATTTAAAGCCTTTTGATAATCAATCCTGCACATGTGCAGTGTATTAGCCAAGGGATTTTCACTGCTTTATTTAATCCTCTTGAGTTCTGTCATGCTCTTGAGAAGTCCGTCCGATTTTAACAAGGACTAACAGCACAGTGATGTACTACTCAACATGTACAGGAATCTGGCCTAATGAAAAAAGAGTCTTGGAATGAGATACTATACAGCATGAAAAAGGTAGCTGAATTAAGACAATGTTGCATATGCAGATGAAATGTGAAGAGTAAGCAGTGGATCATCATTTGCTCAAGCCTGTCATCTTTATGCACACTCTCAATCCCCGTGCTCTTTATGAGGCGCGCAGAAGGGCGCTCTCCATAAAGCACCCTATGTGTGTTATAGCTGCAATATCTCACAGTTTGAATTGGTTCTTCATGAATTATTACCTCAGTGCTCCTACAGAAACCGTCCTATCTAGTTGATGGTTGTTGAAATTTATGTTGTCCAGCTGACACACTGAGCTGCCTGAAAAAGAGCCCACAGCGCACATATATGCAAACTCACAAACCAAGGGGTGCGAACAAGCCCTTTGAGAACTTACACCAGATCTAACATCCCATGTCAGGCGTGCAGCACAATGTGATGTGACATAATATATGGACTAGGTCAAATGCCTCCTTAATCAGTGTGTCATGTTACTGCAGCAATGTGACACTCTGTTGTGATCCACTTACTTGCACAGCAAGCCATCCCTAGCAGTTTGAAGGGAAAAGTGTATTCCCTCTGAATGGAAAAAAAGCCAATAAATAAAATGAAACAGTCCCAGGGTATAATCTTGATATCTCTTTCATAACAATATTATATGCTGCAAAGTCATCCCTTCTTGGACCAAAAAAGCCTTCCCCCCACATATCCCTCAAACATAGTGAGTAAAGACCAACCAGCAAAGCAGTTAAATGATGCCAAAAGATGGGGAAAAAAAGTTTTGAGCTATACATACAACATTGTCCATGGTAGGGACAATGTGTAGACATATTTATTGTTCCTAGAGGAAGAACTGGGAGGCATTATTTCTTACTGAGGTACAGTTGCTCCCAGGACTCTTGAGTGATATACTATACCTTCTTAATGGGCATAGCATGTTATATACACTTATTCACACAGACAGCCACTTATTCTGGCCAGTGCTTTGTTGGGAAAGGTGGCAAAACAGTGCTGACTGTTTACCACTCTCTGCCCAGTAGCTCTGATAGAGAAACACTTGGTTTCAACTTCAGTGGCCTGTATGCAAGCCATTTGAGAGGTGGGCAAATTTCTCCTGTGCAGGTAACCCAAATGAGAGGTATGACAGTCTAGCTCTCAAACCCTTGCGGGACATTATGTAAATAGTACATATGCTTACCAATATACATCATCATCAGTGTCAATACAGAGTGTCTCTACAGAATCAAAGTGAAATTGCCATATACTGCAGCATATGATTGTCATAAATATTTCACATAGGCTCCTGGAAGGAGAACAATTCCCATATTAGTGAGAACTACTAAGAGATGTGTAGTGGATCACACAAAAAAGCTTTTTGAATACCAACAAACTTAACTAAAGATTGTGGTAAGAATCACGTGGCAAATATGGGTTAGAAGCAATCTGGAAAGATATTATATATAAGGTTATTACTTTTAAAATAAGTCAAAATATATTTTTAACAGCTCCCCATTTTAACAGGAGACTACTGGATGTTGGTGTAATTTCACATGCTTTACATAGCAACAAGCAAGCTATGTGAAAAAAATGTAATGAAGAACACAATGATTTATGTAGTTAATGTTAGAACAAACTTTCAATCATTTAAACAGTGATTCTGGGAGAGCAACATCCCATTACACTTGAAGATGTACAGCCCTAGAGTTGATGTTCTCAGTGCAGAGGTTTTAAAGTAAGTCTGGGAATATGAAGAAAATAGGTAACATTTCTGAAAAATAATAATATTGTATACTATATTTAAAATAAAATATGAATAAATAAAACCAGAACACTGCTTCACAACCTGGGTAGAGTCCTATCTCTGTTCCCAACACCTTAGCTGGACTCTCAGGAGGCTGCTGTGTAGTGTCCTTGGAGAAGTGGGCTGCAGCACTGATTCTTCCTTCAGCCTTTTTGGTACATTTTCATGGCATGAGATCTCCACCTGTTTTCCCTTCATAGAAATAAGGGCTTGCAGCCCAGCTCTACAGATTTAAGTCTACCCTTTCTAAATTGCAGCCTTCTGGGGACTTTAGATTTACAATTTAAATGTTCAGGGCCAGATAATAGGGGCAGCACAAACCACATATAGACTTTACACAAGATTTTAAAACAATATATTCTTTAGTTAGGTAAGGAGAATGGATGAGGAGAATTTAATTGCTGTATACACCTGGATTTTAGTAAAGTTTTGGCATGTGCCACAATCCCACATACCATTCTTATAAGTAAGTTGGAGGAATATGGGCTGGACAGAATTGCCACTGGGTGGATACACAGTTGGTTGAAAGGTTAGGTGGTCTCATATGGGGTTCTACAGCACTGGACCTAGTTCAGACTGCTATTTTAGTAGTTTTCTTATTGACTTGGATACAAAGAAAGAAAGTAAACTAATCCAATTTTCAGATTATACTAAATTGGGAAGTGCTACAAACACTTTGGAGGGTAGGATTAACTATCAAAGAGCTTTTGATAAATTAGTGAAGAGGCTTTTTAAAAATTCAAGGAAGACAAATGTCAGAAAAAATTGATGCACAAATACAGAAGAGGGAATAACTGGCTTCTCAGTAGCAAAGCTAAGAAGGATCTGGGAGTTACAGAGGTCACAAGTCATTAAAAACATGCCTTTATAAAGAAGCACTAGACTGTACTAGATTGGGTTGCTTTAACAGAAGTATCATGCACAAGAGCAATAGGCTACAACTGGAGTACTGTTTAAGGACAACATTTTAAGACAATTATAAGAAACTGAAGAAGTTCCAAAAGGAAGCAGCAACAACAACAACAAAATACAAAGCCAAAATGAAAGCAGGCCAAATAAGAAGAGACTGAAGGAAGGAGGTATATTTAGTTTGGAAGAATGCATATTAAAGGGAGACGTGATAGCAGTTTTCAGATACTTAAAAGGTACCATTAAGATGGAAAAACATTGTTCTACCTTCCCACAGATAGATGAACACTTGACAATGGGTTTAAATGGAACAAAGTAGATTTAGATAAACTCTCAGGAAAAAAATGTCCTAATTTTAGGAATAGCAAACAATGGAACAAGTTACTTAGGAAAGCAAAGGAATCTCTTTCATTGGAGGTTTTCAAGAAGAGGTTGGTTAAGCATCTGTCTGTGCTGGTTTAGAAATAAGAAATTCTGTATCTGCAAGGAGTTGGGCCAGGTGATCCTTAAGATCCTGCCAACCTTCTGATACTATTGGCATGTCTACATGTTCATTAACCAAGTACTAATTCAATGCACAGTAAGTCACACTACTGCTCAGTAGTGCCAGCAGATGCATTTTTTTAATGCTTACTGAGCAGCACCTTAATAACAGTCGCACATTAGCATGGTTTTACCCACCATGCTACAGTGCAATGTTATTAAGCTAGTGTGCACTAAGCATCTAATGTAGATGCGCCTTATGAGAATTATACAAATCTACACAAAACAACAAAAATCCCAATATACCACTTTAAAGAATTTTTGAGCTTGTAATAATGCTCTGAGATATGCAGGATTTATCTCTGAAATTTATGTCACCTCTTCAGAATCACAAAGCCTTTTAGCCTTCTCTGTTTTATGGCTTGTTCTGCAATTCAGGCAGACTCAGTCTTGCTAAAAGGATAATGATAATAATAATAACAACAACAACAACAATAATCTGTCTCTTCCTTTCTCACTTCCCAAAACTTCCTGTTTGGCTCTGTATATAAGTTCATATAATATATACATCCCTACCAATATGTGGTTTCTTTGTCCTATGTTTGAGAAACCTGTACTTCCCAAACACCTCCCATAGAGGTGTCTGGAGCAAAATCTCTCTCTCAGGCTTCAGCTAACTCCTCCTTTTGTTTAAGATTAGTCATTAAAGTTAGTGATTTCCAATTATCTCTGCTCTGGCAATGACGTGCTATGTCCCTCCAGCAGGTGGTGGATTCCAGATCCACATAGATATATTCTATTCAGTAATATTCATAATAGCCATTTTATAAAATTAATTAAAATTCATATATTATATATGGGCAGGTTCCCTAATTCATCAAACCTTTTGTTGCATTTCAATAAAGGCATCTTTCTGGTATTTTTTTATACAACTGTACAATATCAGCAGATGCTACCATATCTAATTGTATATAATAGAGCCTATTCCAAATGCCCCATTTACATTCTCAAATTTTTATGATCTTTTCACTTTTCAGAGTAACATTTCCCATGTTTCATGATAGCCAGAGCTGAAGTTTCTACTAAAAGCTGAAACATAAACAGTCACACCTATTTGAAAAACAAGGACAAGCTAAAATATAATTTTCTTCAGACTATTAGAAACAACCACCTGCAACAACTGTGGATCAGCTGTATAATCGAAACTGATTTTCCTGCAGCCTCACTTAGTACAGCTAGCAAACCTAGGGATATCCCAGACTGTTATTTGAGAATGTCAGAAAATCCATAGTATCCCTCTCTCACAAGTGCCTAGAGCATGGATATTCTACAGCTGTTCACAAACTTGAGTTTACTGTTTTTATTGATAAAAATTAGAATACCAAAGAGCTCTTGGTCTACTGATGATGCTAAGTGGCACTACAGTAGTCCTTCTTAAAAGAGCTCTATCCCGGCAGGCATTTTTTTTTTAAGATACTTTGGAAAATGAAGCCTGATCTATCCAAGGGAAACTGTTCCTTGCCAATATTGCTAAATCATTTATTTAATCAATGCAACCATGTTGCTTGATCTGGTTGTGACTAGCCAATTCCTATTTACATAATACCAGCATCTGAACACTTTTTGGATAAATATAATATATAAAATGCTGGTGTGATTTTAACCACCATATTTAAAATTTAAACAGAAAGTATCACTAGACTGGGCTACTACCCTGAAAGCAGTGAGTACACAGGTTATTTTCTTTTCTTAAGTAGGCTAACATTTGAAATTTTGAGCCATTGCTCAACATTTCTTTTGGGGAAAAGGTCCTTTCTTTATTGTTTTGATTAGATTTTTCCTACTTGAGTTTGAAATGCCTGGGTTCATAAATCCTAGTTTGAGTCTGGAAAGTTAAATACAGTTTGACTAATATGTCCAAAGCCAATATTTGACAATATGGTGATTTTCTCACTTTCCCATTGAATGTTTGGGTTGAAAAAGTCTTGAGTTATGTTCATTGTATTTCTCCTTTCCCTACATTATACTCTCTACCTTCCTCTCAATTTCTGTTTTGTTTTTTTGTTGGATTTATTTACCCTTACTTTTCCTTTTAAGTGTGTACATATGGATATTTGCATTTATGCAGCTAATCCAGGGGTGGGCAAAATGGCGGATCCAGCTGATGGCCAGACACCACTTCCCAGCAGTCCCTGTCCACTTCGCTGCAGTTGGTTTTCATGGAGACCCCAATAAGAGTAGCTCTAAGACAGCACAGAGCCAGGGTTTCCATGGAGACTGGCCCCAGCAGTGCTGGCGGGTGGGGGGGCATGCAGCTGGGTGGGAAGGTGCCCTGGGGGCAGGGCTGAGATCTTGCAGAACCAGGGTAGAGCCACAATCATGCCCCTGCCCCAGGGTGTGTGGTCAGTGGCTCGTGGCTCTGCCCTGGCTCCAGACCACACTGTCACCATCGCAAGATCCCAGCCCTGCCCTACTGCACACCCTGCCAGTGCTGCTGGGGCTGGTCTCTATGGAAACACTGGCCGCACGCTGTCATGGTACTGCCATTCCTGGGATCTCCATGGAAACTAGCAGCAGTGATGTGGTCTGGGGCTGCTGGGAAATGGAGTCTATCATGGGCTCGATCCAACCCATGGGCCAGACTTTGCCTGCCCCTGAGCTAGTGTCTATCTCTCATGCTTTATATAGCAGTCCTTTTATAACCTGTTTACTACTAAATACTGAAAATGAAGCATCCTATCCAGTCAGGAAACCAGCCCAGCATGGGGTTCACAGTCTGCCTTCATTAATGTGGACCAGAAGCAGTCACACTTGACTTGTTGACATCTAGCTGCAATGGGGTGCATCACTGGAGCCCTCAAGTCACCTCCAACACCTTGGCTGCCCATGCTGTTGTACATCGCTCCTCCACCCATTTTTATCACGATGCAGCAACTCTAAAGGAAGTCCAGAAAATTAAGGGGAAAAAAATTCCCCATCCGCCATGACCTCAACAATATCCTTCACCATCACCTGAAGTTGTGCAAGCGCTTCTGATTCCACATGCTTAACTTTCAACAATTTGACTTCATCCCTGATGAAGCTTGGAAAAATGAATGGAGTTCACAGGAACTTCCAAATAAACATTGTGTGATAGATCCAATGCAGAAGGTCCCTGGATTTGATCTCCCATAATGTGCATAGCTAACTTTAAACCTTATCCACACAAACCATGGGAGATGCGGATACTTGACACACAAATGGAAAATTAAAAACTCTCCAGTGTGCGACTGTCCCAGAACAGACCATGGAACATATAATGACTTTTAGTATGTTTGTTAGTTTTCAGACTCTTCTGTGCTTAACTACTTTGCACATTGAATAGCTTGGATATTTCAGAATTATTAGTTAGTGGTTGGTGGATCATATATTTTTTTCAATGCCTGATTCACAAATATGAAGGCGGTATCACAGCAATATACTCTGCTGCTCCCGGAGCACTGACCCAGCCCCCCCCCCCCCCCAATGCTGGGAAGAGCCCCATGTAGTACCTGCCCTAGCCCACAGCTGCAGCCAACCCCACCTGTGCAGATGCGGGGGCATATCCCCTGCCATGTCCTCCTGGGGTGCTCACCCTCCACCCTGTGCCTCCTGGATGAGCTGCAGCTCCATCCCACACCTCGCCCCACCCCTGCCCCAGCTGGGCAGCCCCTCCCCAGCCCCTGCCCCGCTCCATCCCTTACCATAGGTGGCCTTGATCTACCCCGCTACATCCCCCTTCCCTCCCCTCTCCCCTTCCACCCCAACAAACATACCAGCTACATGTAAGCTGTGCTCCAAGCTGCCAGGCTGTGCTCCTCACTGCCTGCATGCTGTGCTGTGGCTGCACACATGCACAGACATTTCTTGGCCAAATTATTGGCCACATCAGGCCAATTTCCAATATGTTCAATTCTCTTTATATTGGTGCTGATCCAGTATAAGACCGATGTATCGGTGCACCTCTACTTAATAGATAATATATATATATATATATTTTTATGTTGCAGTAGAGTAGAGACCTGATGGCTGTCATTTGGACCACTTATTGGAAGTAGCATTTGATATATGGATTGAAATTTTGTAATGTGCTTTGAAGAATTTGCTGGTGAACAGTATTTAAATACCTATTAAGTTACTACAGTGATTCTGCCTGCCTGCCCCCACCCCCAGAGGCACTACCTGCATTTGTCAAGATCATAGTGTTATGGCATTCTTTAAGTCAATTAACTGTTTACACTATTCCATTTTACCCAAAACATGGACAAAATGTAATTTACTATTCTACAGATCATATTGTCTATGCATTACCGTACGTTAATCAGAGATTACTTTCATAACTTGAATTGAAGGTAAATATATGTTTCAACTTTTCTTTTGCAGTATTCTTAATTTAATTCACTTACTTGAAAAACATATATGATCCACCAACCACTAGCTGATAATTCTGAAATATCCAAGCTATTCAATGTGCAGAGTAGTTAAGCACAGAAAAATCTGATGAAAACTAACAGGCATAACACTAGACAAATTAACACAAAAAATATTACAAAAGACACTAGAGTATTTACAGTACAGAAAATAAAAAGTTTAGCTAGTATATTCTTATTCCACAAAATTCACTCTCAGCATTATTCTCAATGATATGTAGTTACTGAAATACTTATGTTCCAAGAGAAAAGTTCTCAAATGTGCATCCAGGTTTTTTTCTTTTTTGTTCTTTTTTTTTGGGGGGGGGGGGTTGTGTTGTAAAAAAACTAGATTTTTCTTGGTTTCACAGCACTCTCATGAATGTGAGATGGTGATAGAGATTTTTGACTAGGGACCCCCTTTTGAGTGTAGAGTGAGACTTCATAATATCTCTGCAACTAAGATATATTGATTACCATCACTTGCCTTCTAAAATATACACAACAGAGTAGGCTTAGATACAGAATGCACAGGATAAAGTTAGTATAAATATAGCAGTCTGCTGGAGGTGTTGAGGATCTGGGGGCTCTTTAATAAGTATGCTATGGGAGTTTTTCAGGCAGAAAGCTCTGAAAGCCTTGTGCCCTTCAGAACTAATATTTTCAATGTGACTGTTGTGAAAGCTTATTTTTATGAGAAGCAAGAAACAAGGGTGAGAAATTCATACTAGCAGTTTTTGTTCAGCAAAATCTAGTTTTTCAGAGTTGGAAAAGAAGTAGTTAGCCATGTTAGTCTGAAGTTAGGTAGATGGTAGGACATGGTGGCACTGCAGGGTATAGACACACATACACCTGGAGTTATTTAAGCAGGGGAAAACTTTAAAAAAGCAGCAGCTGCACATTCTAATTCTTACATGCTGACAAGCCAAGAATGGTAGAAATGTAGCATTGCTTCATCAAGAATTAAAGTTGGAGCAATTTATGACACATGTATACATTTCAAGCTTGTCCATGTGTAACATTCAGAATGTAACAGTTGCTGCCTTTTTAAAATGGTTCCAAACGTACATGTATCCATCCATACTTTAAGGGACTAATTGGTTCAGAGAGGCAAGAGTTTTCATGGGTGAAAATCCTACTTCATCACATATTATACTGAAAGTTGGCCAAGAGTTGGATGATGATACATACACACACAAAGAAGTACAGTTAAAATAGCAACTTCAGAGAAGCTTGAATATGAATGATGAACCAAACCGCTTTAAAAGGTGGTCTAATTTTTCAATTCATTACATTCATATTGATTCAAAATCATTTTTACTATGGTAGAGATTATTTAAATGCATATAATTAAAGCATGTACTCAATGTGTACCCAAGGGTGCACTTATTTTCTTTCTCCCTTCCTTATTCAGTGACTTTGTTGAGATATAATACCCACACTGACTTTTTCATCTGAAATATTTTTTGCAGTAAAAACAGAATGGTAGTACTAGAACTACTAACATAAAGACAAACAACTAAAGAAAATACATCTTTACTTTTTTCCCCTGTCATTCTGAAATAATTTGAAATGGTTACAAATACCAAGGGAAAATATATACAGTAAAAGTTCTGTTAACCAGCATCTTACAAGCCGACATGCTCAATTAACCAGCATGCTGACTTGTAAGATAAAGTGAAACTGGAAGTGCCCACTGTGGCACTTTTGGTTTCTCTGAGCCCCCAAGGCCTGGGGCAAAGCAGTCTGCGCTGCCAAGCCCCCACGAGCCCAGGGGGGGCTGTACAGGGCTGCGCGGGGCTTGCCTCCCTGTCCCGTGTGGCCTGCAGGATCTGCAGGAGGGGCGGCGATGCCGCAGGAAGGGCAGCGGGATGCCCCAGATGCAGCAGGATAAGCAGCGGCCCAGGCCGCTCAATTAACCGGCATATTTTGTTATCTGGCATCCCCCATTTCCGGGGGATGCTGGATAACAGAGCTTTTACTGTACTTCTTTTATAGCAATGCAAAATGACATCAGAAATCTGCAAGGAAGAGCATATATGTTTTCAGGCTCACTTATGTAACATGATGGTTCTGAGTTTCTCACATTCTCCTCTACTCACAACTTCATCCCCAAAGTAGAGGGAACTCTTTCATTGTTAAGGAAATGGCCTAGATTTTTCTTGTCTCCAAGTTCTAGGTTTCTGTGGAAAGTACAACAGAATCAAGTAATTATATTTGAATGCTTTATTCTTTCAATGGCTAAAAAAAATTTCCAGTTTCTATTACTCTGGTTCAGTGGTTTTAAAACTTCCTAATGTTATTGAATCCTTTCATATTGCTTCTTCTGCTGCACAGCTCCTGCCCCTGTCTTAAGGACTGACACAGAACCAGGCAAACTAGCCCGGCAATGGCAGTGCATGGACTTCTGGCCCGTTCTGCATTACCCCCAGTTTCTTTGAGGACCCCCAATGACCTATCATGAAAAACCACTGCTCTAGTTTGTGGTTTTTGAAGGAAAAATGACAAGATTTCTGTGTCCAAAACTGTGAATCTGAACTAACTAAAAAACCAAAAATGCATACAAAAACAATTGGATTTTTAATTAGTAAATTAGATAATCTCTCCTCAACTTCTTTAAGTCATTGTAACTTTCTTTGAATGTGAAAACAGGAAACACATAAGACATAAGGAGCAACACAGAATTCAGATTTTTTTTTTCATACCATGCTTGGACCAGTACAGTACTTCTTTAGAGCTTTACAAATTTGATATGCAATAATAAATATAATAATAATAAATAATTTTTAAAACCTAAATCTAGTGACAGACATGTGGAGGCAGTTTAGCCACTTAATTCATAGATTCATAGACTGTAGAGTCGGAAGGGAACACAATGGATCATCGTGTCCGACCCCATGCCCCTGGCAGGAAAGAGGACCGAGGTCAGATGACCCCAGCCAGGTGACTATCTAGCCTTTTCTTGAAGACCTCCAAGCTAGGTGATAGCACCACCTCTCTTGGAAGCCCATTCCAGATCCTGGCCACCCTTGCTGTGAAAAATGTCTTCCCAATGTCTAACCTAAATCCACTCTCAACTAGTTTACACCCCTTATTCCTAGTCACTCCCTGGGGCGCCTTAGTAAACAGCGCATCCCCTATTCCCCGTTGACCACCTCTAATAAATTTATAGGTGGCCACAAGATCTCCCCTCAGCCATCTCTTGTGAAGACTGAAGAGATTCAGCTCTCTCAACCTCCCCCCATAGGGTCTATCATGAAGGCCACTAATCATGCAAATGGCCCTCCTCTGGACCCTCTCCAGATTCTCCGTGTCCCTCTTGAAGTGCGGTGCCCAAAACTGGACACAGTACTCCAACTGTGGCCTGACCAATGCCGCATAGAGGGGGAGCATCACCTCCTTTGTTCTATTAGTCATGCACCTGCTAATGCATGACAAGGGCGATTGGCCTTGTTGATGGCCTCATTACACTGCTGGCTATGTCCATCTTGGAGTCAATTATGATTCCAAGATCCCTCTCTGCCTCTGAGCTGCTGAGAAGGACACTTCCCAACCTATAGGTGTGCTAGGGGTTCCTCCTTCCCAGGTGGAGTACTTTACATTTATCTTTATTAAATTGCATCCTTTTTCTCTCTACCCATTGATCCAACCTGTCCAGGTCGGCCTGAATCTTCTCCCTGCCCTCCAGTGTACTAACTTTGCCCCATAACTTGGTATCATCAGTGAACTTGGAGAGGGTGCTCTCCAGGCCCTCATCCAAATCATTGATGAAAATATTAAATAATATCGGTCCGAGGACCGAACCCTGTGGGACCCCACTGCCCACCTCCCTCCAGGCTGATAGGGAACCATCCACCATCACTTTCTGGGTGCAGTCCCTAAGCCAGTTGGCCACCCACCTGATTGTGTAGATGTCCACTCCACATTCTGCTAGCTTCCCAATGAGGATAGGGTGTGAAACTGTGTCGAAGGCCTTCCTAAAGTCCAGGAAGATGACATCAGCCTTGGCTCCTGCATCTAGGCTGTGTGTGACTTGGTCAAAGAAGGCTACAAGGTTTGTCAGGCAGGATCTACCTATGACAAACCTGTGCTGGTTTCCCCTCATCATCATTTCCCCTGCTGGGCCTGCACAAATGTGTTCTTTGATTATTTTCTCTAGCATTTTCTCAGGAATTCATGCTTGACAGCAGTGAAATGGTCCCTTAGGGCAACAGACATATATTAGGGCACAATATATTGTAGTATATTATTTGTAGAAACACTTAAGAAAATCAGTAACACAGGCCTAAAGCAAACAAAAGGAACCTCTTTCTGTCATTACAAAATACGCTCATGGAAGGTTCAACATGAAGTGAGAGATTTTTATGACTGGGGAGGCAACCTTGTGACAGAGGATGCAGAAAAGGCTGAAATGCTCAATGCCTTTTTTGCCTCAGTCTTCACAGGAAAGGTCAGCTCCCAGATTACTGCACTGGGCAGCACAGTTTGGGGAGGAGGTAAGCAGCCCTCAGTGGTGAAAGAACAGGTTAGGGGCTACTTAGAAAAGCTGGATGTGTACAAGTCCATGGGAACAGATGGGATGCACCCAAGGGTGCTGAGGGAGTTGGCTGATGTGATTGAAGAGCCATTAGCCATCATCTTTGAAAACTCATGGTGATCAGGAGAGGTCCCAGAAAAGGGTGAACATAGTGCCCGTATTTAAGAAAGGGAAGGAGGATCCAGGGGAAAAACAGACCAGTCAGTCTCACCTCAGTCCCTGAAAAAAATCATACAGCAGATCCTCAAGGAATCCATTTCTAAGCACTTGGAGGAGATGAAGGTGATTAGGAACAGTCAGCATGGGTTCACCAGGGGCAAGTCATGCCTGACCAACCTGATTGCCTTTTATGATGAGATGAGTGGCTTTGTGGATACAGGGAGACCAGTGGATATGGTTTACCTTGATTTTAGCAAGGTTTTTGATACCGTCTCCCACGGCATTCCCACAGGCAAGCTAAGGAAGTACGGGCAGGATGAATGGACTGTAAGATGGATAGAAAACTGGCTGGAGCATCAGTCTCAGAGAGTAGTAATCAATGTTTCAATGTCCAGTTGGCAGCCTGTATCAAGCGGAGTGACCCAGGGATTGGTCCTGGAGTTGGTTTTGTTCAATGTCTCCATCAACAACCTGGAAGATGGCATAGAGTGCACCCTCTGCAAGTTTGCAGATCATCCCAACCTGGGGGGAGTAGTAGATACACTGGAGGGTAGGGTCAGGATTCAGAGTGACCTAGACAACTTGGAGGATTGAGCCAAAAGAAAACTCATGAGGTTCAACAAGGACAAGTGCAGAGTCCTGCACTAAGGACAGAACAATCTCATGCACCAGTACAGGCTGGGGGCCGACTGGCTCGGCAGCAGCTCGGCAGAAAAGGACCTGGGGGTTACAGTGGACAATATGCTGACTATGAGCCAACAGCATGCCCTTGTTGCAAAGAATGCTAATGGCATACTGGGCTGCATTGGTAGGTTTGTTGCCAGTAGGACAAG
Source organism: Alligator mississippiensis (assembly GCF_030867095.1). Taxonomy (NCBI): domain Eukaryota; kingdom Metazoa; phylum Chordata; order Crocodylia; family Alligatoridae; genus Alligator; species Alligator mississippiensis. The sequence continues at coordinate 71,508,184 of NC_081830.1, forward strand.
GGAAGTGATTATTCCCCTCTATTCAGTACTGGTGAGGCCACATCTGGAGTACTACATCTAGTTCTGGGCACACTACTACGGGAAGGATGTGAAGAAATTGGAGAGAGTCTAGGGGAAGGCAACACAAATGGTGAGGGGGTGTGGCACATGACTTATGAGGAAAGACTGAGGGAACTGGGCTTATTTTGACTAGAAAAGAGAGATGGGGGGGAATTGGCCACAGGCAGGACATGCCCCCCCCCCCCCCCAGCTGTGGGATCGGCTATAGGGGCCACTGTCGCTGACTGTCTAATCGGGGGTGGTGGGAATTGCCCCCTGACTCAGGAGGCATCAGTTGCCCATGGATCTGCTGAATGATGGCTTACAATTAGTAAATTTTGTATCTTTTGTTTGATTTTATCTAGGATATATCTTAGGGTTGGCAACATTTTCCCATGGCAGGCTCAAGTGACCTAGCTCGAGGACCCAACTGCTGCTGCTCCTTTGCCCCACTACCATTTTTCTCCGTCACCCTGCTGCAGAAGCTCCCTGTCTGTGGACTGGATCAATGGCTCCATCGGGTAGATACAATTATGGGCCATAGTTTGTCAACCCCTGCACCTTAGAGCATCAGAGGATACATTGAGTTAAAGTAATTAAATATTCTTCAGTATAAAGTCAAATCAACTAAGCCAGAACATATAAATTAAGCTGTAGGCCCTCAGTGGCAATTTGTTCGGGTTTTTTTTTTACGATGTGGGCACTCAGAAATTCCAAATTTCCAATTTTATTCCTCAAAAAATCCACAAGCCTATACTCTTATGTTCCAGCTATCTATTTTCTTTCCTCCAAAATCTTGAACTGGAGACAGGCCATTTAAAATAGTTACAGACATAATCACCAGGGAATACTACTAACCATCAATAGTTTATCTCCAACAACTTTAATTGAAAATCTGTTTTAGAGATCTGTTTCCATCATATGTTGTATTCTCCGGATAAAAAGAATCATTAACATGAACAGTTATTAAAATAAGAATATAAAACTATTTTACTTCAGCAAAATAAACCCCTGAGATTGTAACCTTGAAAATTTAAGGTCCATTTTAAAACGCCTGTACAAAATATTAGAACAGAATCCCTGTTAAGGTCATACAAACCACTTGAAATAACTGTCTCATCTGAGAATTTTATAGGCCAGTTACAACTGGGGACACATCATGTCTGATAAATTAATTATCCAAAAACATTTCCACTTGACTCTCTTCAACCCATTTCAGCAGCTAGTGACACATGTATAGGAACTTTAAAAATCAGGATGTAAAATGTAGTCACAATTATGCAGAGGTGATGCTTAAGTGATGACAGTAGTGGGCCACAACTCTGTGCCACCACCCCTGCCCCTGCTGCTGCCATGCACTGGCTCTGACAGGACTGTAACCCTGTGTCCCAGGGTCAGTGCAGAAATCACACCGCTGTCACCACTCTTGCTGCTGCCAGGCCCTGGTTCTAGCTGGGCTGCAGCCCCATGCCCCACTGTTGGTGCACAAATCTGGGGGGCACGTGCCCTCCTGTGCTCCCCCCACCCCGATGCATTGCCAATGCAGTTGTAGTCTCTGTTATACTGTACCCAGTATCAAATATACATATCCTTAATTTAAGAGACTGCATGAAGTCAGGTGGAATTCTTAAGTAACTGCATATAGCAGCCTATCTCCAAATTATTAGAATACTAGAATCATAGAAAAGTAGGGCTGGAAAGCACCCCAAGAAGTCATTTAATCCAATCCCCTGCTCAAAGCAGGATCGTCCTTGTCTAAATCATTCTAGCCAAGAAGATAAAGTCATACTCATGTGCTGTAGATCTTTAAAACACCATTGTATAGGCAATAACTTTCATTTAAAATATAAATATATTTAAAACACAACTGTTGTATAGACATAATACTTTAATATGAACTGATTGCAATGCACCATTACAGTAAGCAACATTTTAAGAAATCAGAGTGGCATGATTAAACCTGAGATTTAAAAAAAACAAAAACATTGTAGCAAGGTAAAAAAGGCAGGAAAAGAAAATATATGGCAAAAATCTTCCTAATTGTTTGAAGCCTTCCATTCAACTGAGTAGTCTTGCCCTAGTTCAAGTTGAAGCTGAGTTATATGCAGAACCTTTGAAATGATAGAAAAACAATAATTAACTCTCTAGCCACATCTTTCTTAAGCTCACACATTACATAGTAATTTTGTATTTTATATGAGGTAGCTATTTCTCTTTTTCTTTTTCTGACATATAAAACTTTTTGATAGGAACAGAATCATGCAACTACTTCTTGAAATACTCCCCCGGGGTGGAAGTAGCTTTAAGTAATGTTGGGGGAAAAAAAAAAAATCAGGCACTCAGATGAGCATTTCTAAAGATTAAGGTTCCTACTGTCATGATTAGCTGGCCACACTGCACATATTCTATGCGATAGTTTTCAATTTTGTTTGATATTTGGTTAAATATAAACTTTGACTTAATTTTATGTTATAAACAAAATACCAGAATGCTTCCAGGATGACTAAATTAACCCTGCAATAGAAACCTTAATTACAAACATTTCCTGGGTTTTGATTGTTTGATTTCTCAACCTTAATGTCTGAATTTATTTTTTTTTTTGCATATACTAAAATATAAAAACATGGAATATGGTATGGCAAATGAAAACTGATTCTATTCCAGAGAAGTGACATAACTATGTACATAGTTTTATTCTTTAAATTGGCTATTTACCTGTTTTTCGGTACTGTAACTGATATTATGAGCAGACGGAAGGTTCACTCCATTTTGTTTAATTATAACATTCAAAGGGTTTTTGGAAACTCCCAGGATTTTAATGTCACTAAACTTTAATGCATTAGGGTCAGCATAGCCATTGTGCGAAACCGTGATTGTTAGAACATCCTGAAAGAAAACAATACACATTAGGAATATGTCATCAAGAACTGATTTAGTCCATTTCAATTCCTGGAGCATCTTACAGCATGATGACATTATTTTCTATCTAATTATTGGCTAAAATCATGCAGTCCTTTCTTTCTAGAACCACACATTTGTTTGTTAGATGGGCCTGTCAGTGTCCCCTGCTTCAGACTATGCAAGAGGTACTTTTGTGTTTAATGTAATTATGCACCAAATGATTGCTTGTCTCAATGTGAGTACAAGTGAAGCATGAAGCATAAACAGTGCAAGGAGCTTTTCTCTACAAGTCAGCCCCAATTGCAGTCCTCCCTTAATTACAGACTGCTTTTTGCCAGGGATTCCTGATGCCAAAACCAGCTCAAAAGAAAAGGAGACCTTGAGGACATGGGCCTTTATTTCTTCTTCAACAGCCAATAGACCTGTCTGACAGGCAGAGAAGCAGAGAAGATAGTAGAATAAACGTATTTCCTCTGCATGAGCATTAGTGCAATCTCAAAAGGTACCAAGCTAGTCCTTGCAAGAATGCCACGAGTTTGTACTCTGGAATACATAATTAATTTTAATTTAAATGTAGATTTTCTCCCATCTCTTATTTTTATGTAAATATTTCATTACCAAATGTTATAAGATTTTTCCAAATGTTTCCCCCTACAAGTTTTATTCAGGCAAAATTCCCCCTACGAGTTTTATTCAGGCAAAATTCCTATGAAAAACACTGGACAAAATCCTGGGAGCTCACTGTACAGTTTCATTCTCAGTCCACAGCTGGCATCATGTCATAACACATACTACACCATTGGCAATTTGCACTGCTAAGACAGCTTCAAGTTTGTAATTTTTGTATTCTGGCAGCACTGAGAAAACAACTGCATTTGGCCCTTTGGTTTATGTGAGGCAAGATTCAACGAATCTTTTCTGCACCTTACATACCTGCCCAGCAGCAAGCAAGAAACTGCTCTCCACCCTAGCCCTGTTCTCATCACTCTTGCTGATTTCTTTTTTTTTTTTGTGTGTGCCTAAAATGAATTTTGAGTCAATTCAAGTTCTGCTAGGTCAATAAGCTCTACTTCAGCACTTTGGATGTCTATACACATGCTCCAGAGTGTGTGTGTGTGTGTGTGTGTGGGGGGGGGGGGGAAGCACTTTAATTACAGCGTCTCTGAGAGCCACGTTAATTAAAGCCTCTACAGCGTTATGTATATTCAGTATCCTGTGAATATTCAAAATGGCAGCAGGGGCACTTTAACTAAAGCTCACTTGACAAGCTTTAGTTAAAGTGCCCCTGCCACCATTTTGAAATGCAGGGACGCTGAATACATGATGTGGAGGCTGCTGGAGCACACTAAGTAGCAGTCAATAATCAAGTCTGCTCTGATTAGTAGGCCTGTGCAAAGCTTTGGTCCCTGATCTGATTCAACAGAGATTTCATCTGATTTAGTGGCCAAATCTCTGAATCAAAATTGAAAGCAAATCAGAGGACCCTTTAATCTCTCTAAATTGAATCAGAACCCTCTGAATCGATTTGGAGGGATTCAGAAAGATTCAGCGATTTGGACACAGACACAGCTCTAAATGTTTTTTCTACATACCTCTAGGTAGCTGGCAGCTCGTGAATGCTGCGATGCTGAGGCACATGGAGTGTCCCACAGAAGCAAAGGGGGCTCCCCAGCACACTCAATGGCAAACCCGGAACTGGACCAGAAGCACTTCCGGTCCACTTCCGGGTTTGCTGGGGAGTGCACAGGGAGGGCCGCCTGTACCCCCCAGCTTGGCCACTGGTGCCTCTTGGGTCTGGGAAGGCCCGCAGGGTCCCCCTGTGGCCAATCACCAAGCCAGGGTGACACGGGGGTCCCCACCCTGCACACTCCCTAGTGGACCCAGAAGTGGACTGGAAATACTTCCAGTCTACTTCTGGGTTCGCTGCTGAGCACATGAAGGAGACCCTGTGCTCCTGTGGGATGCTCCATGCACCCCAGCATCACAGCATTCACAAGCTGCACTGGTACCTTGAGGTATGTAGAAAAAGCATTTAAAGCTGTGTCTGTGTTTGAATCGCTGATTCCCCAGATCGGCATCAAATCTTCAGATTCTGATTTGGCTGAATAGAATCAGGGACAGGGATCCAAATCAATGAATCAAATCATTGTGTCCAATATGGGCCGAATCTGAATCTGAATTGAATAGGGCCCACTTCACACACCCCTACTAATTAGCATGTTTTGGAACAAAGTTCTGCCATGCGTACAGGTGCCCTTTAACTCGAACAGATCTGAACATCACTATTTCAATGGAAGACTCAATTGACCTATTGACTCAATGCCCTTTGTCCTCAAGTACTTCCAAGTCTATAAGAATCTCCAATACTTGTATAGGATGGGAAGTACCATTCTGAGTACCACGGCAGTGGAAAGATATCTTGGAGTCATAGTTGACGCAAAAATGAGCATGAGTAGCCAATGTAATGAGGTAATAAATTATGGCTAACTGCACTCTTTCTTGCATTAGTAGGTACATCACAAGCAGGTCTAGGGAGGTAATACTTCCCCTCTATGTGGCACTGGTGAGACTGTAGCTGGAGTACTGAGTCCAGTTTTGGATGCTGCACTTCAAGAGGGATGTGGATAACCTTAAGAGGGGTCAGAGGAAGGCTACTCATATGGTTGAGAGCCTAAAGGTAAGATTCTATGAAGACAGACTGAGGGACCTGAATCTCTTCAGCCTCCACAAGAGAAGGCTGAGAGGTGATCTTGTGGCTGTCTACAAGCTCATCGTGGGGGTCAGCAGGGAATAGGGGATACTCTGTTTACCAGGATGCCCCTCGGGATTACTTGAAATAAAGGCCACAAACTGAAGGAGAGTTGATTTAGGTTAGGTAAATCAGAAAGAAATTATTTACGGTAAGGATTCCCAAAATATGGAATGGGCTTCCAAGGGAGGTGGTGCTCTCTCCTACCTTGGAGGTGTTCAGAAAAAGATTGGACAAGCACCTGGCTGGGGTTACTTAACTCCAGGGGAAGGGGGTCAGACCTGATGATCTACTAGGTCCCTTCCAACTGTACAAATCTATGAATCAAGTTCAACAAACTGTCAGTAATGAAGGCTGAGGAGTACAACATACTTTTAAAGCTACTGTGATGACTGAGTACCTGTATTTTCGAGGAAAAATGGTTTAATTTTCTAGATATATTACTGATATAAAAAATGCCCCACAAGAATATAGGAAGCACTGTGCTAACCATTGTCACAATATGAGTGAAAAACAGGACAACAGTTTTATGGGGCAGTTGATGCAACTGTACTTAAGTTATGGGAACATATTTTCTTCTAGGTCAGGGGTGGGAAATTATTTGGTCTGGAGGACCACTTAGGGAGTTCTGGCAAGCTGTCATGGGCTGAGACACTGTACCACCCTCCTCCACCAGCCAGGCCAGGTCTGCACCCCCCAACTCTGACCCACAACAGCTCACCAAAACTCACAAAATCGCTCTTCCCCAACCTTGGCCAGGTGAGTGAGATGGGGCCATGGGCAGGCAGGCACCAGCATCCAGGAGTGGGATAGGCAGGTGAAGCCAGGGCTTGGGTTGGGTTGGGATCACAGGACTATGACAGTATGGTGCAGGGTCCCAGGACAGAGCCACGATCCACTCTCAACATGCCTTTGCAACAGGTGCCAGTTCCATGGGCAGGGGCATGCAAGGAGCAGATCTCAGCTCTGCCATGGGCCCTAGCCTCACACTGTCACCCCACAATCCTGATCCCAGCCCTGCCCACCCATCCTGTTCCCAGATGCTGCTCCCTGCCTGCCCATAGCCCCATCCCATCTGCCTAGCCAAGTGGACCCTGCCTGCATGGGTCCCAGCCCAGTTTCCATGGAGGGCCCACCTGCACACACTGTCTGGTACCCTTCAGCAGTGGGTATGGAGTTGATGAGCTATGGTGCCCTGGGCAGTAGGGCTGGGTCCAGAAACAGCAGCAGAGACTGGCAGTGGTAGCTGGAAGGAGCTGCTACTGCAGAAGCTGGAGGGAACTGAATTCAGCTGCCTCACCACCCCAGCCCTACAGTGTGCCCAGGAGCATTAGGACCAGCCACATCTGCCACAGCCTGGGTTGCCCCCAGGTTCTGGGCCAGGTAGGACCAAGGGACCCACCATGGGCTGGATAAAATCCCTTGGCAGTCCAGATTCAGACTGAGGGCTGTATGTTGACCACCCATGTTCTAAATATACCCAATAATACAAAGTCTTTAGGAAAAGGACTCTAACTAAAGCTGATAATTCTTGTACCAAGAGGGTAGACTTGCTGGTTCAGGTCCCATATTTATCTCTATTTGACTGTTACTATATTTTAGTGCAATTTAATATAATTTCAGGAGCAACATATCTTTAGTTTAGTAAGGACATTCTTCATTATTGGCTAAACTAATACACTGCATCTTCAATTAGTTAGGCATTATCTTACTGGATTTCTGTCAGTGTAGGATATGTGCATTTGCTTAACATTTCTTGCAACTGCAAATTGTAAATATTAGTAAAATAAACATCTCCTTTCTCAGTAATTAACATCTAATTACTTGACAAAGACTAAGTTAAATGTGATGTGAGTGCAGCAGAGATACAATAATACACATTTCAGCACCCTGGAAGATAATGAAACTGAGTTACCTTTTTAAAAAAAATATATAAATAACATTTCTTTTCAGTCAATAGCTCATATAATCACAGGCTAATTGAATTCCAGATATCACTGGCTTGAATAAAATTAAAAATGACCCTTTAGAAATGCCAATACCTATAACAAAATTTTTAATTCATCAGCTTCATTATGCACAACTACTGAATGTCAAATATTCCTGTTTTGAAGCATAAAGACAAAAGGTAATAATGAACTAGATCATTGGCTAATCTAGTCCGCTAAAAAGATTTCCCTTTAATTAAACAATGTTTCAGACCAACCAACCATTTCTCATCTTCCATAGGGTACAACACCCAGTAAGATGCTCAGTAATTGGGTGTCTCAAAGGTTAGCACAAGGCTTTATCTGCTAAACACTGTGCTGTGGTGAAAACTTACATGCCCATATTTTTAGTTATACTGGAGAGGAAAACAATTTGTAGATTCTAGACTACTTCAACTGTAATCACTGACTAAAAGTGTTGTTTACATGAAAATCTCTACATCTGTATGAATGAAAGAGCAAATTCTGTTTCTTTCTCTACATAGCAGCTCTTTCTGGAGTGATAATGACTGTGTATACAGGGGAAGTCTTAGGGCCCTGATACATGTTCAAATTAAAGCTGGATAGAGTTGCAGCTATAGAGTAGTTACACACTTTCAAGCACTACCTTTACAGCTAGTTTATTCTTTTTGTAGCTGGATAGTCATTTTTATCGTGTAATAATTGCTTTGTACATGTGGTTGGTCTAAATTAACCAGTTCATTGTCTGATAATTACTTTGCTTGCGACTGGTCTTACTTTGCACTTATGGCTGGTAAATGTATTGTGTGATTTTCCAGTTAATTGAGACTAGGGACCATAACCCAGGGCTCTGCTCTTCCAGGGGAGTATCCTAACTCTTAGAGCAGGGGTGTCAAACATGTAGCCCCTAGAGCCCACAGGGTGGATCTGGTCTGTGGAGCCACTCCATCTGGCCTTCAGCAACATGGCCCTTGGCAGTAGGAGAACTTGGCCCACATGCACTTGCTGTACGTCCACCACTACTGACCCCACAGCTTTCCCAGGCTGGAGCTGCTGTCAACATATGCCCCAGGCCAAAGCTGCAACTGAAGTTGCTGGTGTATATCCTGGGCCAGAGCCAGAGCTGCCAGTACATGCTCTGGGCTGGAACTGGTGCTGCATTGCTCACATGTCCTGTGCTGGAGTTATAAGCAATGCTGGCATGTACCCCAGACAGCAGCCACCCCATGCCCCTGGCCTGGTTTTGGCTCACAAGAAGCCCCAAGGTCTGGATGTGGCCCAGGGCATGAGGTGATTTTGACAACCTTGCACTAGAGAACAAAGTAAAGATCCTTTTTGAGGTTTTTTTTGGCCTTCCCATTCTTTGCTGCATGGTGGCACAGCTTTAGCAAGAAGGGTAAAGAATATCCAAACCCAGTCTCATGTATATCTTGTTAGGGCAATTCTCCTGGGATGTGAGCGATGTGTTGTTAAAGCCCATCAGACTAAGATGGGTTTCTGAACCCATGACCTGGCCAAATGTTCTAACCACTAAACTACAGCATAAAAGGTCAAGTATAGCACCAGCCCCTTCTTCTACCTATTGTTATGACAGTTTTAAAAGAGCCTTGACAAACAGCTGTAGGTCAAGGTGGCCACCAGCTGTGTGTGTGGAGATTTTTTGATCACTATTCTGAATTGCCTAGGTCTTCCCAAGCACTGTACAAGGAGTCTTGATGTCTACTTAACAATGCATTTTGTACTCCATATCTTGGGGTCAGGCATCTGTAAGATACCTAACTTGTATGTGCACAAGTCCTTTATTGTATCTAGTTCTAAGTGGGTGCATCTACATGTGCAATTAATGCAAAGGGATAAACTCTGAAACTGTTTGAGCCAGAGTACACTGCTCCCGGGTGCAGTGTCTACACATGCACCTGGGACAGCATCAATTTGAGCTGGGGTGGAGCAGGCTGGGGCCAGCAGCAGGCTCAGGGGGTAAGCCCTGGCTTTGGGTGGTGGCAGGACTGGCTAGAGCTTGAGAGTACCTAAAGTGCCAAGCCATGTGGATAGGTGAAAGGCAGGTGTCTGGCCCCCTGCTGCTTGGGTTAACAATTTATACCTGCAGTCACCATCTATACATGTGTTTCACCTCAATTAACTATTCCATTGTAAGATAGTACTGTCCCTGAGAGTACTATCTTGCAGCAGAGTGAATTAATTCCTCCACCTTAATACTGGAACACATGTAGATGGTGATGCTTTACTATGGAGTTACATGTCTACTCTGAGTGCATGTGTAGATTCACCCAGTGACTATAGTTCAAGTTGGATGCTTTTTTGAAATTACTGTTTTTAATTGAAGAACTATTTTTAAGTGTTTTAATTGGTTCATGGTTTAATTTAAATATGAAATCAACAGACCAAATGTAGACCTAGAATACAAGGTACAACTGCCCTAAACGTTCATTTTGGCTTTGGATGCCAGACTCCAATATCCCCATTTTTCTTCTATACCAAAGAAAAAAAAATATGTGATATGTAATACATGTCCTTTACTGAATTATGGATTTAAATATATGCAAGAGATGATGAACTATAATCTACTCACTTAAATAGATATGCTACTTAATAAATTGGTAAGTGACTTTGAAAGTGCTGCTGATAAAATAACATTATTAGCCAGTCCTATTTCTTTGAATTGATTTGATGTAAATGGCTTAATTTTATAAATATGGGTTTATATTGATGTTTATTTACTTTAAGGATAAAAAATGCACACAACATTTAAGAAATATTAAAATACTCCATTCAAAATATTTCTTAATATAATTTAATCACATTGGTTATGCCAGAGATGATTCAGAATTGAAACGCTCCAGTTCTTGGAGAAGTCTGCAGATATATGGATCTGAATTTTTATTTTATTCCACAGTAGAGTTAGGGGCTATTTAGGAAATTAGGCAACTTGGTCTGTGCGTTCATTCCGACCCAGCCTCCTTCTCCTTGGTGTACTCCTATCTAGTGTTCTAGTTGTATCTCCCCAACCTCTTAATAGAAGGGATTGGATACACAGATCACCACTGAAGTCAATCATTCACCACACCACTGAGGCACCTATAAATAATGTGGACATAGTATGGAGTCCTGGAGCCCCAATCTTGGCATGTAGCACCAGGTGAGAGTGGCACAGTCTGGTTCTGGTCATGCGGGCTCGATTTTGGGATACAGGGTTCTGGCTCACAGATTGGTCCCAGGCCGCTCATTTGGACCATGGGGCCAAAAGGTTGAGCATCACTGCCCTAGACTATTTAATATTTTAAATCAAAATTAATGGATTTTGACAGCCATTACACTACTGAACATAAACAGCTGTATAGCCAAGAGTCAGTTTTATGAAATGTTCATAGCTATAAATATAATCAATAATTATCCAATGCTTTGGGGATGATGAGCAGGCAACAGTACTTTGCAAAATTACAAGTAACACATACCTGGCTAGCATTAAATGTTTCTAACAGGAAAACATTATTTTCATATGCATCTGCAAAAAGAAATTAGTAAAGTGAATAAATTATATTGAAATACATGATATGCATAAATTGCTTATAAGATAGAATAGTGCTTCGATTTCCAAAATAAGCATAGTTAAAATTATAATTCAATGAGTTACATACTATGTGAATAGGCCCAAAAGATTTCCTTCTGTCAATTCACCATTCAAAGTCTTAGACTCATAAAAAATTAGGGTTGGAAGGGACCTCAGGAAGTCATCTAATCCAACCCACTGCTCAAAGCAGGACCATCTCCAGCTATATCAATCCAGCCAGGGCTTTGTTGAGCCAGGCCTGAAAAACCTCCAAGGAAGATTCTACAACCTCTCTGGGTAAAATGTTGCAGTGCTTTACTACCATCCTCGTTAGACTGTTTTTCCTAATATCGAACCTAAACTTCCCTTGCTGCAACTTGAGACCATTGCTCCTTTTTCGGTTATCCGCCACCACTGAAAACAGTTTAGCTCTATCCTTTTTGGAACCACCCTTCAGGTAGTTGAAGGTTAATGTCTCCCTTCCCATTCTTCTCTTCTCCAGTCCAAGTAAACTCAGTTTCTGCAGCCTCTCCTCATAAGTAATGTGCCCCAGCCCCCTCACCATTTTTACTGCCCTCCACGTGACTCTCCAATTTTTCTATATCCTATCTGTAGTGGGGGGCTCAAAGCTGGACAAGGTACTCCAGTTGTGGCCTCACCAGTGCTGCATAATAATCAGTTCCCTCAATCTGCTGATAATACTCCTACTAATTGCATCCCAGTATGCTGTTAGTCTTCTTCACAACAAGGGTACACTATTAGCTCATATTAAGCTTGTTGTCCATTGTAACCTTCTGGGCTAGGGACAGACATTCAAAAAGACAAAGCCTGAATTGATTAAATCTTTCCAGGTTAGTCTAACCTGGCTAGGCTGAACTGGTTTGGAACAGCACAGACATTCCCTCTGGACTGAGGAACTGTGGGCACATGCCTGCAGTTGCTCAGGCCAGGACCCAGGAGGGCACTACAGAGCATCCTCAGCTGTGGGGAAGCTGTGCTGAGGGTGTGTGGCCAGCCTGGGCTAAACTGGCCAAAGAGGGATTTAATTTCCACTCCCTGTCCCACCAGCAGGGACCTGAGCTGGGTCTACTGGGTGCTCTCTGCTGCACTGGCAGGCTGGCAAGGCCCCTGAGGCTGAGGGGGCAGGGAGGGGTTTATTCCCCCATCTATCCCCATTGCCCCTGGGGGACCACAGCCAGGTCTGCCCACCTCAACTGCTGCTGCCACTCACTATCTGCTTGGGGCAAGCAGCAGAATAAAACCCCTCTTGCCCCTTCCACTAGATGCCGGAGGAAGGGGGATTAATCCCTGGGTCTGCCCCCTGCTAAAGGGTCCTTGCCAGTCAGCATCTAGCTACACCTCCACCTGGCTGCTGCAGCAGCCAGGGGACAGGGCCCTTGATGGTGGCAGTAGCCCCTGTCATAGTGCCAGGGAATGCAAACCCCTTCCTGATGGGAGTGGGGTGGCTTGCTGCAGGGCAGGGAGAGCTGGGGCAGACTGTGCACAGAAGCAGTGAGGCTCGGAGGGGGCCAGAGCCCTCCCCAGCACTGCCACTGCTGCATACCACAGCAGCTTTCCTCATCCCATAGCAGCTTTCCCCACCAGGAAGAGGCACACGCTCAGGGAAACCTCACCTACCAGGGTCATCACAAGCCACTTCATACTATCCTAATCCTTGACTCCTTGATCTTTGCTAAGAAGGATGTCTCTCCCTTTTAATGACATCTAGTATCCCGTTCACCTCACGCAATCCTGGAGCCTCTGGAAGGCTATGCCCACAAACAGTCCAGTGGCTGTGGATAGCCAGCTCCCAGAAACAATTCAGGAATCTCTGGCAACCCACACCCACAAACCATCATCAGATTTTTGGCAGCCCTCTTTCACAAACACTCCCATGTACCCTGGTAGCCTTTTAGCTCTACTCATTTAAATAAATTCAGGATGCCTTCTTCAGGAATCTGCAGTACAATCCAATCTCCCCTTCAGTCACTCCCATGCCTTGGTGAACAAACCCAAAAGAGCAGGGGCTGCTGCCTCCATCACAGTCACTCTCCCTCATCACTCCAGTGTTCGGGCAGGGAGTGGAATTATCTGCTTGTTTCTGGGGCACTGCACTGCAGTGGGGTCTGCCCACCTCAGCCACCACCACCGCCACTGCTTGGTCTGTGCCCCAGGGCAAGCAGTGGAATAAGCCCCCTCCCCCAGACACTGGAGGGACGGGGGCAGGAGGTGGCTTATTCCACTACTTGCCCAGGGCATATAATGAACAGTGGCAGTGGCAGGGGCCGGGAGGCCCCACTGCATGCCCTGGGGGCAAAAGGAAGAATAACCCCACTCCCTTCCCTCCCCCAAGGGGCCCTGCTGGTGGTATCTGGCCCCACCCCCACCCAGCCACTGGAACTGCAATGGGGGAGTGACCATGATGGGGGCAGCAACTGTTGTCATGATTTCCCCATATAGGAGCTTCATTCTGGTGGGGAAAGTTGCTGCAGGGTGAGAAAAGTTGCTGCAGACCACAGCAGCAGTGGCAGCACTGAGAGTGGCTCTGACCCCCTCTCAGCCCCAGTGCTTTTGCGCACAGTTCACCACAGGTCTGGCCACCCCACAACAGCCCCCCCCCCCCCGCTTGGAAGGGGCTTGTGCTTGCTCCCCAACACTATGACAGAGGCTGCTGTCTCCATCAAGGGCCCTGCCACCTTACTGCAGCAGCAGCAGGGCAGCAGCATGGCCAGATGCCAGCCAGCAGGGACCCTTAGGGGGAGCAGGAATGGGAGTTATTCCCCCTCCGTCCAGGATCCAGCACAGGTCATGTATTCTGCTGCTTGTCCCAAGCAGCAAGTAAGCAGTGGCAGCAACCTGGACAAGAAGACAGAGTTGTGGTCCTCTGAGGGCAGTGGGAGTAGAGAGAGGAATAACTCCCCTCCCCTGCAGCAGTGAGGGGGGAGCACCCAGCAGACCAGGCTTGGGTTCTGGCCGGAGGGACAGAGAGGGGTGAATAAAACCCCTCTCTGGCCAGGGCCCTGCCTCTGCCAGTCCCTGCTCCAAATGGGGAGCAGAGGGGCGGGGCTAGCCCTGCTCCACTGGAGCAGAAAGCCCAACCCAGAGAGTATGCCAGGATGCTGGAGGACTCTGGTTTAATTTAAACCAGGAAGGGGCCTGGGACAGACATTGCATAAACCAGTTTGACACAAATCAGTTAAGTCTGATACGACATTCAACCAGATTTATCTCAACCGGTTTCAGGCATTTTCAAACTGATTTATGTGCATTGAACATATGTTCTGTTACAGATTTAAACCAGTTTCCGATCACTTAAACCAGTTTGTGTGTAATGTCTGTCCCTAGCCCAGGTCCTTTTCTGTGGAGCTGCTGCTTAGCCAGTCAATCAGTCCATAGTTTGTCTCAGTACATGGGGTTGTTCCATCCTAAGTGCAGGACTTGGCACTTGTCCTTATTGAACCTCAGATGTCTTTTGGTTGAATCATCCAAATTGTCTAGGTCAATGTTTGCTAAACTGTGGTACGTATGCCACCACTGGTATGCAGGTGCCCTGGAAGTGGTACGCAGAAGGCTGGGAGGAGGGGCCGCCCAAACCCAGATCCCTGCAGCAGCCTGCTGCACACAGCCTGTGGCACAGGGCCAGGAACACAGCACCACATGTGGAGCAGCACCCAGCAGATAAGTGTGTTGCGGGGAGGGGGGTAGATTAAGGCCCCCATGGTGAGGGAGGGAGGGAGGGAGGGAGGGAGGGGGGCAGAGGCAGGGACTGGAGTGAATGGGGCCCCAGGGCAGGTGGTGGGATGGACAGTGCCCAGGCAGCTCATCCAGGGTTGTGTGGCGGGGTCCCTGCCATTGCACACACCCTGGGGGAGGCACATGGGGTTCATGCCTCTTGGATCTGTGTGTAGGGCAGAGGCAGGCTGTAGCTGTGCACTGTGCTCTGCACCGCATTGCTGCTGCCCCAGGAGACTCATGTGATGCCATGTTCCTGCCATACGCTGACTGCACTGCATGCTCTGCCCACCCAGTGGCGGCAGGCACAGTGTCCCTTGCAGCTCCGGAGGCAGCTTAGCAGATTGCAGCAGCAACTTGCTGCTCCCCAGGGGTTTTCTCCCCTTGGGCTGACTCACTCTGTCCCTGCTGCAAGGCAGGCACAAAGGTGGCATGGGCCCATCCAGGAGTGTGGGGGGCTCCTGCCACTGGGTGTACCCCGGGGCAGGTATGGGGGCATGTGCCCCCTGGATCTGTGTGTGGAGTAGAAGCAGGCTACCCACTGCACACTGGGCTCAGCACCACACTGCTGATGCTGCCCCTGCCTCCAGACCTGCACAGGACGCCATGTGCCTACCGTGCACTGGCCAAGTGTCTTTGTTTGCCTGGTGGCAGCAGACACATGGCATCCCACACAGGTCCAGAGGTAGTGCCACATGTTGCAGAGCCCACATGTTGTGCAGCCCGCCTCCACCCCACACACAGATTCGGAGGGGCATGTGCCTCCCATGCCTGCCCCAGAGTGCACACAGCAGCAGTACTGCCCTCCTCCCACCACTGCCGTTGCCGCTGCTTCCGGATCTGCATGGAACACCATGTGTCTGCTGCTGCCAGTCAGGTAGAGGAACTCAGCCAGCATGTGGTAGGGGCATGGCATCCTGCGCAGGTCAGAGGCAGCAACAGCACAGTGCAAAGCCCAGCATGCAGCAGGCACCCTGCTTCTGCCCTGTGCATAGATCTGGGGGACATGTGCCCCCCATGCCTTCCCAGGGGTGCACACAATGGCGGGGAGCCACACCTCCCCCAGTGCCCTCTGGACAAGCCACCCATGGCTCCATCTCACAATCCATCCCAACCCCAGGGTCCCATTCACCCCTGCCCCTGCTCCACTTCCTCCTTCACTGAGGGGGATGATCTCCCACTCTTCCCCCACTCTTCCCCCTCCACAGACTTACCTGCTAGGCACTGTGTGTGTGTCTGTGTGCATGTCTGTCTGTGTATGTCTGTCTGTTTGTCTTTCTGTGTGTGTCTGTCACTCTCAAGCCACAGCCACCCCAGCCCTGCTGCTGCCCCTTACTTCTGACCCACAGTACCCTGCATGCTGCCAGGGTGTGTGGGGACCCCCCTTCCTAGGCTTCAAACCGCACACATATCCACAGCCCCCCACACCTTCACAAATTGCAATTGCGACAATTGCACAAGTAATTGTGATCAATTTTTATTTTTTTTAAACTCTTTTATATGGCTACCATAACTGACAAAGCAATGTTTTATGATTACTAAAGGTTTTGATGCTGTTTTAATACATAGTCTGTTACCTATGTGTATGAAAAAAGGCTGTATTGCTTTAAACTGGTGGTCTGCAACCTACCAGATTTTGGGAACTGCTGATCTAGATCTCTCTAAATCCTTGCCCTACCCTCCAGCACATCTACTATTCCCCCCAGCCTGGTGTCATATGCAGACTTGTTGAGGGTGCACTCTATCCCATCTTCAAGATCATCAATGACGATACTGAAGAAAATCAGCCCCAGGATTCGCCCCTGGGGCATAAAACAGATTTCTTAGCACAAGAAGTAATTCATCTGTGCTACTTTTCAAAACTAGTTTGATTATTCTTAAATATTTGTTTTGGCAAAATAAACTCAACTTATCTCAATGCCTATAGCCTGATCCAGGTCATACAGACCCTGTTTCTGCTAATTAGACCTGATTTAATACAGCATGTACATATACAGTTAACTTCCATTATGGAATTTATCCCATTGATTTATATAGGATTATTCATTAATTTATATGTGAAAACACACTTAAGCACTTTATTGGATTGGGAAATTAAGTATGATTCTTGCCTCTTTTATAACTGGGCTTCAATGACACAAGAGGTCACACGGAGCTGTGAGTTGCGAAGAAACAAAATGAAGCAAACCAATGTTAGGAAGACAAAGGAAGCTCTCTTGGGCAAGGCCAGCTAATTTTGGGAGGAGCACTTAATACTCAGTGAGTGCAAAATTACATAGGAGAGCTGCTAGTCTTAATCCACCTTTATAAGGGCCCCAAAACCTTTACTAAGGAAAGGGACACAGCCCTGCTAAAACAGATTTATTTTGCATGAGGCAGAAAGTCTGAGGTTCTGGGCCTTGCTCACAGAACTTGAATGAAAACACAAAAAGCAGCTTCAGAACAGAACCAACTCACTTTGGTCCTGATCTTGTTAGGGGAAGGAGCTTTGCAAAGAGATCCATAGAGAGCTAAGTAGTTTATACTTTTTGAAAGGTACATTTGCATTGCTCTTTTGGGTTTGTTCACTGTGAGGCTTGCAGGTGGCAGAAGGGAAGATTGCAGAGTGCTGCAGGTTTCTGAGGAAGGCACCCTGAATTCATTTAAATGAGTTGAGTGAAAAGGCTACCAGGGTACATGGGAGTGTTTGTGAAAGAGGGCTACCAAAAACCTGAAGATCGTTTGTGGGTGTGGGCTGCCAGAGGTTCCTGAACTGTTTGTGGGAGCTGGCTGTCCACAGCCACTGGACTGTTTGTGGGCATAGCCTTCCAGAGGCTCCAGGATTGCTTGAGGGAACGGGATGCTAGATGTCATTAAAAGGGAGAGACATCCTGCTTAGCAAAGATCAAGGAGTCAAGGATTAGGATGAGCAACCTCCCAAATTGCTACAAAATTTTCAGCAAGACGTGGCAAGCAAGATTGGACAGTGTCCCTGGGAGAACTGAATGAGGCACAGGCTCAGTTGGGTTGCTAAGAAGACATCACAGTTTCTGTTTAGAACCAGATCCCAAAACACCACCCAATTTGACTGGTTGAAAGTATTACCTCCTGCATCTGAATCAGCAAACTGACATTTGTCAAAAGTAATATTTGATGGAGGTTCAATCTGAGCTTTTGATTTTTCCATGTATTGCATTTGGCCAAAAAAATCAAAGGACAATTTCATTTCAGCTTTTATGTTCCAATTGATAAGGACTCATGGTGTGGAGTTAGAGACCAATCATTCTTAAATTTCAAATCACAAGTAAAGCCAACAACTCTTCTTGAATTAGTATAAGGCATTTCTGCTTCTCATTCATCTCTCAGCTACCAGGGGAAGTCAACTCCTTTAGAGGGAGATAAGGGTTTCTCCCACTAGGCATGCCAGTGATTTCCCACCTCACATTCGCCAGGAGCACATTATCATGATAGATAGGAATGTCTCCTTTGAAATCATAACTGCCTATTTTTATCAATAAGCTTCACATTATGGATCTAAACTAGCTTGCCATGATGCTGATAAGTAGAAGCACTGTAGTCTCTTGCATCAGTGATCTGTGGAAAATAGATCACAGAAAAGCTACTGAAGTATACCTCATCATCCATGTTAATTTAATCTACTATTTTACCCTACACACATGGTCATCATTTCCAAATCCTAGTAATTCAAGTGTAGCCATACTTCAGTGACCCACAAGACATATTGACAACAGGCCATATATGTCCAGTGACATCTTTAAGATAGCTGTTGTGACCTCAAATGAAGATTTATTGTTAATTTAACATTAATGGCTAAGCAGAGGTGTAGGTGGGCAGTTAGGATGCATGGGGCAGCAAGGGTTGCCGCCATACCAACAGCAGCAGAATAATCAGCTCCCACTGACAGGGTGGCTATTTTTGTGGCTCCCCTTCCCTGTAAAAGCAATATCTGAGGCCGCTGCCCCAATCCCTAACCCCCTCACAGTCATGCTACTGCATTTACAACACAATTTACATGAGGATACATTTTATAAACATTTCCTTTAATATCAGAAAATATATATTTCCAATTGTTAGGAAACTGGTTAAGGCTACTCTCTTAATCCTTAATATAAGACTAGAAGAACATAAGATTTGCCATTTGCTGGGTCAGACCACAGGTCCACCTTGCCCAGTGTCCTGTATCACACTGTGGCAGAGGGCAGATGATGAAAGGGAGCATGAACAGAGTATAACCAAGGTTTTCCCCCTGGTCCTCTTCTACTTGCAGCCTCCAGCATTTAATGTATAGAAAGTTCTGATTCAGAGATTGTACCCTTAACTCCCATGTTCAATAGCTACTGATGCTTCTTTCCTCCAAGAATGTGCCTGATTGCTTTTTGAATCTGGCTAAACTACCAGCTTCTGTAATATCTTGAGGCAATGAGCTCCACACTTCAGTTACGTGCTATGTGAAAAAGAACTTCCTTTAGGTAGTTTTAAAGTTACTGCTTCCTAGTTTCATTTTATGACCCCTATTGTAAGAAGAAGTAAATAATAAATCCCTATTTACCTTTTCTTCATCAGTTAGTATTTTGGAAACCCTTATGTCCCCCCACACAAGCTTCTCTTTTTCAAAATTGAATAGACCTAGCCTCTTTAGTCTTTCCTCATATGGGAGCTCCTCCATGCCACTAATCATTCCTACTACTATTCTCTGTACCTTCTCTAGTTCTTCTAGGGCCCACCCGCCCCTGGCTCATCCATTTGAACTGATGACACATACAGACAAGCACTCAAAGAAGAAAGGGAAGTTACTGGTAATTGTCATTCTTCAAGACGTGTTGTCTGTGTGTCCTATACTCCTCTCCTTCCCATATTACTGTTAATTTCACTGAGCAGAAATAGAGGCCAGTTGTCCATTTTATCCTATTTGTGCAAATGGGCTTCAAGATCAGCTGGGTGCAGGTGGCACCAAAGGCTAAAATACTCAGATCTCTGCCACATGGACTGTATGGGTGCAGACTGAAGTGCAGCTCCACACTGTAACTGAAAACACATTGCAGGAATTGTTCTGATCCCTGGGACCAAACAGAAGTTTACTGCTGGTTTCAGGGGGTATGGGAATCTAGCTGCTGGCTGCCAGCCTGCAGCTGGTCTCCTCTCACAACAGCCCCTCCTCTTTCCCAGCATGTCCCTGTTTCAGAATGGGAGTGGGCAAAGGGAGCAGAGGGAGCTCATTCTAGGGGTTCCCCAGCCTGGGCTGGAGGGTGGGATGGGTGAATTGGAGCCCTCCCCACATCAGGGGAGCTCAATATACCCACCCCATCTTCCAGTGGGGGCTGAAAGCTCCCCAGAATGAACTCCCTCTGCTCTTTCCCCAGCGACAGGGTGGCAGGCAGTGCAGACAAGTTTCAGAAGACACTCTGTTTTGAAACATCTTCATCTGACCCCTCATACAATGAGGGTTTAGGTTTTCACCCAATCAGCCATTTTTGAAGTGGTCTGCAGCCTTGCACTTGTGTTTGGTCACTGTTATAAACTGTGCTTTCTGTGGCCAGATTAGGTGAACATTGTCATTTTTGTCTGCACCCATAAGTACAGTGTAATTAGAGAATTCAGCTCAAAGAACTCCAGTAAGAACAGGTAAGTAAGACCGTTCTTCAGTTTCCAACTTGTAAACCCTGGTCTTGAAATTTGCAACATAATATGGGAGGAGCCTGGTATATAGGCCCCCTGCCTTCCGTGGGTCTTTGCAAATTTGAGAATCTATCCATGCACCCTAAGTTGTACAATTCTGGGTCTCAGAATATTTTTATGGGTAAATTCCTACAAAGCTCTCACTCACACATGCAGTTATATTGTATACAAGAGAACTATGCACATGCAAAATGATCATCATGATTGGAGTGTACATGCATATACAGAAGTCAATTATTTACACACCAAATATCAAAGAAAAGTATAATTAAAAAACATAAATAAACTCAACTGTTCAAATCAGCAATACAAGGTAATAAGGGAAAAACAATAATTATGCAACTTAATATAAACCTTAAAATCTTTTCAAGTTGTTATGAGACAAAAAAAAAAAAAAATTGTGCTCACCAATGCTGTTCCCATCATCCCAATACAGCTGACCTTGAGCAAGTCCATTATCATCCAAAGCGACAGTAAGTCCCATTGAGTTTCTTCGACTAAAAAAAATTAGATCCAAACAATACATTATGTCTTTCTTCATTTCTTCATAGCCACAGTTTGGATGTGAGGGAGGAAGCAAGGAGAAAGATAGGGGACTGTTATAGTTAGTACCAAGGGTCCTTCATGAAACAATTCAGAAAATACTTAGTGAGAAATAACCCTAGCCTGGCATCCATGAAGGCTGTGGGACCTTAGTCTTCCCAAGCTAAACCCAAAATCAAAGGTTATGTTAATACCTTAAAGATATGAGTATTTTCAGGAAGGGTTGGAAGCTGTCAGCTGCAGGTGACACTGAGACACTGAGAGAGACACAGAGCATCTGTGTGGCTGAACACTAACTCTGCTACTGAAAAGGGATGCCTGAACTAAGGAATAACAAAATGTGTGATGGATAAGTTAATTTTATACATAGGTTAAGACAAGATGTATATGTGTCTGTTTTCCAAAATGGTGCATCTCCTTTGGCTATATCTGCACTGTTGTACTGTCTTATGCCTATAAACATTTAGCACCAAAGACACAGTAACATGGGGATTACTTTGCTGTGGAACATTCATGCTTATCAAGTAGGTACCAATCTCCTAATCAGGACAATGCACATTCAACCCAGCTATACAGACATACCTCGTATATTCTGAAAGATTGTTCCTGTGTAACTACAGCATTATTTTTTCAGATGTCCAAAGCTAAGAAATTACAGGTATCAAAATCAATTGGATTTGTTGTGTTAAAATGTATGGCAAAAAAACCCAGAGGCTGCAGCCCAGAAATCCAATGTAAAGCTGATAGAACGATATGTCCTTCGAAAATGAGGTGCTGAAAGCCAGGCCTATCACCCCATGTGCACTCAGAGAGACAGAAGGGGTTCTAAAGAGTGACTCACCATGTAATCATGAAACATAACTTTTTAAGTTATAATAAATCATTCCCAAACTGATTCCCTCTTATATTTTTCCACCATGTGATAAATTGAAATTTTTCTATACCTGTCTTATCACCTGTTCTCTAGGCCATCTCAGTTGGGACAACTTTTAATACTCTGGACTAAGCATCTTTCAGCATCTATATTCACAAATAACACATTCCCCACACACACATTTCAGTTTTCCAGTTCATCTTACAGTACCTTAAAGCGGTATTAGCAGCAGGGTATTGCCAGGGAATGATGTAACCACCTCGGATGTGAAGGTTGATATGTTCAAGAGGAGCTGAAAAGTTACTGAATTGTCCCCTGAAGCCAATATACATTTCCTAGTAAAAAATGACTTCAGTTCAGTTACTTCTTAATAGCAGTTATGTAAAATGAAAGAAGAATTGGATCATAGAAATGTTGGTTGATATACATTATTGGAACTGTCATTTACAAGATTTTTTGACACAATGGTACCTGTGCAATAGTTTTAAGACAAAATAAGAAAACAAAATTCTACATTAATAAAACAATAGTTTGAAACTAGTGGATAGGAAATGACCTGAAGTTAGGCAACTGAATGACAAATAATGATAAATTAAGTTTCTTTTGCTTTTGTTTCTGTGAAGGCAGATACAGTTAAATTGCTCCAAGTTATGCCTTCCTACTTCTCCTGCCTTGTGATAAACATCAGATAGACCATTAAAGTCATGAGAAGCACCAAAAAATGTTTAAGGAGGTAAAAGTCTTTGAAAATGTATCTCTTTGTGACTTTCAAATATCTTACCTATTTCACTCATCATTATTACAGTTGTGTTAAACTTGTTTAACATAATATTGTTATAAAAATATTTTTATGTGGAATTATTCACATTAATAGAATACCATGGTATCATGAACTCAGATTTGCATACCTGAACGAATAATTTACAGAGAAGTGTCTTGTTCAGACCCTTCCTACCTCCACAAACACAAACTCCTCTTTTATCTTTACAATAGGTTTACCAGTGGATGGAGACAAAAAGCACAAAGGTAAGTAGAGACAAGGAACCTTGATAAAAACTTCATAATGGGAGGCAATAGTGGAAACCTTAGCAATGTTCTTAGGGAGAGAAAAGGACCATTAGTTAGAAACCTGAAATGTTTATATACTAACATGAGAAGCATGGGAAGAATTGGAGGTCCTGGTACAACTAAGCAATTATGATATAAGTGGGTAAAGCCAGAGGGCAAAGGAGAAGAGAGGCTGTCATGATAGGCACTGGTACGAGCCATCAAATCAAGGAGGCAGTGGACAAGACCTTCTTTAAACAACTGATGGAAGTTTCCAAATTGCAAATTGTAGGACCTGGTTCTCATGGAGGTCTTTAATTACTGTAACATCTACTGGGAAAGAAAAACAGCAGTGTACAGGTAATCCAACAAAGTCCTGGACTGTGTTGGGTATAACTTTTTGGTACAGGTAATGAAGAGCACAATTAAGGACAAAAGTCTTCTCAACCTTCTACTCACAAACAGGAAGAAACTCATTAAAAATGTGAATGTGGACGGTACTTTGTGTGAGTGTCTACATGATGATAGAGTTCAAGATCCTACAAGGAGGAAAGAAGAAGAACAGCAGAATAAAGACATGGGACTTCAGAAAAGCAGACTTTAACAAACTCAGAAAACTGGTGGGAAGGATCCCCTGGGAAGCAATTTGGAGGAGAAAAGGATTCCAGGAGAACTGGCTGGACCTTAAGCCAATTCTTAAAGTACTGGCTGTACTTAATCCTGTGCCATATAAAGGGCATAGGAGTAAGCTATAAAGTCTGGGGAGCTAGTGGGTTGTGAAGGGCTAAAGCTTAGAGAGAGACAGGGCCAGGGGGGCAGCCAAGAGAGAGACCAAGTCCTGCTCAGGCTAGGGAGTGCATATTGGGCAGACCAGCAGCCTGTTGTTGAGCAGGGTGGAGGCAAGATGCTAAAAGTTGACCTTTGGTTCTCTGAAGGCAGCTTCCCAAATATATTAATTTTAACATCAAGACATGGTAAAGAAGAGAACCAGGCCAGACTGGGGAAGCTGGAGAAAGAAAATGGACATAGTGCGCCCCCCCCTCCCCGTGCCCCATAAGGGGCACATTCTGTTATGTGTGGTCAGAGGATCCTGTCTTGAGCAGGGCACTGAACTAGATGACCTTATGAAGTATCCTGTAGCTCTGCTTTCCTATGATCCTATCATCTTAATACTTCTGTAATGAAACTTCATGAGTTGAAATTCTCTTCTATTTTGACTTCTTCAGACATCACCTGAAAATGTTAACAGCTCTTAATTCTTATTGCTGGTGATAAGCACCTCACAGCATGAGATCCAAAATCCAAAATGTATAAATTAATTTCCAAACTGATGTCATTTCCTCACTAAAGACCGTTTTAAAATCATCCAAGTATGCTATCCTATCTCATCAACTGTATCAATCTTTATCCCTCTTCTCATTGCACTTGTTCTATTAATCACTTCCCTATCTTCCATCCACCCTCCTAGCCACTATTTACTATATTCCTACCAATAATATCCTACTGCTATCCTGCATATCCCTTGCCAGCAGTATAAACCTTCCTTTTCCTCAGTATCTCAAGGATTGTCACTCTTATTTTTAGTTTCAACTGAGAAGAGTCTATTACGGAGGCAAACAGAGTATTCTATTCTATTCTATTCTATTCTATTCTATTCTATTCTATTCTAGCAGTTCTTACTATTAGAAAGAAGGTCATTTTCTTATGCCTGAAGAAGGGTGTGTGCGCCCGAAAGAATACAAATTAAAAAAAATATATATATTTTTTTGCAAATATCTAGATGGTTTAAGAAAAGATATCACCTCTACCATAAGTTGAAGATTTTTAAAAAATCACTTACCGTATAATAATCATACCAGCGTGCATTGGGTATATAAGCCTCTACAGATGTAGCATTCTAGAATTTAAACACATATGTGTTATATAAAGTAAAGGAAAAAAGTGAAGTGAAGTGAAGTGAAGAGACGAAAAAACACTTTTAAAAGTCCACTCATGTACAATTAGATATAAATGCTTACTGGATCCAATACAGGGCTAATGAGTAGTGCAGGTCCCCAGAGAAACTGCTTGTACACATCCCATGTTGTTTTGTCTTCCACAAACCTAAAACCAGTGAAATCATTATTACGCACATGGTATCAAACTGTTCAAAAATGTCTTCTTCTAAGTTCACATGACATATCTAAAGCTCTAAAACTCACCCCCAACTTTACTTATATCACTGCTAATGGTGATTATATTGCTACAAAACTTATTCAGATTGTTAATACATCATTCAAAAAATTGATGTTGGATCAATTTTACAAATTGCGGAATTTGTAAAATTCAAATTGTGGTTTTGAATTGGGGAATTTACTTTTCCACATGAATTTAATATATACTGGCCACATCTACACAAGACACTGACTGCGCTGTAGCCCGTGACTACTGGCAGAAAGCATGATGCAATGCTACTGTGCAGTAGTGACAAGCTACTGCACAGCCAGCATCACGAAAAAGCCATTTGGCAATGCTACTGTGCAGTAACTCTGGTTACTGTGCAGTCATTTAGTACTTATATAAACAAGAACTAAATGACTGCGCAATAATAATTTCACAGTCAGCATCTTGTGCAGACATAGCCACTGGGAATTTATACAGATCATCATACAAAAAGTCAGGATAGAAATACAAGGTATTATTATTATTATTATTATTTTACTTTTGTTTACTTTTCACTCAGTTTAGGTCATGAAACTGGAAAGATTTGTTTCTTGAAAGGTTCACTGTTAGGTTCCCAAGCACAGCAATAGTAATATTAATTAACAGCCACAGTGAGAACCCCTTAATCACTTTTTTTTACACAGTGCCTCACATAATTAGTTCCTCTGAAGTCAACTGGAGCAAGTTAATGTTCAGCAGTGGGAATAATATGTTCTCAAACTAAGCCAACTATTTTTAAACCTGTAAGAAGTCTGGATGCAGTATGATTTGGGGCTAAGTTTAAAGTCAGTTCTTATTTTATTCAGTCTGGTTTACCATCTCCAAAGGATTCAGTGCAAACATTTATTTATCTTGCCATTAATGCAATGTTAAAAACAAATGATATGGAACTACTGAAGCAGACTGGCCTTTAGTCCTAAATTTATGACACAACCAGGAAGTATTTCCTTTAATATGTTTTCATAAAGCTGGAACTAGAAGGCTTCTAGTGGAGAATGAATTTCCTCAATCTGCTCATTCAATAAAACTATAATCATTTTGTTTTTATAGAAATTAATTCTGTGAAGGGAAAATGGATGCCTCCGGTAATCAATTTGGAATGATGGGGAAAAAAAACCCATCCATGTATTAAGTATGTTATTTTCAATTAAGTCTAAAAGCTACAACATGATCACAGATTGTCTCATAGCTGAATCTCCAGAAAAGATCAGGCTTTTTTCATAAATCTATGACTAAAATTCTGAATCAGAAAAAGTATATTTTAACATTTGAGTTTAGATAAGTGGTTTTCAATCTTTGACCCTTAGGTATCCATCCTTCCATAATTTTTTTTTTAATTGAGTAGCATCCTATTTTAAAAACTGATTTATTTATAACAGGGCTTACCTCCTCCTATGAGGAAGAGCGGGAAAGAAAGATCCATCCTGGGATGTATCTACATGTATGCACGTTAGGCTTACTGTGCAGTAAAATACTGCTCAATAAGCTTTTCCTGGGAGCACATCTACATATGCACCCTGTTGGGAGCAAGTCCTGCTCTGCCCCTCCTGCAGCAACCAGGTGGAGCTCCAGGCTAGTTCTGATGTGCACAGGGCCAGAAGCACTCTGCTGGCTGCAGCGACAGCTGGCTTTCAACCCCATGTACATTGGGATGGTACCTGATGTGCATGGGGCTGGAAGACAGCTGCCACTGCAGCCAGGAGAACTCTTTTGGCCCCATGAGCATCTGGACACAGCTGCCAGCGAGCTCCCTAACAGGTGGGGCTTTCCTGCCTGGCATGAGTTTGCTGGGAGCTGTCCCAGGTGTGGACCAGCTGCCTGCCAGTCCTCCTCCCCCCCAAAACTCAGGCTCACCAACAGCTGCCCTGCTTGGGTTCCTAGCCACCCCCTGCCCCACTCCCTCCCCGGGAGCAGCTCTGTGCAGTGCAGAGCTGGGAACTCCAGAGAGTGAGTGGGAGCTGAGTTCCCAGCCCCTGCTCACTCTCTGGAGCTCCCAGCTCCATGCTGGGAAATGAAAGCCAGTACAGGGAGCAGAGAGCTCCCCAGTCCTGGTGCTAATCAGCTCCCAGCTCCTGCGAGGATCCGGGAGCTGAGCAGTACCAGGACTGGGGACCAAGGCTTCCCACCCCATGGCCCCCTGCTGCCATGGGGACTGGTCTACTGTGCAGTAACGTGTCTCTTATAGACATGACCTGGGACAAGCATCTGCTTACCTACTTGCAGAGGGACTGTGGGGGGCAGGGAGTTGCCAGGCAGGGAGCAGCCGGAGCCTATGCAAATGTCCTCACAACTCCTTATCTTCTCATACCTTGTGGCACACTTCAAAGGATTTTGCAGCAACTCAAGGTGTTGTGGCACTTTGACTGACAATCATTGATCTAAATCATGTATTTTAGAGCAGGGGACCACCACTGAAATGGTACCATCAGGATTGACTCTGCATCAGTCTGCAAGTCTGGAGTTCATCTGTTGCCTTTCATATATGCTTAGGGCCATCTCTACCCCATCTGTTAGGCACTTTATTTTATTTAGGCACCTAAACGTCATTCTATTCCATCCTGCTTGAGTCCCTGAAAAACTTAATGAGTGCGTCCCTCCTCACTGCTTTTTTAGAACTCAGCTTTAAGGCTAAGATAACAGCATGTACAAACATAGATTCATTAATGGTTATTCAGGGACCTTAGCAGGGTAGAATAGGATCACACTTGGGTGCTCCTATAGTCTGCCCTGGCCCTTAATATTTAGTTTCCATTTCTAAATGATTAATATCTTTTTGTGGTATCCAACTAATCTGTAGTTATTTATAAGTATGGTTGATAATAATCCAGAATACCTTCTGTTGGTGTACTGATAACCAGAGATGCTGGTTTTCTCTGAGAAAAAAAAAAAAAAATCCCCATTTTTTTTATTGAAAAAAGTAACCCAAAATCCACATTTTTCTGTGATTAAAATGAAATACCACCTATATATATATATATATATATATATAGAGAGAGAGAGAGAGAGAGAGAGAGAGAGAGAGAGAGTGGTGTTTCATTTGAATCACAGAAAAAAATGAGGATTTGGAGTTACTTTTTTCTATCTGAAAAATTGGGATTTTTTTTTTATCAGATAAAACCAAGATCCTGCTTATAACCTATAAAATTACTTTTAACATCTATTAAATCATTTATCAACCCTCTGTAAACCATTTAGAAATGAAAACTTAATATTACATTTCACTGTTTTTGCCTTTGCTTCTTTCTGTTTTATTTTTAATTCTCCCTACTGCATTTTCCTTTACAGGAAAAAAATGAAACAAGTTAAGAAGAGGAAGGGAAGATAAGGTGGACCCCCTTCTAGTCCAGTTCTCTTTCCAGTGCTGAATTGGTATTTAATTATTGTTTTTAATGATTGGTGCCAAGATTTTCAAGCATGGCAGTGACCAGTCTAAGCCATTCTAAATCCCTACATGGACATTGGCCTACGCTGCTTCCACGAGGTTAGTTTGCATATGTAAACTTAGAGTTTCAGCCTACCTATCTGACAATTTCAATCAGTTCAACAGTGTCAACAAAGAGGGTATGGACATTTGAACAAATCACTGAAAGCTAAATGGGGGTGTGGACTTAATTCAGTGGTAACTGACTGTATGCCTGAACTTACTCCCTGGATAAAACTGAAATTTAGCTTCTATTTATTGTAGGGCAAAAAGAGTCACATTGAGTGCATATACACATGCAATTCATTTGAAGCAATACACTCTGAGGCAGTCTGAGCTGGAGTAAACTACTTCTTGGCACAGCATCTACATGTAAACCCAGGGCATGGGTGACTGGTGGCTCCTGAGTCTGGGGGAGGGGGCACACACAGGCATCGCTGCCAGCGTCAGCAGCAGGGCTGGAGCTGGTGAGCTCCTGCAGGTGCCACCATCAACAGTGAGCCTGGAGCTAGTGAGCCCCTACAGGCACTCTTGCTGGCATCAGCAGCAGGAGTGGAGCTGGTGAGCTCCCGCAGGGACCGGCATCAGTGGTGGCAGCAGGAGCAGAGATGGTGAGTTCCCATAGGCACTGCCATTGGTGGCAGCCTTGTCAGGGCAGCACGTTCCCTCCCCCATGCATCACCTATGGCCCAAGGCAAAGCGGTTTATGCCAGGGCCACTTCTACCCTGATCTGTCCCGATCGCTGGGAGGTGGCATTGGACAGCAGAGGGGCTGGCTAGGGATGAAAGTGTAGAGTCATGTGGCTAGGTGCTGGCTGGGCTGACCGGACACAATTTAGGCCCACAGTTAGCATCTACAAGTGCATTTAATTGCAGTTAATTACTCTGCCATAAGTTACTACTGTCCCTGACAGTGTTAATTGGTTTATTGGGACCTATTACCGTTTCATTTGTAGATGGTGATGTTTTACTCTGTATTTAATTATTCTACTTCTCAATAAACCACATGTGTAGATGCCATCACTGATGGTTACCCTTGATCCCTTTTAATTCGGTGTAATTTGTTGCTTGTATATATCCAACTTAAATTCTAATGTTTGAAACCTTAAAGGGGCCTGATTTTCAGAGAGTACACCCTTTTAAAATCAAGCTTTTTTAAGGGTTTCTAAGTGTGTCAGTGTAGGCACCCAAAACCAAGGCATCCAAATTACTAGAAATTTGTGAAACCTTGACATGCAATTGCTAAACAATCAGAAAATAAAGAATTAGATAAATCATTGTCTCAAACACACTATATGGACAGACATAGTTTGTGTCAGATTTACAGACTTCTGGTAGAATTTTCTCTTGCATTCCACCTCTCTGATGGAGGTATATACAACTAGGGACTAAAAAGGGAGAACAACCCCCATCAAAATCAAGCAAATCACTGACTCAGCAAAGATGGAAATAGAAAACTTTTTTTTACATGCATACATGTAGGGCATGTCTACACATCGCCTTATGGAGACACAGCAATGCACTATGTCACTGTATGACATGCTATGGTGACATAGAGATCATGTGAGTCTACACATGATCATCAGCTATGTCGCTGTAGCGCTGCATTCCCCTGATGTAGGAAGTACCCTCATCTCTATGGAGATGTAGCAGCAAAACGAAGTACTAAAGCATGATACCGTACCAATGTCGCCATATGATGACATGTAAATGAGCCAACAGACACAAATATACAGTTTTACAGAGGATGGCAACTCCTTGGAGCCAGTGCTATTGATAGGTATGGGAGGTGGGATTTAGCATCAAACAGTTCTTGTATCTGATTTTTTGCACATTTATAAAGAATAATCTCTACAATCTAGAGAAACTATTCCTTAAAAAAACAAACAAATGCTGATTAGGGCAATCTTGGGATACTCATGAATTTTTGTTTAAAATAATGTCCAACTGAGGAAAACACTCATACTTACTCATGGAGAACAGGACGAACTACAGTGCTACCATGGGCATGGGCTCCATACATTAATGTGTAGAGATAGGGTAACAATGTGTATCTTGTATTGAGTACATTCCTGGAAATATTTTGAAATGCTTCATCAAAGGCAGCAGGATCTTGCCTCTAAAAAAGACAAGGAGGTTGTTTTTATTCAAACTATTTTCTCTTTTCAAGAACAGAAAATATAAATGGCTCAAGGCAACTGTTAATGTGCCTGTAAGTCTACACTGGTAGATGTAGCAGATGCAGTGGGAGCAGCATTCGGTGTAACAGTAGCAGCAATTATTGAATATATATAGCAATAATGATATTGAGAGAGTACATATGTGACTTCACCAACACTGATAATTATTCCTAGATGAGATGATCTCTATAGACCTTTACACTGAAAACTCTTTTTCACACAAAACTGAAGAGTTTCTCTCTCCCCAAAGGACAAAGTGACAGTAAATAGCAGTAGGTGTCGCTATGAGCTCTAAGCAAGGAAACTCATAAAGGGGAAAGGTGAGAAAAACCTATGGAAAATACTAGGAGAGGGAGAAAGATTTTAATGCAAACTCCACTGAATATGTGACACATTTTGTTGTACATAATTTATTATCCTTCTTTCCTTCAGGGCAGCACTCAGGACTTTCAAAAAGAAAAAGAAGCACTAATGAGTGATGTCAGGGAGCACTTTCAATCTTTATTAAATGTATTGAACAATACCTTGGCAAATTGGGTAAGACTGGAAGCAACATGATAACCCTGCATCTGCATTTTTAAAGGCTTTAAAAATCCAATCGAAAGGTGTGCTGCTGCAAGATAAAGCACACTGTTTTTAAAAGGAGACTTTAATCCATTACATATATGCCATATAAATAGCTCTACTCTGCTAGACTTGAAGCTCTAACTAGAACATAAGTGCTGTTTCTATTTTTTTTATTTTCTCAGTTATCTTCTTTTACAGCTCTCCACAATACACTCCTCAGCTAGCACTGTCCTATATCTAGACAATAAACTTTCCTTTTATTCTTTAAAGAAAGACAGTATCCGATAGAAGCAATATAAGCAGAACACTGTAATTTTGTATATTCCCTCAAGAATCATATTACATTGTTTCATTTTCTGATTTGCCTTCTAATTATGAACAATTAGGGGATAAGAATACTAAGGTCAATCTTGCTGCTTTAAGTGTCCATGACAAAAAAAAAAGAGAACATTTATTTTAGCATTGTAGGTGTAGAATATTTTTTTTTAAGGTATAGATGGGAGGGGGGAGGGAGAAGGATGAGCTGGATTTCAGTTTCAGAATATGATGGTATACACCGGTATATGGTTTAACTTAGAATATCATCTCTTTAGGGAGCCAGGAGAATGGTGACATCCATTAGGTACCTCTGCACCTCCCATAGGGCTGTACCTACAGCATAAAGATAATACCATACCTCCCTCTGAATGGTGGCATTACAAATACTATATATAATTCCCAGGGGATGAAATCTTTCCCAAATGCTGTTGCTTTAGCTGGTACAACAGATCTTCATTTGCACTGCTTCTTGCTAGCCCTGATGAAGCAAGCCTTGCTTGCAATTAACATTAAGTCTTATTGACTCCCTCCTAGAGGCACCCCAATATATCTAACATTAATTACCAGCATATTATATTAAATACCAATACATTTATTTTTGCTAGGTCATGAGCAGGAGACAGACAGAAAACTAGGCTAGCTAGGAGATTTCCACTGACAGTACCTCTAAGCTCTCTTGAAAGACATATCAAATGTGTTGTGTAAGAACTAGTTTGCAGTCTGAATTTTAAAAAAGTTTGCATTCAAATAGATTTAGTTTTCCACAACTAAATCTTACTCCAACCAAATGATGCATCTGACAACTTCATGTATATTCACATAGGTCTGTAGAAACCCAAAGCAGAATAGTGGCCACATCAGAAATGTGCTGTCATCTTCCCAGACATCATTTTGTGATGAAAAACAGCCAGCAAGTGCTAATAAACATACATCACCAAATCTGATATCCAACACTGATTGCATGTAGCCTGGAAGTGTATGTTATGTTAATTACTGTTGCTTAGCACATTGGAAATTAAGGTACATTTGACTGAATTCCTAGTTTGAGTCAATGGTCTTGCACAACTCTGGAAAAAAATCCTTGCTCTGCTGAAACAAATGTCAAAGCTCCCGCTGACTTCAGTAGTGCAAGGATTTCACCCTCAACAATTTCAAAACTTTATTCATTTTCAAAGAAAGTGGTTCAAATCCAACTGACAACTTGAAGTTTGCAGGATACACTCCTGGAATACCCACTTACATCTAGGGCACCCCAAGAGCACTAATTCTAAAATAAGCAGTTGTATTTTAGAGAGCTTAAACCCAATGGGGCCCAATGTGGCCCTTCTACTCTACCACTCTTTTCTTTACTCACAGCAGGACTACTCATGATCTTTGCAGCCCCAAGCACATTATAGGTGCAGAACAAATAAAAAACAACTTATGACCTACCATTGATCCTTTACCATTGTGATTTCTAGAAAATGGATAAAAGGCTCCCAGCTGCATCCAGCGGGCACACATTTGATATTCTGTATCCTGGAAGAACCCACAGATATCTGCTCCAGTCTGAAAGTGTAAAACAAATTCAATTTGAATAGTGCAGATTATTACAAATGAGTAAAAATGTTTAAAATATGTATTAATAATACTGACTTACATAGGATATTCCAAAGAGGCTAAAATCCAACATACCTGCAAGAAAATACAATGCAACTTTATTGATTGGTATTTTCTTTGGCATTTTAAAGGTGTTTAAATAGTTTCTACAGAGTACAATTCTTCACTCCCTGCAAGCATTGCTGCAAGCTGTCTTCTCTGAAGCAGTGAAGCAGACTAGTGATCAGAGAGTAGAGAAGAATCAGAGATGACTTTGGTGGGAGTTGGGAGTACCCCTATCAAGTCTACTATCTATTTAGCAAGTTCAGCAATATGGAGTATGGGTCAAGAATAGGATTAAAGTCTGACTGCTAAATCCTTATTTTGCTTCAAGTTACATTTCTTCTACTGTAATAGAAGCAGGTAAAAACATATGATGCACCATAGTGGATCACTCCAATGGTCTGTCTAGCCCACTATCCCATCACTGTAAGTAACAGTACTAGATGCTGTTGAGGGAGAATATATGAATAGGGCATGTCTAGAGTTATCCATCCTCTGTTACACCCTTCCTGGCATCCATTATCATTGGTTTAGGGATGTCAGAGGTTACAAATAAAAGACCTAAGTGTCAAAGAGTAAAGTTGTTATAAAGCATAAATTGACTATAAAGACAGCTGATTTCACATACCAATAATAGATTTATAAAGTTGATTCCAAGCTGCAGTATTATCACCAAGCCAGTGTCCAGTCCATCTTCCACTGGATGGATATGTTGAACGGGTGATGACAATTCCACGTTCCTTTGTGACCTTCTGTAAAGCACTAACAATGACATTGAAACAAAAAGCCCATTATATGTGGAAAAAAAACTAAGAGACCTTGAACAGTGCTTGTAGAAACACTGAATTTTATACAAAAAAATAGCAACTATAAAGGAAATTTGAAAGGTGGGCAGGCTTATGCATATGTAGATAGTCCTAGGCACTGAATATCAGTTATCCACTACTAGATAAGTTGAAAATAACAGTTACAGGTCACATTAAAACATACAAAAGGTCATGGTACATGATAGCATGGCTGTCTCAGAAAATGCTGTGTCTTCAATCTACTGCAGTTATTTAAAAACGCTTAAAACCCAGACAAAAAGTAGAAGAGAATCTATAAATGTAATATGGTCATGCTTTCAAAAAGCCTTGGATATTTAGGTAAATTAAAAGATAACTCACTGAACAAAGATAAATAGAAAAAAATTATATGTTCTTGACTGAAAATTTTCCTTTGAGTATTAAGGCTCATAGACCTGTTACAATGGGTACTTCAACTTGCTTTCAGGTTAAAAGACACAAGACCAGCCTGACTCTAGCTGCAAGGGAATGTCCATATCTATCCTGAATTTCCCTTAATTTGAGAATGTTTCAACCGTCAAAATAACTTAATTCAACTTTCTAAAATCATACAGTATATAAACAGCAAGCCCATTGATATGTGGTTTCATCCCCATTTTAAATCATCTTCCTGTTTTCAAACAAGACTACATCCAAGGACACTAAGACTCAAATAAAGGACTTTTTCAGGTAAGAAGAAATACATTTTCCTACTCTTCTTACGCTAAATCTATAGATCCATCACAATGGCATTTTTCTAGAAGCATGCCTTGACCATCCAGAGTTGGCCTCAGGACATAGTAGCACTTGGGGAAGTCTGCTACCAATGGTCTAGCACAGGGGTGCTCAACCTTTTTGAATGTGGGGCCAGATCATGAACGTTTTATCACCCAGTGGGCCGGCAAGCCATATTCAAAGACCTCACAGGAAGCGGTATCACATCCCCCTCTCCCCCCACCCTGAAACGAAAGTACAGTGTTTACTTTCGTTTCCCATCGCAGCACCTTGGGCCTCAGAAAACAGCTTTGAGGGCTGCATGGTGGCCCATGGGCCACATGTTGGACAAGACTAGTTTAGCAGATCTCAGAACACAATATACACCATTCCTTTGCTACCAAATTTTCCATGTTTCAAAGGCCAGGATATGGACATTTAAATCAAAGAGATTATCTCTTAAATGTATTTAGGATGCAAATGTCATTATGTTTTTGAGGTTCACCTGTTTGAATGCAAAGTATGGTACAGCAGACTGTGTTTCCTTTATTTAACATGATAATTAGACTATGGGCTACACATCAGCCAGCAGAACTATCTTTTTTTTCACACTGGTCTAAGGTTTAAGTGGTGATATTTTTTTATTTCTGATATTCATTTTAAACCTGCCTGGTTCCATATAAAGCATTGGTTTTCTAATAGCATAACTCCTCTGCAAGACAGAATTATCTACAAGGAATTTAATCTAGCCCATGAGATAAAACCCCTTGAGTCAGAAAGGCATAAGCATTATCACTGCCCTTGCCTCTTACTTTTCTATTTTGGAAAACAGTGAAAAAGGAGGAAAGGCTTTTCAATAGTCATTCATCCCCTCAAATCCTAGGTTCCAACATGAAGAAGTTTCTGTCTACCAATCTTTCCTTCCATACTCACCTTTACTCCCTGTGCAGGGCTTTATGTGCCTTGCTTCCTTGTCCCCCAGTCTATCCCTTGCCAAAAGTTCCATGTGTTTCCCTTCTTGCTCCTACACACCAGGCCAGTGTTCACACTCACATTACGCTCTATTCACTGTTTTTTTATCCTAGAGAAAATGACGGGGGTGACAGCATCTCTGTTAAACACAGTCCTTCTTTCTCCTTTTCTGGGTTCCGAGTTTGACCAGAAGTAATAGGGTTCTGCCCATCAATATCTTGACTGGTCCGTGGTATTTTGGAGTTGGTCAAATGTAGTGCTCAAGACTTACCACACTATAGTCTGTACTGCTATCAAAATACCATCAGAGTTAAGCATAGGGCCTTACAAGCTTGACCAACAGTATCCTGTATACATAGGCAGAACTTATCTTCTGGGTTTTTTCCTGTTTTTAAAATTTTATTGCTTGCTAATTTCACCCTTTTTATTTTATCATTGGCTTCTCTATCTCAATAATGGACTGCAATCTTTCTCACTGCATCCCCTGAAGAAAAATGCCATTTGTAGGTATACAAGCTTCTTTGGGTGAATCTGATATCTTTTATTAGACCAATTTAAATATGGTACAGTAGTTGGAAAAAAAAAAAGTGTGGGTATATGCTCATCCGGAGAAAACAGCACATGTTGATTTCCTGGTCTTTTCTTTTCTTCCCTATTTTGTTCCCAGTTTTCTAAGAAAGATACTGATCCAGATCTCTCTGAGTCAGAAATTGAACCCCTTTCAGCTGCATGGCAATTAGATGAGACTGGAAATCTAATTCTAGAATATGAGTAGAGGGACCTGTCATAGAGGTGGAGGGTGGGGGTAAAGGTGAGGGGGGGAGAATGGAGTGGAGGGCAGAGTGTGCTATTCAGAGCTCTCCATTGAGAATCTGAAGGGAAGCTGAAGGGAAAGAGCCCTACAAACAAGAATGTGGCTTCTTAAGTGGGTGCTAGAGATTGAAGAATGATGTGTTTTGGACTTCATTCCCCAACATTCTTCCCCTGGGGAACAGGGCTGCTTGCCACTGGAGCCCGTTTTTTTCCCAGATTAGGGCCAAGTTCAAATGTTTTGGTTTAAAACTGACTACAGTAAAAAGTTTGGCTATCAGTAAAAGTTTGCAGACCAGGAGTAAAAAAATAAATCTTGGTTTGGCAATCCTGCCTGACTGCAGCAATGGTTTATACTGTGCTGACCCAAGGCTTCAGTGTGTGGATATCCCAATTTATTGTCGTAGTTCCAATACTGTTCTGCTCCGGGGCATGAGTGTGTGGAAGTCAGTATGAGATCTTGAGGGGGAGAGGACCTGCCCACCCTCCCTCCCAGAGGTCCCATACTCACTTCTTCCATACACTGATGCCCTCCAACCCACTCCCTGTCTTACCCCTGCCAGTTAATGGCTTGCACACACCCCCATTCCAGCAGAGACACCCCAAAGAAGGATTGTCTGCCTACCTGTAACCCAGCGGTATTACAGGCAGGTGACAGGAGCCGGCAGCAGAAGCAAATGTTTGGGGCAGGGAGACTCGAGAAGCTTCCACGGGCTACAAAGCTCTGACAGAGATCTGCACAGCATGCTGTGCTCCCACTCAGAGTCCAGCTGGGGCTCCTCTGCTCTGTCTGTCTTTCAATGTTTAACTCCAGCTTTATTTCTGAGGAGGGATTGTCAATCAGCTCTGGATTGCTCAATGTTTCTACAGATAGCTCGATATTTTTTACAGCCTTTTCAGACAGATGTTTTTATCCTGGATTTTTATGGACAGTCTGTAAATTTACATATAGCAACCCTGCTGGCTAAGCTCTCCAACAAGACACTTATACGAGTCACAGTCCATTCCTTTTGCTTCTGACCTTCCTCCCTGAGGCCTGCAGGGGCAATGGCTGATGCAAATTATCCATAAGGAGAAGTAGAGATGGGTGAACAATCTTCCATAAAAGTACATGCAGCCCTGGGAGATCCCTGAGCCTGAGGAAGGGCATGTGCGCCGGAAAGCCTGCAGAAAAACATTTTTTTTTGCAATTTCTTAGTTGGTCTAATAAAAGGCATCAGCTCTGAACCAAGAGTTTTAGAGTTTTGCATTTCTGTTTGTCGCAGACCAACACGGC
Organism: Alligator mississippiensis; assembly: GCF_030867095.1. Lineage (NCBI taxonomy): Eukaryota > Metazoa > Chordata > Crocodylia > Alligatoridae > Alligator > Alligator mississippiensis. The sequence goes on from NC_081830.1 coordinate 71,546,187, forward strand.
TATCAAATACATCCATGAAAACAGGTAAAAATATCCATTGGTATGGGCCTGTGGTCCTTACTATGAAGGAAAAAGGATATTTTTTATACAATGCATATTTACCTATAGCAACTGACTTTACACATCAGAGTCCTACCCCCTGGGATATTAAACACATGTACATTGGGACAATGACTAGCTGACAGCATAAATAAGAAATTTCCCTTTGTCCTTTAACTGTCATTATAAGTATTTTGGCATCTTCATGTAAAACCTCTGTTTTTTGACCTCCTTTGTCATATGAACCACTGGTTTGATCTCTTAGAACTATTCCTGTGTAACTGTGAACACATGCTGTGAATCACTACACAAAAATACTAAACTAAAATACTAGTTAAAAAGCCACAATGATAAAATTGCATTGCTCGCTTTTGCTCTCTACAATAATAGCCTAAACAGCTGCTTCAATAAGGCACTATTTATTTATTCTTCTACAGGATTTGCTGCTTTACTGACACTATAATTACAGTAAAAACACACAAGTCACTTAAATTACCATAGTAATTAAACTAGACTAATGTACTGTAATTATTTCTTCCAAGATAAACAATAACTTTTCTAGTATCTTTTATTTCTTGGTAATGTATTATCACACACATTCCTGCCCTGCTTGAATTGTCCTATTTGCACAATGCTTTGGAACTTGCATCTAAGTAAAGTAAATGAAAAGAAAATGTCATCTATAGAAGACATTCAGAATGCACCTCAAGTGTTTTGTGGGATCAGGGTTAGGGCACTCAGCAGCTTGCAGGATTGAAGTATGTGCGTGAACGGCATTTACATGAAAGGAAAAAAATATATATCTGAAAATTTTTTCCTAGCTACTAAATTTTCCTTTAAAATTTTCTGCCTTTTAATTCAGTCTGGAAGCTATTATAGTAGTGAATCACAGTAATCCAGAATGGCAGCCAAGAGACTGCTATATTTTCAAGTCAGGCAAGAAGGGAAGGTTGTTCAAAAGTTATGTTCAAAACCCATATGGATGTGGAAGCTTTGTGCTTGTGTACATGTTGTGCTCTCTCTGAATGGGCTTACCTTCAACCACTGCAAATGAACTATAAAACCATTACAGTGAACTTATATCTGTATTGGTGCTGGCAACTTTGGGGATTTTATTGAGAGTTTCACAATATCTGATGTCTTACAGTCCTAATTCTGGGAAGTGGTTGCTTAGGTGAGAATTTCAGCTATTGTTAAAAATACCCTGGGAAGGAAAACACAGAGCTCTGAGGCTACAAAACCAGAAGACAAATACAACCTTCCCCCCCCCCCCCCCCCAAATCTATCATTATTGTAATATCTATTTTTAAAACAACTCTCATTACTATGGGGAAGCTTGGCAATAACAATACTGTTGAACTTTCATTTTAGGGAGATTTTATCAATAAATTACCTTCACACTGAACACTTGTGGTAACTATTGGTTGCTGACACATTTTAAAGATTCGTTTTACTGAAGTCTTTAATTATCTTACAGTATATTTTGTTTAAATTTATTTCCACAGATTAGAGGATAGGGATAATGAATTTCTGGAAATGCTAAGCTGTTTAGTTTCACAATGCATGAAGAAATAAACTGTGGCTAATCCTCTGCAGTTGTTCTATGGAGGATACAAAGCATAGTGCCATGCCTTCCCACCTTTTAACAGTAAGGCGGAAATTAAGTCAATATAGTCCCCTAGCACTAGGAAAGTCGAAAGAGCTAGACTCTCTGTAGCAGTGCTCTTCAGCCCCAAGTCCCTGATCTCGGTGTGGAATTATTTGGCTTCAACAGACAATCCTGGAAGAGGAAATGCAAAAGAATCAAGAAGCATGTTTCCCCTGAAAGACTGTTTCCAGTGTCTGACTTGAGCAGAAAAATACTACCTCAACACAGCTCAGTTTCCTTGCCCAGTACTCTTTCCTAGAAAAAGATGTCAATATTTTAATCCCTGAATTTTGCAAGTCACTATGGCTTGATCTAATTAAAACCCATTCCAAAAGTATGGCCAAAAGTCACCGGTCATAAGGATTACATATGCAAACTATATTGCACCTGCCATTAATTCAGAGCATGGGATATTTCACAACTGTTTTTTGACTTTCATTGCTCCCAACTCTACTATTATGGCACCTCTTCAATTATGGCATTAGGTCATCTTAAAACTAATAAAGAAGGATAAAATGAAACTTTTAAGACTTGTACATAGCTATTTTGTTCATTTTTCGATAGAATGACAATGTGTGCAATGTATCTTTTATCTAAGTCGTTTCTGCTATTGGACCTCTTAAAGAAAGTATGTTTAATTGTACATTTACTATTCAGAAGTAATGATACTACTGTCCTCAGTGTTAAATTATTGTCTACTGACAAAATCCAAATTGTACTTTGATTTTGGCTGACAGTATAAAGATCAGAGATTCTGTATTGTCCTGTCAGCAATTCTGTGAGAGCTTTGACTGACAGTGATGTACTGGATCACTGCCAAATATACCATCCTCTCTGTCAAAAAATCAAGTGGCCTTGATATTTTCTTTCTTTATGAAAATATCAAAGTTACCAAGGGCTTTAAGGTCATTAAGACCCACAGAAAAATGCTGTTCTTTGCTTGCTCATTGAATTGGAAATGAAACAACCTAGATATATTATCATTAGCTCAGACATTATCTAAAATAGGATAGTATTACTCAGTAAGGAATTAACATATAATAAAGTTTGCCTTGAAAGTGAGAAAATAAATTATTAAAAGAAAAGCTGCATGCATATCATTTACATAAAAAGTTCACTCTTTTCCCTTCATAATATTACTTCTTGGTTTTTTTATTAAGCGTGTTAATTGAAAAATGGGTGTGTGGTGCCTGCATTTAAAATGATAAATTCACATACCCTCATATGCTTTATACTGTAAGGCCAAAGCAATATCAACTCTATAATTAAAATAGTCCATCACAGCTATACCTAGAAGCAAAAGGTATTTCATATTTTAATTACTTTAATTACTTGAGGTTATTGTTGGGTAATTAATGTTCTTAATAGTTGATCAAAATGCTGAGAACAGTTCTGTCTTGTAAATGAGTGGCAGCAAGTGTTCTCTTACGATTGACTGATCTTGTTTACAATGCGCAGCATTGTCCCAGCGTGGCCTTGGTAGCTGTTTCATTATAGAAATCCCTGTTGCAAATGCAACATGTTGTGTCTGAATGTGCTGGAACAAGAAAACATTTGATGGCAAGTAATTGCCTCCAAATTAAACTATATTAGGAATATCGCCATGGCCATCTTATTTCATAAAGTAGGTCAGCAGTTAGGATCACACAACATAAAAATTTATATGGATGAACTCATTAGAATCAATGTACAAGTAATTGCTCCCAGCTAAGTAAGAAATTAAGTTCCCTTAATATCAGACTTGGGCAAGCTGTTTCCAGAATGCTGCTCAGGAATTGCATCTACTAAAAGTTAGCAACTGTAAAGCTCCTGAACTCAAAACTAAGAGTATAACTATATCTGTATTGAAAAACTGCAGTATGCATAGATTTCCTTAAGCTAGCTTTAATCTATCTTGCTTAGGTGCCAATGGTAGTGAAGTTGCATCCAAATGGAGTTGTGAGTTTTATAATCCTTTCTGACACCCCATGAACTTACTTGGCAGCTCATGTCTATGCTGCCACAGCATTATTGCAAATGAGATCACTGTACAGTAGTGACTGAATAATGAAAGATGTATTAAATATAAGCAGTCAAGGTCCTAATAGGACTTGGGACTCTGATTCTCAAACTTGCACCAAAAAGTCCTCATTTCCATCTGGGCATGCAAGTTCATTCATCATCTTCACATGCAATATTTACATACATAAGCTACTAGTAGAATATTTAAACTAAGGTATATATAATCAAGACAAGCATGCATTCTCATTACGATGCTTTTAAAGGATACAGATTGCAGACTTTGGTATCACAACTATCCACGTGCAAAAGAACTAACCCAAATTAAAAGCGAGTTACAATTCTTCCCAAGAGGATGTTCCTATGATCTACAACTCCTATTTCACCTTTGCTCTTGTCTCTCCTCTCTTGGCTTGCCTTTTGCCTTCACTTCTGCCTCTCATCATAAGCCTTTTCCTCTTCCACTGGCAGGTGTAATAGCCTTCATACTGGTTAACATCAGGGACTGAATCAGGGACCTCCCAAAATAAGAACATAAGTCCTTACAGCCCAAGCTAAAGGATAAGACCTAAACCTCCATAAAGTGGTAAGAAAGGGAAATGGCACAGGTATTAAACAAGGCCCTTCAGCAGCCATCCTACTGTCTCCTTCTCCCTGAATATTTTATTCCTGTCAGCTGCACTAGACTGGTAGGGTAAAAGCAAACTTTCTTGTGTTGACACAGAAGAGACTCTGCTGGGCCAAAGAAATCCCTGCATAAATTATCATGTTGGTTGGGGGTGCCAGAGACTCAGAAAACCTAGGGGGAAAAATACAGGGAATCTCCTGGTCATCCTTGTATCTGTTATGGGAAGGCTGGGCTAGGTTTATAGAACATGCTGAAAGGGTGATTACCACTCGCTTAATGTCAGTTATGGAGGTTTGGCATTCATTACTGCTGTATCTGCACACTTCATAATCTTTAATGTATTTAAGCTTCCTCCACCGCTGTGGAAAATGTTTAAGAATGGCTTTTAAAGTCTGAGAATTGAAAAATATTACATTTGGCTTTTTAATTGCTTGTGGGGGGGAGTGTTTGGGGGACTTCTTCATGTTTTCCAGCTTATTACAATAATCACTGAGGGAAGGTGGGGATAAGTAAAAAGTCACAGAAACTGGGAGACTGGGAAGGTCACATACAGGACATATAAGCTTTTACAAAGACTCCTGGGCCCTATGGCTACAGCCATCTAAAGGATGCTGTAACTCTTGTAACCTTTCAAGGACTTTGGGCTTTGGGGCTAGGTACAGACATTCAGAAGGCTTGAGGTGGAATCGATTTAAGTTAGGCAGTTTTCCGTAAGTGGCATAGTTTAGGTTGGTAGTGAACACAACACACATTCACCATTTTTAAACCAGTCTATGTGTACCAAACTTCTGTTCTGTTATGAGTATACACTGGTTTCTGATCACTTATATTGGTAAAAGTGTAATGTGTGCATCTGGCAGACAAGGTTCTTTGGGTAAATCTGATATCTTTTATTAAAATTCTTCTTTGCAAGCTTTCGTGTATAAATTACCCTTTGTCAGGCCATATGTATTTCACCTCAACAAAGTAAGGGAATTATCCCCTTAAAAAATGTACACAGGTATTCACAGACTTTGGTGGGTGTGAAGGTAAGCAGCACCATCTCTTTATGTAAGGCAGGGCTGTCTACCAGGAACACATGGTCCACTGCTGTGCAATAGGCATGCATTCTGCCCGCCACTGCCAGTGGTAAGAAGCCCTCTATGCCCCCAATTGGGCTGCACAAGTGGCTGTGTGGGCTAGGCTAGTATACCCAGGCCCCCCATCACCATGCTGCAATGGGAGAGGTCACCACTGGGGCCCATAGGATACATGTTAACCATTTATGCCACATGCTGGCCTCTTGGAGGCTACATGTGGCTTGCAGATGGCCAGTTGCACAGGTTTGGTGTGCATTACTGCAGTAACTGCGCCCTTCACAATCTTTAATATGTTTAAACTCTCTACACTCTTGTGATGTAAACAAGTGCTAGTATCCCATTTTATAGCTGAGATACATCTTCCCAGATACTAGGCCTAGGCAAAGAAGTTAAAAGTGTTGTGTAAATGGTTGCAGGGAAGGAGAGCACTGGAAGTTTCAGAATTTAGTTTGGGAGAGAGGGTCCTGAGGATGCATCTTGTTCATGCAGAATTCAGTTCACCTCTAAGGCTTAAGAGCAGAGGATTGTACTGGATGCTGTCTTTCCCTTTAACCACAGAAAGGGCCACTTCTTCTAAAATACTGTTAGTACTATGTAGATCCAGTTTGAAGGGCAAATAGCCAGGCCAGTTGCTTCAAAGTCTTCCAGTAGGCAAAGTTAGATCATACAACTTGTGCATAGAGGGAGGGGAAGAGATCAGTCTATGCTTTAATCTTTCTGCTTGAGCCCTCATGGGCACATCCAGATGACTGCAGACATTTATTTCCCCAGACTGTCTCTTGTGCCAGTGCTACTTGTCCCTGGGGAATACCCATGCCATGTGTGCTCTGATGCATGGCAGGTTACTCAGGATGTGGTAGAGGAGGCTGGGACCAGCAACTGTGCCTTTCAGTCCTGGGGGCCTCCTAGAGCTGAAGCTGTGGCAGGAATCATGGCTGGCAGCTGGAGTATGGCTCCGGCTGGCCAGGCTCTGCTCTGGTTTTGGGAAGCATGCACTGCTGCCATGTGCACTACTCCACTTTTTTTTGGTGTGGGCTTTTTTTGAATCCAGGATCTCTCAGGGTCAACCCCCCTCCTCCCCGCCCTCCCCCCCCCAATACATCCACACTTGTCTGGACACATCCTATGAGTCTAATACCAGTTCAGATGCTACCTTCAAATACCCTGTCTTGACGTGTGAGAAGAAGGAAGAAACCACAATGATCATGGAGACAGAACTGCTTGTATTAAGTTACTACATAGAAAAAAAGAACAGTATTCCCTTTATTCCATGGAAGAACTAGAGACGAATGCTGTGTCATCACCTATGATGTGATTGGCTAAGGAAGGGAGATAAGGATGTCTCCAAAGGAGATTTTTTTTTTAAATTAGCTTTTAGTTTCTGCTGGAAGAATTCCAGCGACTTTAAGAAAGGTCTGCCATGGTTTGAACAGAATTAGAAAGAGGACACAAACACCTTGGTTTGTCCAAGGAAGGAGGACTGGATGAATCATAAAAAGCTCTATAGAGAAAGCGAACTTGTCAAATGCTAAGAAAAAAAAAATCCTAAAGTTCTTGGTTACTGACTTCAGTGATCTGGACTGTATTTGAGGATACAGGTCATTTTCTAGTGTTAACTACAGTGTCAGCTCTTGTAAACCTTGGTATATACATATTTTTTATTTATGACAGCTACTCTTTTGTATTCAATTTCCTGCTTTGCATTCTGAGAAAGAATCGGATTTTATTCCTAATCTTTCACATACATTTTTCAGAAATAAACAGTTGTAAAGAGTAGTTATATTTGTTTGTGACAGTGTTTCCCTGTGTTCCAGCAGCAGTAAACCATGATAGAAGAGAAAGGACTAAATGTATTGTATTTAAAGAGGAGGCAAACACAGAAACATGAGACACTAAAAGAGACTTTTCTTAAATACCTGTTTTGCTTGGACACTATTTTTTCCCTAAACTGTAATGTAAATCAATGTTCACAGTGTCACTTGAGAAAAGGATCCTAACGGAACCTGGAGGTATGTGTACCCCCATTTGACAACCCCCATAATAGGGAAAAGGGTTCCCTTATTACAGCCAGGACCAATGCCGAGGCAGAGAGGAATGGGCCCTGGCCTGCCTAGGGAGCCCCATATCCTAGCAGGGCTGAAAGGAAGCTCCAGCAGTACCAGGCATCAAAACTAAGTTAGTTGTTCAGATTATACATTTATTTTTTTATTGTGGTATGACATGGCCCCAGGCGGGGAGGAAGGATTTCAGTTCAGAAGCAGTTTTTGGCTTAGATCTGTGCTTCTGTTTAAATAGTGGAGGAAGGGGAGTGGCTGTGAGGGAAGGCTTGGAGGCTGCGGGCAGGCCCAAAGGGGTGCACTGCTACTGTTGCTGGAGGACTAGGTTGCAAACTGAGGATCTGAACCTGTAATAAAATAGACTGTGGGCATGGGCTTAGACCCCAGAAAGGATGGAAGAGGAAAGAAGGCCTGAATCACCCAAAACTGAGGGCACAAGCCCAGAACCCTAGAGGCCCAGAAATCAGGAGGGCAAGGCTGGAGCTGGGGAACCCAGGATCCTGGGGTCTGGGGCAATGGACCTAGGGATGAGGGGCCCAGCTAGAGCAAGAGAGCCAAGCCCAGAGGGCCAATGCCTGGACAAATGTTTAAGTCCTGAAAGGCCCCTAAGAGGCAGTGTTCTTGACATGGAGAGATGGTGAAGTATGTCAGGGCTCTGAATCAAGCAGGCTCAGGTGAGCCTGACAAGAAGCTGGAGAGAAAGCCCATTGATCTATAAGGGTAGCCTCCCTGTTTAACTTCAACATGAAGATGCGGCAGGCAAGACAACAGGATGGTCCCCTGAAAGGTCAGAGCAGGTGGAAAGAGCTGCGAGGGTCCAGCATCCACTTGGGGGAGTAGCGGGGCATGAAGCAGTGCAACCCAATTCAGGGCCTCGCTGGTTTCACAAGTACAGAAACCGTGTCTACTTGTCCTTGACATGTACATACAGTGTTCCTATTAAAAATATATTACATTTCCAGGTCCTGACTTCAGTTAACTGTTCAACTGCAAGCTGTTTCTGAATCCTTTAATCCTCCTCTTTGCATAAACCTCATGAAGATCATAGTACCGAGCAAGAAACTCTAGAACATGTGAAGTGTGATCATCCCCACATCACCACCACCAAGAGAAGAAAGAGAAACACAAAATAGCCAAATGCTTAAATATAGCATCATTCTTTGTACCTTTTTGTGCTGAGAGATTTGGTCATAAGAATGTGAATTCTTCATGACCAGGAACTCTTCGTGATCAAGAAAGAACAATGTTAATTTAAAATGGGTGCATATGGTATCCTTATAGGTAACCTTCCCTCTGTTCCTTTACACAGGTGACTTTTTCAACTCAATTCTGCTTTTTCAAATTTATCAGCTTTGTGACCAGCTGAAATAAGAACTGCTTGGAGTGGGAAGTGGAAAGGATGCTTTATATCTTGTTTATGACCTGTTGACCCTGGAGCCATTCAAACACCAAGTTGGTCCCAAGTGTAAAATGAAAACAGACACATGGATGACCCAATATATACTAGATATCAACAATTCCCTGAGGACTGTTGCAACAGCTGGGATTCACATGCAGAGGAAACTTGCACCACAGTCAATATAAAAGGGAGGATGGACAGGCAGAGCAGCTGCAGCCACAGCAGGTCTAGGCTACCTGAGAATTTATTTTTGAAGGGGGCATTTTCAAAATAACAGCTGCTTTGCAAAACTGAGTTTTTTTCTGGCAGGGAAAGAATCCCAGGGCAAAGCTGTCATATTGGTTTTATACTAGCATTTGCTGCAAAATACTTTCTTGCAAAGGAAATGGGCACACCAGAGCAAGCTGCAGGTGGGCAGAGAACATTTCAGGGTGGGGAAAAGTGGGTGGGATCAAGGACAGAGGGTGGAATAAAAGGACAAAGGACATAATTGCACAGTATGTTCTGCCAGTCCCCAGCCCCGAGCAGACCCTAAATGACAGTACCAGCCAGAGTAAATTAGAACAGTTGTAGCTGTTAATTGTACAGGGAGCAATTTGGGCCTAAAACAGGTCAGGAGAAGGCAGGAATGAAAGTCAGGTAGAGCAAGATTTTTCTTTGCCCCAGCCCTTCCCCATGACTTGAATATACTACGTGAAAGGTCATCAGAATTAAGAACTTAGTACATAATATATTATCCTGTTAACATATCTAACGCCAGAAAAGTCAAAGTATCTACGTCATTACTGCACTCAAAGCTACTGGAGAACTGTGCTTGTTATACATTTGAAACAACTCATTCTTGAACTTAGGAAGAAATAAAGTGAAGAAAAAGCAAAAAAGTTATCAATTGAATGTGGCTAAGAAATCCCAAACTGGTTCACAAATATAAATTACTGGACACAAAGCATTAATTTAGAAGTTAATTTTCTAGAACAATGTAAAATAAAATAGAAATGGCCTGCAATTTTCACAACGATAATTGTTGCACCTTTTAATATTTGTTTAAATCTTTGAATGCATCTCATGGGGCACATCTATACACGCACATTTGTGTGAAGTAATACATTTGGTGCATATTGCACCAGAGTTTATTGCTGCCAGGCACTGCATTTCCACATGCACCCAGGACCACAGCCCGTTGAGCTGGGTTGGAGCAGCCCTGGCTGGCAGAGGTTCCAGGGGGTCAGCCTGCCAGCCTGAGGCTGCTCTCACCTGGCTCAACATGCTGCAGAGGGGCTGGCTGGGACATAATGGTGTTTCAGTACAGGGCTAGCCAGCAGGCAGCCCCTGCACTGAAGCACTCTCATACCCCAGCCAGCCCTGTCAGCATCTACATGTGTGCTGTTGTGTACAAAAAAAGCCTCTGCAGCAGGATAGTACTTTTATTTGCAAGTACTAACCTGCTGCAGACTTTATTAATTTCAATGCAGCCTAACAGGGCCACATGTGTAGATACTGAAATGTTTACTGCAGAGCTAATTAGGCAACTGCAGTAAACATTGGTAGATGCACCCATTGCTATTTTCAATAAAGAAGCACCTACAGCATATGGGACTACAGCATAAAGAGACTGTTCAAAAAGAGAAGAAAAAAACCTTACTCATAGGTAGGTTTAGCATGTGACCATCCATAGAGATTATGCACATCATAATGTCTAACTGGACTTCCATCTGGCAGGAACTGTTGACTTTCCATGCACAAGGTTTTGTGATTCAATCCAAGTGACTGTGATTCCAAATCTAATGGAAATGAAATGTTAATATTGGCATTCTCAAATAACTAAGTATATTTAACAATCTAAATAATTAATTTTTTATCAGTATCTGAATTCTCTCTCTTTCCATTCTCCTCTACCTTCCAATGCAATACATTCCTCAAGTTCTTTTTGTTTTTTTAAATGTCCAGCATGTGAATACTGGCAGTCTCCAGTACTCCTGTGTATTAATAAGGGACTATGACAGTAATACTGACTCCTTAGCCTACATGAACAGCAAAGGATATCCTAACACTTTATAAGCATCTCTGTGTATCATCCATATCACCTGCAGAATGGAAAATGCCTATGAGTGAGTATGCAACTGGTGATAGCTGCACAAATTTATACTGAGATACTATGCAAGAGGTTTGAAAAAATTAGTAAGCAGATGACAATGTAATGAAAATATGAGCAATGCATTAGGTCAGAGGTGTTCAGAGGAGAAAAAGGACTTTCAGAGGAATTTGAGTGCATAATTATCCTTTCTACCTTTGAAATATCCACCTAAATAACTACATGTCATGTACATTTTTGCTGAAGTCCCAAGATTCTAACAATTTGAGCACAAATTGTTCATTAACAGAGGCAGCAGTGCTTGGTTCTGGAGTTTCTATATGGTGGTACTCAAGGGTGACTGAAGAATGTTGGTATTTGATTGCATATCTAAAGTGTATTCCTTAAGTCCATTACCTTAAAATTAAGTTTTTTAAATCAGGCCCATTGCTAGAGATGGGAACCAAGAGGAATATTTTTTTAAATCCTTAAAACTGAACTCTATTGTTCATCTGAAGAAACAAATTTCCATAACTTATAAACTACAGAAAAAACCCACTTGGATCTACATTTTTGTTTGTGTTTGAAGCCAGGTAACTAAATCCATATTTAAACAGCTTTAGATGTCTTAAGAAACCAGTTTCTGCCGCAAGAGCTCATAAGTAGGGCCCTACCAGATTTATGGCACAAGTGGACTGTGCTGCAGTTCCTTTAATCTTGCAGGTTCCCCTTTGCATCCCCCTCCCCCCACCACGCTTGCAGCTCATTCTTGATCAGCAGAGAAGTGAAATTTGTGGGTTTAAACTTGGTGCTGTTTTTGTCTCCCTGCCACTGATTGGCTGAGGGGCCCCAGTGCCCCCACTGCTTGCTGCTGACTGGTGGGGAGACAAAAATGGTGCCAAGCTTAAACCCATGGTTTTTGCTTCCCTGCTGATCAGGAATGAGTCGCAAGCAGGGCCCCTCCACCAGTCACCAACAGCAGGGTGTTCAGGGGAACTTGTAAGATTAAAGGAGCTGCAGCACAGCCCACTTCAACCGTTAATCCAGTACGGCCCTATTCATAAGCTTTGAAGACATGGTCTTACATGTCTTAACTTTAGGCATCCCATGCTTGAAAATTTGGCCAAGCAATATTTTAAGAAAATGACATCATAACCAGGGGGACCTAAGAGAGTGAGTGACAGTTGTTATACTTACGTGGCATATACGGAGGATAATTTAGTGTTGCATCTCTACAGCCTCCAACTGCACCATTAACAAAACTTGCCGGTTCATTCATGTCCTAAATAATGAGAAATAATATAAACATACTTGCAACATGAATCTTATTTGTGTCAATGATACACTACTATCTATTGAACCCTCTATTGCAAACAGAGGCATAGAAAAAGTCCTTCAGGTGCTTGTAAAGCAATTTTTTTTTAGTATTTGTGTCTCTTCAACTTACCTTTATTTCAGATGATAATATTCAAATTTTTTATTTCTAAGAAAAAAAAAAGGAAGGAAAAATATTGCTGCTTCTTGAGATTTAACATGCGAAGTGCTAATTCTTACTTTCTAAAATTTCCCTTCTCAATGTACGAGTTGTAATAAGCTCCTAGAAATAATTACTAGTGATCTGAAAGGCTCCCTGCCAAAATACTCACAGATAAGTTTCCTTTGGCCTGTGTAAGAGGCCTTTTGGAAGGCCTAACCTTCCATGGTCCTTTTGGAATTTCCGTTTTTTGTTCCTCCTATATACACCCAACCTGTGCCACAGTGACTCAAGGCTACATTTAATAGTTTCTAGAGAGCTACATTTGCTGCATTATGCTGTCCACTGGCTTAACCAGTGACCCACAGGCCAGATATACTGGTAGAAGTGCAATGTCTATAAGGGATTGGAAAGCAGTCTATACCCATAATAGAACAGAGGTTTGGTACACATAGACTGGTTTAAAAATGATGGAATGTGGTCTAAGATTTCCAAACAGCACCTAAAGCCCAGAATTTTGCTCCCTACCTCCCCAACATGTATGCTCTTTCTTTGTTTCAAAGAAACTCTGAGTTCACTGTTAAACAGAGAAGAATGGACGTGGATCTCCTTTTACATACATCTAGTTCTTTGAGCAATCACCTAGGAACCGGGGAAGCCAGGGTCATTTTTTTCCTCCATCAGAGGAAATTAAAACCCAACTTTCAAGAAAATGTTGTAAGACTTTTTCTCTAGTATAAATGATCCTAGATGGGACTGCAGGGCATGGTCCACTCCTCCTGTGGATGCTGTGCCATTGTGAAGAAAGGAATTCAACTTAAAATTAGACCAGAAATAGACAGACAAGAGTATAACTACATAATTGAAGTGCTCACTTGGGAAGGGGCAGGGGAGACCTGGGTAATGGCCCCTGTTCCTAAGTCATAATTCAACTACTGGCTATTTAATATAAAAAAAAATAAAAAAAAAATTGCTTGATGGTTAAGGTGCTCACCTAGGAGAAGAGAGTTGTAGGTTTGGTTTCCTTAATGAAAAGTAGAGAATCAAACCCAATGCTCCCAGTTCTTGAGAAAGTGTTCTTGATACTAAGCAATTATGTGAAACATACATGGGGGGGGGGGGGGAGAATAGTATTTTGTAGGGAGTTATTTCAGCATGTGATATGCATGCTTTGAGAATGCTTATCAAGCCATTCAATGGACTTCAGCAAAGGAAAGCCTCATTTCCATATCCTGACCCACACCAGGGTTAGGTGTGACCTGTACTTGAAGTTGCTCATTCCTATCAAAAGTGAAGTGCTTTTGCATGTGCCCAGAAATGAAGCCTTTATATGCTTAAAGAATTTTAAAGTAAAAAAATTCAGTGCCATGAACATCAAGTGCCTTCAAAGTTTGACAATGGCTTAGCAAGTTTTTCAGGATTGCAGATTTGGATTTTATGAAGCCTAAATTCAACCTGAGCCCCATTTTAAGTCCCTAAGTCCTTTATTCTTGGATCCAGCCCAAGGGTTTTGCAGCATCCTGAGTAATGGACTGAAACTTTATTCTTAGACTCTGATATCATTATGACAGAGTGCACTCTGGCTGGTGTCAATATTTTGATCACGTAGCATGCATACTCTCAGTCTCTCTTTATAAATCCCACTACCTCGAGAACAAGACAGAGTACAGATGCATGAATGCTTGCATCTCTGAATTTTGAAACATTTAATAGTTTGTGTGTAGCTACAGTTGCTCCATTATGTTGTCTACTGGTTTAACTAACAATCAAGCCAGGTATAGACACTGCACTTTTACCACTATAATACAAGTATAGAGCGGTTTCCGATGAAACAGAACAGAAGTTAGCACACAGAACCAATCTATACCCATAACAGAACAGAAGTTTGGCACTTCTAGACTAGTTTTAAAATGGCAGAACCCCATCAAAGACTTGCAACCCTACCAAAGGGTGAATGTGCATTCTGTTCATTAATGATCAAAACTACGGGCATATGTAGATGAAATGTGGGTCCTAAATTGAAGCAGTGGGTTTTAAAAAACACTGCTTCAATTTAGAGCTGATTAACCCCCTGGGTCATGTACACATCCTGCTGACTTAGAGCCGTGGAGGTGCATGGAGCCCAGTGCTTCGTTCCATGGCTGTAGGGACTCCTTTGAGGAGTTTTAGTTTGCTGCACCCCAAGTCATTTAAGGCGCATTATGCAGCCGAATTTCCTACAGCGGCTGGAATTAATGTGAATACGCCACAGATGCACGCAAACACCACCAACATTAAAGCAGTGCAAAAGCATTTAGCTCACTTTAAAGTGTCGTGTACACATGTCTCTTGTTTCGTCTACACACAGCCTGTGCCACTTACAGAAAACTGTGTAATTTAAATCAATTCTACCTTGGACTTTTTGAATATCTGTATCTAGCCATGGGTAGCATTACTGAAAAATGTCAACAATATTACTGTATACTAGGGATATAACAATATATTAATATTTTATCTCCAACAGATATTGTATCCATTCCATTTTAGAAATAAACTAAAAACCCTCATGTAGCGCAGTTCTGTAGTTTGTCCTGCAGAGAGAATAATTATGGAAAATTGATAACCTTGTGTTGTGGACAGCCCTAAAGATGTGAATAACAGTAGGATCAACCTAAAAAACAATAGCCGGAGATACAAAAACCACAATAATGCCAATAAGGTAATGAAACTAAAATATCTCAATAATGAAAATATTAGGACTGCCTAGTGGCAAACAGCAGTGTCTTAATAAAACAGCCATTGCTGCACCTGCTTCTTTCCTCAGAGCTGGTGAAGAATGCTTTGCAAGTCTCTCCCAATCAATAAAAGATATCACCCACAAAAATCCTTGCTTCTCCCATACTTTTGAAGTAATTTAGCTTTGGGTGTACTCACTGTACATGGCCACCCTCTCTTAATAGTCTCGATCTGAACAGGCAAACCTCTGGGAAAATTCTTTTCCAGGACTGCCTTGAGCTTTGCAGTCCAATAGCATTAAGGTTTACAACCAAATTTTAGTATAAACCCTAGCCTCAGAAAAGCCTCCGAAATTTAAAACAGGTTTTAATTCAGAAGATAAAATATAAATACTTACAATCCAAAGGCCATCAAACTTTACACTTTTTTCAGGCTGAGTAGGATTAGTGTGATATTCTCTTATTTCCGTTTCCCACCATTGAGCTGTGGTGTTACGGAAGAAGTCTGGGAAAGCTGCATAAGCTCTGTACAGCTGCAAAAATGATAGATACTTAGAAATAGATGGAACCACTGCATTTACAACAGTAAAAGTTTTTCATAGTGTATGGATTCTGTAACTGAAATATGCAAACACAGGCATAAAATCTCTGATTATCAAATGTCACAACTAGCATCTGTGGAAAAAACTGGGTTTTGCAACTGTAACTGCTTTCAAAAGTTTAATGCCATATAAAAAGATTTTTTAGAAAATGTTGGTAACTAAATTCAAAATTAAGTTTAGCGATTATTATTCCTTACATACTTTATCTTTTCCTCTCTTATCCCTCCCTCTTTTCTTTCCTTCTGCCATTTAGTGCTTTATTTGTGGTAGACATATGTGCCTTTTAGATTGATATTTATGTAGTCAACACGTATGCATTTCTCCTTTGTGTGTTGACATAAAAAAAACAGAAAAAAAATAAACTAATCTTCAGGAGTGCTTAAAATGCTAGCAGATTAAAAGGGATTTAAAATTTATTAGAATAATAAAAGAAAAATTGTTTGGCTATTTTTAAGTGAATAATAAATGCAGAGAGATGGAAGAAGAAAGTGTTGCTTGCAAAGGTGAATTTCAATTTTGTTTTTTTTCACAAATAAACACTGATAATTGGCTACTTAGTAGTCAAAGTATAATGACTTTGTATATTGGAATAGACAAATTTACATAGAAGCAAAGTGTTTTATTTAAAAGAACACTTCTAATCATTGTAGAATCAGGAATTCATCCTCAAGTTTCTGACTCTCAGGGTCTCTTTTCACTCGTATTAAAACAGCTGTACTCCACTTTGGTAGTTTAACGAGTTCTTAAATCAAGCAAAAATTACATGTACACCAACTTTGTGGCCACTTTACATTGTCAGAGTATAAATGAACACTAGCAGCTCATTTGGTCTTGGCATAAAACCCTAAAACAGAACAGCATAAATGGTCTTAGAGAAGTGTGGGCTCAGGCGTGTCCCTGCCCAGCCAATCCACCTCCAGTGCCCAGCCCCTCTGCAAGGAGCTAAGCTCTGTAATATATATATATAGTTTTTTGAAACTGGATGCCATTCAATATAGAGGGGTGCCTCAAGTCCAAAAAGTTTGAGAACCACTTCATTACATAGTTATTCTACTATTTTGAACAGATGTGTTGTTCCCTCTGCCTGTGTGGCTTGGTGTCAGTAGGAAATGATCGTGCTAACAATGGCATACATACTTACTTCCACTTGGGTTTCCCAGGGTAAGGAATCATTAACAGTAACATTAGGATAATCTGGCCAGACCTATTAAAAGGAAAACAACTATTTAAAAGATCAGTACAAACACGGTAGTTACATAATGTATGACAAACTCTGTTTTAGACTCTCATTTTGAAGCCCCCCCCCCCCCCCAAGCTGTTTCTTTTCTTTAAAGGGACTCTTGTGATCACTCACAGTAATATTTCCTGATCCTTCCTCACTGATTCAATAGTAACTGTGTCTTTTCAAACCAAGTTCCTCTCCAGCAAGACTATTTCTAAGGCTGATAGCTATTACTACAAGAGATGCAACCTCTTTATCGAAAGAACATAGGACTCATTTTTGTATAAAATCAAACTCAGACCAATTTTTCACATAATTATCAGTCATAAGGTATGTGTTCCACCCATCGCTGATACTGCTAAGATTTGAATTTCATTAGAACATACAGGCCCAGGCCACTCTATTTTTCAAAGAGATTACTGTTAAAATGAAGGGAAACCCTTCTGTGTGCATAGTTCATCTCAGGGGTACCAGTCCATAGAAAATCAGTATTAAGGGAGAAATAAATAAAAGCTGTAAAAACCACGCTCTCTTTAGATAAGAAAACTAATGGAAAGGACAGGAAAGTGTTGTTGGTTCTTTGGAAGGGTATGTACATTATCCCTCTTCAAAACAGCTTGTGTTCAGCCTCCAAAACTCACTCAACCCATGCAAATCTCAAGAAAATCGTTAGGACCCATGGTCTTCCATGCAGAGATGACAAGACTTTATAGTGTGATACCACGTCTGCAGTTCCCTTCCTAAATGGATCAAGGGCTTCCTCCAGGCACCTTCATCTGGGGTTATTTCCCCAGCCAACCATCTCAAGTCCTGAATAGTGCATGAAGAAAAAGGAATGACACTATTCCATGTACACATTTTCCTTTGGCCTAATCTGCTGGTACTGCCAGAGGTAGCATGAACATTTTGCATCATGCATGGATGGGTGTTGATGATGGTTCATTATTCAGCTATTTTATTCCAGGTGGACTTACAGATGTTGGGTTTCAGTAGTAAAATCCAGTTAGTAAGCCTTACTCAGTATCATTAGGCATTATTCTCACGAAGATTTTACTTCTACGTATTTTGATGTGAACTGAGACATACCCATGACATATGATTAGCTTTTTGTGCAGAATTCCTATTGGATTTGCTTTGTGAAGATGCTGGCATAAAAACAGGACTTCTCTCCTAATTGAAGAGATAGAATAATATCCCCTTAGATTTGCTACTGCTATAATAAATGTTAAGACCTGAAGGGGATTTTTATAATTGTCTTAGATTCCCTTATAATGCAGGCTAAAGAACTTCTGAACTGTCTAGCTTCAGCTTCTAAATACTAAATGTCATCATATCCTTTTTCTACATTATTAAAAGGCTTCTCTAGAATCAGAACCCTCTTCCTCTTGTAGATGCTTGTAGCTCAGGGTCAAATCACTACTTAGCCATGCTAACATAAAATCATACTCAGACATGCTGTCTCTAATGACATCAATTGTCCAAAAACAGTACCTTTCCCCATACGATATCATTACTATCAGGCCACTTGATAAAGACATCATTCTGTAAGCCCCTTGTATAGGCTAGATAATTGGTTTCATTTCCAGAAATTGCTGGATCCTAAAATTAAAGGAAAAACTATTTTAAATATGTGTTCAGAAATCAAGCCTAGAAATGAAGTAATATGTATCAGGAATGAGATATATCCTGCCATGATGAATAGCAATTTGAGGAGGGAGGGAAGGCCTGAAGACTAACCAGAATAATGATGAATCTCATTCCTTCTGCTTTCATTTTGTCAACAAGTTTTGGCAATCCAGAGAAGCGTGGGCTAAGAGTGAAGTCTAACTGCCTTTCCATATAATCGATATCCGTGTATTGTACATCCTGTAGTTCACAAAAACAATGCATGATGTTAAGTGTTTTTTTAAGTGCATATTTATAACATAGCAGGTAAATTAAGAGAACTGCTGACTTTCTGAAAAGTAAAAGTGGAAACTGCTGCATCTTCTAGCAAGAATATCTACTGAAAATTAAACCAAAAATCAAGGTCAATTCACAATTAGACCTCTCATATCCCAAATTTATTTGAAAGATAGAAAATTTATTATCCACTAGAGATGAATAAAGTCCCATTTTTCAAATATATATGAAAAATATACATGTGTGCAAGTCAGTGCCTGAGGAATAAATGGATCATCAGTTTGTGCCATGCTGAGATGATTCCCTGTCATCTGAACTCTATAATGAAAGAGTGCCTTTAATGTGAGATACCATTATATTGTGCTCACATGCCTTTGAAATTTACTCCCAACATTATTAAACCAGTGCCCAGCCATGACTGTAAAAAAACACCTGAATGTTACAATGTTGGCATTAAATACATGTTGCTTTTTCTTTTTCCTCCTTCCCTGCTAATCCATTATAAGTAGCACAGTGAGAGCCAATGCCTAGCTGGTATTTCTAGTTGGTCTGTAATGCAAATAAATACAAATGGGTAGAGTGGTGGACTCATAAGTTATATGTTGAAGCTGCCACCACCAATCTGTTGTGGGTGGGAAATGAAATAATAATTTCCACAACAGTGTCAGGGAAGTTTCAAGCAGTGAGCACTCCATGAATTCTGTGAGGACTTCTAGCAGGCATATCAACTGCACCCACTTCAGGATGACTGCCTTCAAAATGCTTAATCTAGGTCATGACTTTTGTTCAAGAATGCACTCCTGTATTTCTTAGACTCTGCTGTTCCCGGTCTGCTCCCCATCTGTCATCCTTGTATTGAGGAAATGCCAATGATGATTGCTCCCACTGAATCAATGAATTCAGGGAACATAAAACTGAGCCAAGCATGGATACAGGGTCTGTGCTCATTTTGCAAGCATGAACTTAACTGAAATTATGCCAAGATTATGCAAAAAAAAAATCAATATATGGTAGACCTTAAAATTATAAGATTTATTTAACAAAAAAAGCAAAAAGAGCATGATTAGTATTTCACTGATGGTTAAAAATATATTGATATCAGAAGTTATTTTATAAAACTGGAGAAATTTTGTGGTGTCGTCACCCCCAGGCAGCACCCACTTGCTGGCGGAGGGAAGCACCAGGCCCCGCACAGCTCAGGGGTTGTGTGACCCGGTGGCAGCTTGTGCAGGAAAGCTCAACTGAAGGGAGGCGGGGGGAAGCAGCAAGGAGCCTGACCATTTTTGTTTTTTTCTCCTGGAGCCTGCCTGCCTGCTTCAGCTGTGCAGGGACCCAATGCTCCCCTCCCTGGCTGCAGTGCCTCCCAGGAGGCAGGTAAGTGCTCAGGATTGGAACCCAACCTTGTGTACACACCACGGGGGTTTAGTTCAGTTTAATTCTCCCTAAATTGAAATGCTGGAAATGGTGGGTTTTTAAAAACCCACCGTTTCAATTTAGGGAGAACTAAACCAAACTAAATCCCTATTGCATGTACAAGTACCCTTGGCTCCTTGCGATCCCTCAGCCGGGAGCCCCCTTCAGCTATTGGATCCCCCAGCCTTGGGAGTGCACTGCGCTCCTATGGCTAGAAGCTCCGATTGCCTGATGTGGCCTCCCAGCTGCTGAAGCACATGGTGCACTCCCCAACTGGGAGCCCCAATCAGGATCCTTCAGAGGCTGGGAGCGCTGGCCACATGTACAATTAAAAGTGTGATAGGATCTAGCCACAATGTTATTATACAAAAGATGAATAAGTCACAAAGTTATTACACTTCTTTTTATCATAGCATTAATTGAATGAACACGTAGCCAGGTCTCTGCTTAAGGCGTGATTAATCTGTTAAGCATATCTTAAGAGTAACATCTGTCAGAGGCCTTAAAATTCTTTCAGCATGTAAAGGTCTGCTTCTAGACATATCCAGAAGCACCTCAGTCTGTGCAGTTCTGGGAAGCTCAATATCTAAGCACCACTGGAATTCACTATACCACCTATAGCTCTTGGTACAGGAGGCTTTCTGAAGGAGAAGGAAGTTGTATGACACACCCAGCTGGGAAAGGGAAGTACTAGGTTCTAGATTCCAATAAAGGGATTGGAACCCCATTTTACACTTGGGCATCTTTACTACTAGGCCATGAAGTAATTATCAGTATATTTATTTATGTTTTACAAAGTGGAACAGCTTCAGTGGGAGTAACTGTGAGCATCACACCACTTGAAAATCCCCTATAACTTTTTGGTAGGGCCACATCCTTTGTAGGTGAGCTAAGTTCCCTACATGTTGTGTACAGATGTGAATTCTGCAGGATTGGTATGGGTCAAAAAATCAGATGCTATAGTGATCAGCACTGTGATGTCTAAGTCCACTATGCAGATTTTAGCCATTATAGCTGTGGATCTAGACATCCGAAACCATACAGAAGTTTAACAGCAGCACAATGAACACAATATTATTTATTCTTCAATGGCCAGTTGCTTTCTCTCTTTTTCTTTCCCTCTTCCCCTTTTTTATGGAGCATTCTGAAATCAGAGTTCAAACAATGGTAAGTGCAAAATTGCAAAAACCTTACATAGGGTATCTGAGCTTTCTTCATTGCTTCATACAGGTCAGAGACTTCAGTATCATTTTTGTATCCATAACGGCATAACTGGAATCCCAAAGCCCAATAGGATGGCATTACTGGTCGCCCTATTAGCTAAAATAAATTAGGAAAAGACAGAGTTTTCAAATAAGGGAATAAAAACAATTGGGGAAAAAATTGTAATAAAGTTATGACATTATGTCAATCCTACTGAAGTGTATTCCTGAACAACAAGCTCTGGAGTGGGGCCCAAAACCAGGTAGAAGTCCAGAATTCCTCCAATAGTACGGTACGTCAGAGCAGGAGTTGGCTGGAATATTACATCTGAAAATCCAGAGCAGAAAAAACAGGAAAAGAATAATCAGATAAAAAACTACTCTTATGAAAAAGTGAATATTACTGTTATGAAAACATTCAGAGAATAAAATGTGAGGTTTGTTTTTACCCATTGCATTACTGTTCAGCAATAGAACTCCATGAGCATTTCCATCATTTTCCAGGCCCATGTAAAAGGGATGGAAACCATAAGAATTCAATTTGTACTACAAAACAAACAAAGATAATTTTAGTTTCTGACATAAAATGTTATAAATAGTAACATAGTTTCTATACACTTACAATAAAATTAATTCATTACAGACAAATAACTTAAAAAAAAAAAGTCATCACTGAATTGCTTTCCTTCCCTTCAAATACCTACTTAAGCGTATGCAATCATGTGCATACATTAATACATTTCCAAATCACATTAAGGTAAATGCTTACATTTCCCAGTAAAAGACTTTTTTTTTTTTCCTTATGAGTTTCACATTTTGAGCCCAATATACATGAGGACACTCAAGTGGAAATGAAAATAATTGCCTACCATTCCCATGTCTTCTGGAACTCCACCCTGCTAGCCCTGGTGCAAAGTGACTGCTTTGCATTGGGAGTGCCAGACCTACATTTGGGCATTATGGTGTTCCCACCCCTTCTCATCAGGGATCTCACCTACTCACTCCTGCCCTGACACATGCGGCCCTATACTGGCCAGCTGGACCACCGCCAGGCCCTCTTCAATTGATGACTGGGCCAGACCCACACACTGGTGGAGTGCACCTTCAACCACCTCAAGGGACACTGGCACACCCTCACTGCCTGCCTTGAGTTCACTGAAGACAACATCCCCAGGTCACTGTCACAGCCTGCATACAGCATAACATCTACAAGGCCCAGGAAGAGTTAGTTTGTGAGGCCTGGGCAGAGGAGGCATGGTGAGTGGAGGACAACCAGCAGTGGGAGCACCACCTGTGGTGGCAGCAAAAGTGGCAGATCCCCCACACTGAGGCCCTGGGCAAGCCACACACCTGCCCGTGGGGGCCAGGTCACCAGGTGTGAGAGACACTGGCCAACCACCTCCTCCTGCACTCCCAGCTGTAGCTCTCCTGGACAGCTGCACATGGACCCCTGCCCCACCACCCACTCTCAACACCATGTTTACTGTGGACTGTTCTCAGAAAAAACAGCTTATTGTCCTCACAAGAAAAAGGCTTCCCCTCCCCTCCACTCTCCCTCCCCAACACCAGATATCCACCCAGACCACCCATCAACAATGGAATACCCTCTCCAGTGCAAACTATTTACAGTATGGTGTGTCTGTGCGCCCTTCTGGGGTGGGTGGCTATGACGTAGGGGCACCTATGGGGCATAGCCCAGGGGCAGGCAGCCAGCACCCCAGCTTCTGGCCATTCTCCCATGGGTGTGCATGCTGCAGTGATTCTGGTGGGCCAGGGGTGATGGTGGCTGCTGGTCCCCTGGTGCAGGCAGCCCTTCCTCTGGCAGCTGGGGACTAGGAACAGCAAAACTAATGCACAGTCCTAGCCCTGCTGCTGACAGCTCCTGCCCTGTGCCCACGTGGAGCTGAGGTGAGCAGCAGGTCTGGGCCCAGCTGGAGGGGGGGGGGGGGCTGGGTGTTGAACTGCTGCTGCACCTATGCCTCACCCCACAATGGCAAAGGTTGCCAGTCTCCTCTTGCAACCAGCTGAAGCCCCAGGTGGTGGTGAATGGCATGAGTGAAGAGGCCATTGAGGTTCCTGTGCTGGCTCTCCAGGCCTCTGCATGGCTGTCTCTGTGCTGCCTGACCTGGGCAGCTGGTTGCAGCACCCAGTGCAGGGGCATACCATGGGACTGGGAGCTGTGCAGCAAGATGATGCCTGACAGTACCTGCGGGTTCTGGATAGGCTGCTGAGGGTTGGCTATGGGGAAGCTGACTCTAGCAGCCAGGAGCTGGTTGCAGCTAGACCTGGGGGCTGGCAGGCCTGGCAGGAGCCTGGAGCAGCCTTGCACAGCTGGACGGCATGGGCCTTGCAGCCATGTTGCACTGTAGTGCCAGGCAGTGATGCTGGGGTGTATGCAGGCTGGCACAGGTAGCCTGTGGCCTATACAGCAGCAGCAGTGGTCAGGTCCCACCCGGCTCCCTGCTGTTATGCCCAAGGGTTCAAAATGCCTGCAGGCTTTTAAGGGGCCTGTGGCTAGGACTGCCACAGTGGCTAGCCAGTGCTGCACCAAGAGAGGCTCCCAGACCTGGGGAGTAAATTGGCAGGTAACAATTTACTCACGAGTAGTGAAACTTACTGTGAAGTAGAAGTGTGCACATGTAGACATGGATGCTTACTGTGCAGTAACTTAAACTACTGCACAGTAAAGTGTTGTATAGATGTACCCAGTATGTAGAGAAAAGACAGGGACAAATGATACCACCATTTCTTTTTTAAACTTATACAGTCTGCAAACCACACTGTACATGAGAACACACAGGCATACTTAAATACATCATAACAGTGATTTACCTGTGCAAATACTAGTTTATCAAAGATGTGAGGTTTTAAATGTAGAGCAGTGTAACAGGGGGCTTTCTTAGGGCCAGTTTCTCAATGGCCTGCCCACCTGTTTCTGGACCAACCGCTCACCTCTTCTTCTGCCACGCCTTGATGATGCATATTTATGTTGTTAATTAAGCAGGAGGCTGCCCATTCTTGCCCTGATGCCAGGGGGTGCTATTTGTGGCTCCATTCCTCCCCTACACCACAGCGCAAGCCTCGTAGATGGTATCCACAGTTCTTATAACCAGCCGCACACTGGGCTCCAGAATCCTTCAATCCAGATGCCAACTAGATCCCTCCAATCAGGTGGCCTACTCCACCCTCATTCTGGGCTGCCTAGCTCCCTGAGCTGTTCCCCCTTTTGGGTTTGGCCCCCCTGGGACCTTTGATCACAGGCCCTGGCCTCACCTCCAAGACCAGTTGGAAACCCTCACCCCTTAGCTCTGGGCATGCTTCACGGTAAGCCCCTAGCCCTTTTGACCCTTCTAGTCCTGGCTCCAGCATTGACCAGTCAAGGGTGTTTTGAGTCAAGCCTCTGAGCCTCTAGCCCAGTCTCTACCCTGGGTCTGCCTTCTTGGCCCTACTATGGTATAACCCACCCAGTTGTGGGAGTTGGGGTTATTAAGGCACCCCGACCCGCCTTTCACCAAGGTGGTAACTGGCCTGGTATTTCCTGGGGACTCCCGCACCATTGGGAGCCCCACCAGGCCACCCACTCCCAGCAGGGTGAAGTTTTAGGTCATGCCCAAGACCAGGAGCCTCCAAACTATCCCCTTTAGCTCCTGCCCTTACCTCCAAGATGTTGCATTCAGCCTTGCAGCAAGGCAATGTTACTGCCTGGCCTGCCAGCAGCAAACTGCTCTGTTTATATAGGAGGCCAGAGATCTAAAATGGCCACTGGAATCAAGCACCCACTGGCTGCTTGGCTCAGGCATTAAAGTGGCAGGTACCAACAGTGCCCTGCCACACGCAGACATAAACATATTCTGAAATAAATAATTGTCTAAAACCTTTAAGAGCAGAATGCACAAAACATACTTTCTATCAGCCACCTCAGCCTCAAGATTAGGGTCTCTAGTCCTAATGTCTAATGATAGGTTTAAAGATGTCCATAAACTTACTCCATTTTATAAATATTTTTTTATGTCAAACTGAAATGCATTAAGGATCTGATTCAGTGCTCAAACTGTCTTTTACTGCAATGAACTTTGAATCAAGTCTTTTGAATGCTCATTTTGGACTCTGCACTCAAAGAAGCCTAGGCCTGAGATATGAAATGCTGAAAAACAGGGGAGAGCCTTATGCTGTGCCTTCCTCCATGATTAATTCACCCAAATCAGGAAAAGAGAGAAGATGCCACTTTCTGAGAACAGCTCAGCCACACCTGAGTATCTAGCATATAGTCTACAGCCATATGAAGTCTATTACCCAAGAGAGAATTCATTTTTTGAAACATTTAAGTTTTCAAAAACTCTGTCTACCTTGGTAGAAAATCAATCTAGAAAGACCCATGTCAAGGTAAAATCAAAGAGAAAGAGCAGCAGCTTGAAGACTAATCAAATTTGAAATCAAAATTATTTTTTTTACATACCCCAGGAGGCTGGTCTTTTGTGAACATTCCCCAGGTGTGCCAGTTCATATCACGCCGAAACATATTATGTTCATTTTCACCAAATCCATATACATACTGTGATGGGACACGGGTTGAAATCTGAATAAACATATCACTAAAAGTGAAGCCAGGTAACTGAGAATCCCAACTGGAAAAGGGGAAAGAATTATTTCATCATCAGTGAAAAATGGAAAGGAAATAATAAGAAAGGAGCAGTTTTCTGTGCCATAAGAAACAGCACACAAACACACATACTGTCCTAGCACATTTCTGATACTATCTTTAGTTCATTTACAAAATGGAAGTCACTCTTAATTCTTGCACAGAAAACTTAGAGAATATGAACAAAAGGTAAGCAACACAGACCTATGTGAGTTCATCTACAATAACAGCTCTGAGAGGTATAAAGTGGCCCAGGCATTTTGGCAACTCCCATGGGTGGAGCATGTTTTGTGAGAGGTGTATGGAACAATATTACCACATGTCTTTCCCTAATCTGACCTTTGCTGCCATGTATGCTACAATAAACAAGGAGTAGTAATTATAGTTTACTGGACATCTATGCAGACCACATTGAACAGGTACTTAGGAGTCTCATTTGCTGGAAATCTGGGTCTCTTGCAAAAACTGGGATAACAGCCTAGTATCTTCTGAATAGTTATATGGTTCTAAATAATCTGTGAATATGAATAATTGTCAGAAACAGTTTAAGTACAGTTTAAAAAAAAAAAACTACAATTATAAAATATGCTTTCTGAAATAAAGTTACATTTAGCTCAACACCCTTGTGGTCCCCTTTGCCCCTTTATGTTTTATTATGGGAAGAACAGAAGTCCCTAAAAACTATGTTTATTGTCATGTTCTAAGTTCCAATTGCATCAGCTGAGGCAAGAGAGATGCATTTTTAATCCTACACAGGTAATTTTAACATTTCCCAAAATAGCAGGGAAAAAGAAAATGTAAAGATTATTTTTGGATATAAAATTATGATTTCCTATGGACCAGTTAGGAACCATCAAAAACCTCATATGTTAATGTCTTGGTGGACAATGCCATTTTGCACATAGGGCTGGATGCTTCCCTAGCCTTCAGAAAGTAGGGCAGGGCAGCACCTCGAGTAATAAACAGTGGGTGAATCTACACATGCAATTAGAGCAAAGCAAACTTGGGAGCAGTTTGCACCAGAATTAACTGCACCTGGGCACAGTGTCTACACATGCACCCAGGAGAGCAGCACTTTGTGCTGAGACATAGCAGGCCTGGGATAACAGCAGGAGTGGGGGGTCAGCCCTGGGTTCTGGGTGGCAGCATTGGGTGGCGGAGGGGCTGGCTGGGGCATGAGAGTGCCAAATGTGCAGAGCCATGTAGCTAGGTAGCAGGCAGGAGTCTGGTCCCCTGCTGCCTGGGGTGACCAGGCAGAATTTCCACCTGTAGTCCCCATCTATATGAGCATTTGATCATAGTTATTTACTCCACCATACAATAGTACTGTTCCCTACAGTATTATCCTATGACAGAATTAGCTTACTGGACCCTAGTTTTGGTGCACATATAGACTGATGCTTTACTGCAGAGCCAATTAGTCAACTCTTCAGTAAAGCATACATGTAGATGCACCAAGTGGTGGTGAGGTTTGTTATTAAATCTGAAGGTGTATATTGAATTTCATTGGCAGAATAACCATAGTTAAGAGGGTAGTAGCCAGAGCCGCCCAAAGGATGACAAGATCAATGGTCACAAACTCCACTGTGACTGATTCAGGCTGGACATAAGAAAGAACTTCTTCACTGTCCGAGCCCCCAAGTTTTGGAATAGACTGCCGCTGGAGGTGGTTCAAGCACCTACTTTGAACACCTTCAAGACACATTTGGATGCTTATCTTGCTGGGATCCTATGATCTCTGCTGACTTCCTGCCCTGGGGCAGGGGGATGGACTTGATGATCCTCCAGGGTCCCTTCCAGCCCAAATGTCTATGAAATCTATGAAATATGTGATAGGCTTACAGAAGGTAGGATTCTGCCAGCATGACTTCATTGCGGACAGGTCTTGTCTTACCAACCTCATCTTCTTTTACAATCAGATAACTCACCACCTAGATAAGGGAGCGGAGATCGCCATGGTATACTTTAACTTCAAAAAGGCCTTTGATCTAGTATCTCACAATGTTCTCGTGAGTAAATTGGGGGACTGTGGCTCAACCATGAGACAGTTAGGTGGGTAGGATGGTTGTAGGGTAGGACCCAGAGAGTCCTAATGAACAGATCTGTGTCATCTTGGTGAGAAGTGGCCAGTGGTGTCCCTCAGGAGCCGGTGCTTGGTCCAATGCTTTTCAACATCTTTATCAATGATTTGGATGTGGGGGTGAAGAGTTCACTGACCAAGTTTTTGGACAACACCAAATTATGGGGAAGTGTGGTCACACTTGAAGATAGGCTGCAGATACAGGCAGACCTAGATAAGGTAGCAAGTTGGGCAGATCGAAATCAAATGAAGTTCAACATCAAGAAGTGTAAAGTACTCTATCTGGGGACAACCCCCCCCCCCCCATACACCTATAGGCTTGGCAATGTCAAAGTGACCAGCACCATGAACGAAAGGGACCTGGGGTAATAATAGACAATAGTATGAATATGAGCTGGCATTGTAAGCCATAGCCAACAGGGCAAATAATACCCTGGCATGCATCAATCAATGCATCTCCAACAAAACTAGGGAAGTGATTCTTCCATTGCACCCAGCATTGTTGAGACCGCAGCTAGAGTACTGCATCCAGTACTGGGAGCTGCACTTCAACAAGGATGTGGTAAAGCTAAGGAGAGTCCAGAGAAGGGCCACCCATATGATAAGAGGCTTGCACGGCAAGCCATACGAAGAAAGGCTGAGGGACCTGGGACTCTTTAGCCTGAAAAAGAGAAGAAGGCTGAGAGGGGACTTGATAGTGGCTTACCGCTATATAAGGGTCATACCATCAAGGGCTTGGCAAACAACTGTTCACCAAGGCACGCTTGGGGATAACAAGAGTAATGGCCATAAACTCCTGGAAGACCATTTCAGGCTTAACATTAGGAAAAACTTCTTTACAGCCAGGGTGTCTAGACTGTGGAATAGGGTCCCTCCAGAGGTAGAATCACCTATCCTGGAAATCTTCAAGAGGAGATTGGACGGTCATCTTGCTGGGGTCACCTGACCCCAGTTATCTTTCCTGCCAGGTGCAGGGGGCCAGACCCGATGATCTTCCGAGGTCAATTCCAGTCTTGCAATCTATGAATCTATAAGTTGTTAACTATAGCTTGGAACAATAGTTTCCCCATTTTCCAAATGCTCTAGATTGATCACACTAAATTCAAGGGTGAAGATGAAATATTCTATTCATTGGTAGAAAAATCTACCAATTGATAGGTAGATGTAAAGACATACAATACATCTACCTATCATACTTATTGGTGGAGACAATTTTTTACTTCTGCTACCACTTGTACTTCAGAAAGTTACAATCCTGTAGGGGTCTATTTTACAAGACAGGAAGACTATTGAGGTAATATATAGCCAAAAAGTCTCCAAAATAATAAAAAATTAAGCACTCCGCAGAGACATACAGCAAGTAAGGAACCCCTGTGTACTCCAGAAAGGAAGCAGAAGAAACAGAAGTCAGTCAATCTTACTCCATGTCAAGCCACAAAGAAACAAAACATTTTACAATCATACCCACAACAGAAAGGAAGGGGGAAAAAATCTCACACAAAGGAAAAGAAAAATCACATGCAATTTGGAATAAAACAAAAGGAAGTAGCTATCCACAAGGCAGAAGGAAACAGTAAATTAATCCACAGAAAATCGTAGAGAAAAAAAACAAACAAATTGTTGTCATAATATTATTCTAAAATTATGGACAAAATTGGCATGGGCCCATACTGTGAAAATCTGGGAAAAAGGTTTGGCCAGTTGTGAGGTAAGCAATATATTTTTCAGTACAGCTAGACTTATAGAAGTTCATTCCATGAATAATTATTCTATAAAGGCAGTTCAGAGAGCAGTTCTCATATCTTGACAGTGGCTGAGCAGAAGCTGGAAAGAGGAGGCTCATTTGACTGACTCCTACTATATTGGGGAAAGAAGACAAGAGTCTGCCAAATGACTTTCACAACACAGCAGATTCTAAGATGGTATGGCTCAACCTAAAATTAACAAAGATAGATATCTGGATACCTAAGAAACCCCTGCTTACATAACTGTTCCTGTGCTCTTGCGTCGAACCTGGATCCCAAATGGTTCATTCTGAATTGATACTTCATAGAGTCTATTCTCAGCTGTACTTCCAGGGCTGCTAGAGATATTTAGTGGTATTGGAACCTCGTACCTTCTACTGTTGTAATCATAAATCTGCGAAGGAGAAATTGGTTCACTCAAATGCATATAAAATATTCACAGGTTAAATACACTGATGACACTTTGAATTTCAGTCCCATATTTCAGTCGGTATTTCCCATATTAAACTGAAAAGATATCTTTCAGTCCTCCCCTTTTTTCCCTGTGATAAATCATCTCTGTAATGTTTAAGTTGGACTAATATAAATTTAAAAAAAAAAAAACTTTAATAGACTAGTCCCTATCAGCTAAAAAAATAAATATTTTGTAACTGCTTCAGTGAGGCACTCTCTTTCACTCAGTTTCCTTTTTTGTCACAGTTGAAATAGGTTGGTTGGCAAATAAGAAACATCGGGATTGGAAACATTTTGTTTTCCCAGAGATGGTTGTTGGTTAAAATGGCTCTGAACCTATTTATTTATATAGTAAACATGATTCTCTCCTTCTATGTGCTTTTTATTATGTTCAGTGCTTTTCTATTACAGGTTTTTTTCATGTTTCTTGTATTCTATATTTCGATTCTTAATCATCAATAATCATTGAGAAATAAATGAATAATATAATGCATTTATTATGATGTGTTTTTATTGTATGTAGTTTACTATAGCGATATTGTGGTTCATTAAGTCTATAATATATTCTAAGTATGAATAACACAAATATTAACATAAGACTACTTGCTAATAATGAGTATGTTCCTAATAAGGAATTCTTACATCCTAATGATAGAGTTGTTAAAATCCTTCAAATTTTGATTTTTTTTTCAGGTAATTATATATATTATTAAGTTATATAAAAAAGGACAATGTTGTAAGAAAAAACTTTCTTGAACTCAGTCAATACCAGGTGTTTGGCTAAATTGAGAAGACTACCTAACCAACAGCGCAATCTGAAAACCAGGAAGGTTCATTAATGCACAAATAGATGACTCATTTGAACAAAATATAAAAGGTTATAGAAATTAAAGTACTTTTCAACAAATGAAGCAATATTAATTTACCTTAAATTGCAATAAATTATTTTCATGATATTTCACTTCCAAGGTAAGTGTATCAATCGGTGTAGTAAAAGACCGTGAATTCTTAACATAATTAGTATTTGTGCTCAGGTTTGCTGTTAAACCTGAAGAAGAATATTGAATTTGCTTAACATAATAACCATTGCTGGGAGGGTAGTAACAGTAGGGAACGTTCTGTGTAACAGTTTGGTTCTGAAAATTAAAAGATAATATGTATTAGTGAATTGTATTTGGCAACTTTACTTTTAAGATGTATTGAAGAGAATGCTAAAAATGCTAAAATGCTAAAAGAGAATGCTAAAAATGCTTCCAATTTTAGAATGAAACACAATGGGCATTTTTACGCTTGCTTTGACGTGCATCAAGCTCTCAGGAGCTGCTCTAATTAAAGTGCCCACAGCGTTTTGTGTATTCACATCCTAAGCTTCAAAATGGTGGCGGGAGCACTTTCTCTAAAGCGTATTCAATGAGCTTTAGTTAAAGTGCCCACCACTATTTAAGTGCAGGGACACTGAATACACATGATGCTGAGGCTGTTGGAACATGCTAATTAGCATGCTTCAGCAGACCCAGTTAATCAAGTCTGCTCTGATGTATGCTATTTAGCATGTGTCAGACACACGTATAAGTGCCCAAACATTTTAGATTTCCATGAAAAGGTTAATGTTGCTAGCATGTACAGCAAAAAAGACAGCCCTTTGGTCTCTAAATCACTGTGATTGCATCTTCTTAAAAATGTATGTAAAGTAGCAGGCAAAGTTGTGTGCTCCGAGAAGTAGAAATTTGAACCTGATGAAAATCAAGAAGTGTTTGTGCACTGCCCAGGTATATTGATTTCACAAATGGCAGACTTGGATGGATGATGTTCAGAAAATTGACATAGAGATCTCTGTGCTCAGAACTGAACACTTTCCAAAGGTTGCAAATTGTTTTAGTTCCATAGAGTTATTATAACAAAGATCAGCTGAGGATCTGACCACTTCTTTCCAAAAAGTATTGGGGATAGACAAATTTATCAAATAAATTATATATCAAATTTGAGCTGGCCATTGTTTTACTATACCAAATAATAAGGAAGAGAGATAAGTTTCTTAACCATTTACTTTTTCTTCCTATTAGATAAATAATTTGTACTTACATTCCAGATGCAGCCAAGGGCTTGGCATTTTTCTGCTGTTGCATCAGGAGCAGGATGACAATCAAATCTGTCATTGTCACTGAACACTTGAGCCCATGATAGTACATAAGATTTTCCTAGTTCGAGCTTAAGCCCTGTTATGTTGGTGACCTGTAACAATAACATTATATATATATATATATATATATATATATATATATATACACACACACACACACACACACACACACACACACATCATAACATAACATGTCACTAATTCCTGTATATAACATGTCATAGAATATATAATACCTTGTTTCTGAAAGGCAGAGTGAAGAAAATAATTCCAGAGTTATAGCAGCAAACAGCTGGGACAGAGCCCGATTTTCAGCTGACTCACCATCACGTTCCTACTTAACTAAAGCTGAAACTAAAACTGTTGCTGAAGGTTGGTTGCCATTGGTACATCTATGATTTTGAAAATTACTAAAGATTCTCCAAGGGTACAAAATAGGAAGAGAGAGACCAGGAGTAGCAAAATTCCCCTAAAAAGGCTTTCTTGATTAGTAGAACATTAAAACCATTAAAAAGAAGAGGTGATTATTAATACCTCTGGAGTGAAGAACAACGAGCAACTAAGTAAAATGAGATCTTCAGGTACCTGAGCAGTAATGCAATAACTGCTGAACTGTGAAGCAGGAGTCAAAGTGTGCTTGTATGCATCCTGGTCTGAAAATTTGCTTCCCTGCTTCATACATACAATCCAATTTTATGGTGGGGGGGCTGGTTTTGGAGGGAAAAGGTGTGTGTTGTATACGAGAAAATATGGTACTAAACTCACCTCTATTTTTTTTTTTTAATCTATTTCTTGGCTGATCCTCAAATGGTCAGTTGTCAGGAATCCATTAAAAATCAATAGACTTAATAGACTTTAATGAAGCTATGACAATTACCGCTGAGTCACAATGTCCACTTTATTCATATTTTGACAAATGCTTGCAAGCTAAATATTTCACACTTAGTCCTGAAAACTTTAAGCACCTAAATCATAGTGTCTAATCACCCACAGCTTTTATAAAGTTATTTAGGCACCTGAATATTTACGAGTCTATAAAAAATGCATTTTTGCTTCTTTTTTTTTTTTTTAAATTGATAGCACTCTTGTTTAAAGCATGTGCCTATAAAAGACAATCCAAAAAGCACAAAGGCATAATTAGCAATTCAGCTCCCTCGGTGGAGATGTTATTGAATGTCAGAGAGCAAGGAGAAGGTGTTGGGGGTGGAGGGCAGGGATGGCAAGTGCCAGAGAGTTAAGGTGCGGAGGACTGAGAGATGCTGCAGGCCCTCTTCTAAAACCAGTGCCCAAGGCTGGTGCATCACTTCTGCTGCCCCAGTTATGCTACTGCAGAGACAGCCACATTCAAAGCAATGACAGGTCTTTCAGTGTCTGAGTTCCTTCTTTAAAACTGGTTGTCAAAAGGGGCATAATTGGGGCATTTCTGCTTACTTAGGCCATGGTCCATGTTGGCACAGCTCTGAACTCCCCCTGTTGAGAAATGTTTGTTGCACTGAGGTACAAGCTTTAAGAAACAGTACATGAACATTAAATTCATAATACCGTTTAGCCTGCTTTGAATATGGCACACTAAATATGATGCATGAAATCCAGCTACCAGCATTGACACATGGCTTTTCACTGGCAACACTCACAACTGTGCGAATGTATCTGAAGGCAAAACCAGTATAACTTTTCTATAAACATGAGCATCTTTAAGGCCATTCATTTTGTAGCAAATATATGCAGTATATTCTAATTATCAGCCCACTCTATGGAGTACATAAAGAAAGGTTATATACGTCTGAAGAAGGTCCAGTCTGTCTTCAGTGGTTATTTACCTTATTTGAAGGATTATAGATGACACTATGAGAAGAATTCTGCATCACTCCATTCTGAGACACAGTAAGCAGAGTTGGTGTAAAAGCCAATCCAAAAATTTTGATTTCCTCAAATATTAAATTGTTTGGATCAGTGTAGTTCATGTGCAAAACATTCATTGTTAAAGTATTCTGAAAGATAAGATAGTCATATTATAATAATCATACATTATTCTAATCTACTGGCAAGAATTATTTGCCTAAATAACTCTTATAATGCAATATACAGTGAACCAGTCCTTTCTTCCTTTTCACCTTAACCATTATATGAATGTAATGATATATGAGTAACACATGTTTCCATAGAATAGCAGCAAAGCTCACAGCAAAACTAGCACCAAAGCTATTTTATGCACCACCATTTAGTAGGTACATCTCACCTATGACTTGAAGGAGAGAGCTCAATCGTTGTGGATAGTATACAATTTTGGTAAATATCAGAGAATAAATGTGGTCTGCTAAGAATGCAAATAAGGGTACCAGCAGTATGTTTTTAAAGGCCTGAACATTTGCACATTTTTATATGGATTGACAACATTACATCATTTTTGTATCAAATTGATGACGTGATGACACAGGAAATAAAAGTTTCCATGCTTTATTATTACCCTCCCCAGGATAGAATGCTGTTAGATTTCATAAGATAATACAGGGTTACTGATATAATAATACTTATTACTTTGGAGACTTATGAGCTCAATTAGGGCTTAATAATTATATAATATTATGCAGTTTCTGAGAACTTTAACATCTAGAAAAGTAAAAAAGGTAGACAAACTGACTGATTATCCTTACTGTTATAACCTAATCAAGTGGCTAACCTGATTGCTTATAACACAGATTAAATATTAACACTGAACCTCCTTCTTTACTAAGGGAAATCTCCTGTTGCTGTGATAGGAGAGGAAAATGAACTACCTTGCAGTTCAACTCCTTAATAAATAGCCTCCTAACAGGTTTATTAATTATGTCCCAGGAAATAGGGATACATTATGATATTTAAAAATCAGTTGGGGAGGGGGAGGGGGAGAAAGAAAGAAAAAAATGGTACTCCAAAGCAACTGAAAACTTTAAAAATTAAAATGAATATAATGATAAAAAATTACATTTGAAAAAAAATCTACTTACATTTGAAACTGAAAACTGGTAGGAAATGTAATTGTTATTTTCCACAGTACCTAGAATATTGAGAGTGAAGTGTACACTTTATATGCAGCAAGGCAGAACAACATAGCATTACTAATACCAAGAGTTCTAGTTTTTTGTACAGCATTACTAAGACATTAAGTATAGGGCTGTCCCACAATTAAACACCAACAGATTGTTAATCATTATGATTGTGATTGTTGTTTTTACAGTTACGCTCAGTGGCCCCAGTCAAGATTGAGGCTTTAGTGTGTTAGGTGCTAGCTAAACTGAGACAAAGGCTTCTCTGGTGCACCCTAACTTCCAGTCAAACAAATTTTATATGTTTGTCTGTTACCTAGCTTTAAACTCCTGATCTTTTCTGATACTTTTAAAAGTTCAAGAGGCAAGGTTTGTGTGTGTGTGTGTGCCCGTATATATCTTTTATTGAATCATCCATAGAGTTGAGAGAGTTGTTGGACAAGCTTTCTGGTATCAAGTGTTATTAGTCGTTATTAGGCCATAAGTCATCTGAGGTCACCCGAGAAAGGACATAAAACCCTAACCCTGACCCCCAAACCTTTGTGCAGTAGCTCTCCCACCTATACAGTTTGTTCAATAAAAGATAACAAAAAATACATCATCCCAGACCATAATAACTACAACAATACTTCAACTCATTTTAAAAGTTCAGAATTTTAAAGGCTCATTACAGTAGAGGCTGTTGCACGATAAAAAAGCTTATGGAAACATCTGTAGTCAAAGATACAGGCCCCAAATAAGTAAAGCTTAACTTTAATCATGTGAAAAGTGTCATTAACTTCATGTGCTTAAGTGCTTTACTTCATTTGGCCTAAATGACAGAGTGGTTGTGTTGAAAAATAGTGGAGAATTATATCATTAGAGGCATGTTTCATTAAGCAGGGAGGGGAATTAATGCTACACAGGCAATTTTAATTCTGAAATGTACTTACTTTTGACTGCTTGACTTTGCAACATTACTAGTTTTCTTACTATAATGCTCTGGTATGCAATCAAGTTGAAGAAAGTTTTATACTCATAAGCACTGTCAGGATAAATACTACTTTCCAGAACAGTTGCCAGTACAGTCTCTTATATCTGATGCATGTTTTAAACCATGTTTTTGAAATAATTTGATCAGTATTTTTTTATGTAGAGTAACTTTTACATTCTTAGTCTATGTAATTTAGTTGTAAAACGCAAAACAAATACTTCAGTGGCTGCAACACAATAGGCAATTTCATTATCAAATACTAGGTGGTTTTCATCGTAAGACATGAAGAAGATTATAGTGGCTAGTAACATTTAAACAAGTCTTATGAAAATATTAAAATTCATATAGGCACAGAGATTCAAAAATCCTGAGGCAAATTCAAACTGACTTATGGGGCTTTCTCTAAGTGTACTCAGTTAGTTCAGGAGCAAACAGAACAGAATTTCACCCTTTGGTGGAGGGGAAGGTTGTCTGCCTTGCTGAAGGCAGCAAGTTTTGGGTGCTTTTGCATACCTTCCAGCATGTCCCATGAGCTCCCTGGGCTGCCAGAGACTCCTAAGCAGAGCCAAGCACCACTGACTGGCTCAAGTCCCCAAACCCTGTCACCACAGACCCCAGAGCTCCCTGTCAGGGGAACCACAAAGCGGTGATCATGGCACACCTGGCAGCCAGGTTGGTGGCTCTATAGGTGGCAGCTAGCAGGGAATCACAATCACAGGCTGTGCGGGGCAGGATGCTGTAGGATGATGCGGGCTGCCCTTGGTGCCATCCCCCCATGCCAGGCTCAGCTGCCCCACAGCCTGGGATGACTGCAAACTCTCCCCCCTCTCCTAACTTAGGAGAGGGAACAGCCCAGCAGCAGGTTTTCTTTTCATGCAACAATTTCTACACTCATAACCCCCCCCCCCCATCCCCATCCCTACCAGCCCAATCCTAGCATGGGGCAGAGGCCAGGGGGGAGCAGCTGCCCCTCCTTCTAGCCCCATTCCCAGCCTTCTCCCCAGGGTGAGGAGTGCTGGGGGTAGATGTCAGGGGGCAGGGGTAGCAGAGTTTGTGTTTGGCATCCCCCATTCCCCCTCTCATGTGCATGGCAGCCCTGAGCGAGCAAAAAAAGATTTTTCTGCAGGGAAAGACAGGAAATGTCTGGGAGGAGGAGAAGGAGGATGTGGTGGTAGCAGTGAGCCCAGGCCAGTGCTCTGGGCCCACACAGGGACCTGGCAAGCTTACTGCACCTTCCACCCAGGCATGGCATCAAGCCAAGGCTGCTCCCAGCTCAGAGCTGCTGTGTCACCCTCATCTCCCATGCTCCAACTTCTCTAAGGGGCCCAATTCAGGATCCTCAGGGGCATTGTACAAAGATAAAAAAAAAGTGAACTACAGGATGCTCCCTTCCCCGCTACTTGCCTCCGACAGGTCTGGCACAGGGGTGGCTGAGTAGCCAACCAGTTACTGCCATTTTTAAACAACACTGTAGGTGCTGAACTTCTGTTTGGTTACAGGTATAGACCAGTTTCTGATCACTTATACCAGTTTGTGTGCAATGTCTGTACCTAGCCATACATTTTTAGAAAGTTTAAAAACATGTTTTTTTTAAAAAACATAATATTTCATTTTGTTTTCGTTAACAATAAAATCTTACTTGTCTTAGGTCTTGAAGGAAAACTTGTTCCTACTGTAGGCTTAACTGCCCCAGGCATTCAATATTTACTGCAGCAATTATCAGCTAAATTACAGCTCTTTTTCTAAGGCAGCCCAAAGTTTCATGAGATGTGAAAAGGCACATAAGGCTTGAAATGTTTTGCATGACATAGGATTAACTGAGTCTGCCGAAACAAGTTTTAGTTAAAGTGCCCCTGCTGCCATTTTGAAACATGGGGCACTGAATACACAAGACACTGCAGGCACTTTAATTTGAGCTACTCACCCTACCTTCACCCCCAAAGCATGTGTAACCATGCCCAACATGCTCCCAAGTGGCAGGTCTCTTATTTCCACTTTGAAAAGGTGGAACTGAATGCCTTCCAAGAGAGATACTTTTTCCATTGTTAAAGTGCTCATATTTTTTAGACCTTTTTCCAATTCCCAGCCTAAAGTTTTCCAGAAAAGCTGAATTATCCTCCAATTTTTCCATTCACAGATGTGTATCAGAAAATGAGACATCTGTGTTAAAGATTTGAGATAAACCCTCCTGGAGAAATGGTCTTGAAATATACAAGTTTTACTTGTCATAGGCCATAAATCTGTCATGTAAAAGAAGCTACAAATACCTATTATAAACTATAACAATAAAAAAATTCTTCTTTAAAAAAAAAAAGCCTGAGTGTGTAGCAAAATGCATATAGGACAGCATTTTAGAATAAATATTTAACTGTTCCTAGCTTTTCTTAAAATATATAATAAAAAGAACAAAGCCTGGAATTTAAAGCAGCCAAAAGGATTTAAATGTCTATTTCCTTTGTATGTCATTCCCTTAAGCGCTTCTGAAAAATATTACCCAATGACTACTTAACTCAAAATCCAAAGCTCCCTTCATTTTTCATAATTGTCTTAATTTGAAGATTATTGTGACTAATATTACACTATTTTGCAAGAGAGGTAAAACTTAGATATTTTATTTAACTAAACTCTATAGCTGGCATAAGACAATATAAATCTATTTTTTTTTATTTTCATGACATCTATTAAAGAGAACCCAATTATTCAGAGCACATATTGGTGATTTCACTGGCTTCAACTCTTACTAACACTGCAAAACAAAAGTCATCAGTGAGGAAAGATTTGTTGTATGCACGTTTGTTTGGTTTTTTTTTTATTATTATTCCCGAACTACCAATGATACTATTGTACTTGGATACAACAGCATTTAAAAGAAAGCATTCACTTAATATTCAAGTGAATTTAGCCTACATTCAGAAGCTTGGCCCTGGAACGATGCTCACACTCTCCAGGGTAATCGATATAATTTTCTACACCAACGTAAATTAGACAATGTTCACAACCAGACAACAAAGCAGTTATTTCTAAGATACATGTACATAATAGACGGCCTCGATATTGTATGAGAGAAGCAAATAATTGATATACCTTGATGAAACGCCACTCTAGGATGGACAAAGGTCCCCAGATTAATGTAATTAATCCTGATGCACTTGTGTTGTGATTTTTTCAGAGGTAGTTCTCCACTGGATTGGTAAAGGTATCCCAGTTTAGGGGTTTATATAATCTACCAATTTTTTTTGTACCAGTGTAGTCATGCCACCTGTAGGCATTTAGTTGTGCTGGTTTAAGCTCCGTTCCCACATCAACAAAGTTATGTTTTTTTCAGGCACTGAAAGATGCCGCTAAACTACAGGTCCCTAGTAAACACATTAGTATAAACAAAAATCACAACATGTTTCTGAATTATCTAGTTTAAGGTTTATATGAAGAGAAGTTATATTCAAACAAACAGAGTGAAAAAGCTGGGAGAGGAAACTTTTGCTCCAATTATATAGGTTTTGTTCAGAAAAAAATCCTATCGACATCCCTGGAAGTTTAAACACACTCCCATATTTTATAAGGGAGCTAGTTTTTCACCTTAATATTGAATCTTGCAGCCAACTGTTCCATTTTTGCAGCTTTGCTTCTATTAGACTTAATGTAGATTTACATCAGTATATTTGAAAGTCAGTGTGTTAAAATATCAAACCGGCAGCTTTTTAAAGCTATTATGAGATATTGTATAATGTTAATAGTAAAAAATAGCAAAAAGTGCTAACAAATTGTCAACAGACATTACATTTTCTTCATTTTAAGGATGGTTATTTCAAATAATTAGGCACGTCCCACTTAACTATGCATGAATAAAATTTGCAGACTAGGGTCTTTGATTGCAATTGTTTGCCTTTTACCATTAATTTGCTCAGAGTAGTAGCGTTTTTGATCAGTGGAATTAGAGAAAAGGATTAACATCAGTTATCTTCAGTGATTAAGATTTTAATTGCAACATGCATCTCACTGTGCCCACCTCTGGATTCTCCATCATCCCAGAATAAGTCTCCAGTTGCTTGACCATTGTCATCTAATGCAATGATAAGTCCCAACGATTTCTTACGACTGTAAAAAGAAAAATTATTTGACTTCAGTGCGTAAATCATTTCTAGACACCATGTATATTTGCTTCTCTTAAAATATATGCTTGCAAAATTGCACTATTTTTATAGGATTCCCTACTCTATCCTGAGATATTTCCAAAAAAAACAAAAAAAAACCTCAACTGCAGAAACTACCTTATTTGTATGGAGCTGGAAGACCGTGGCAAGAGTGAAACACAATACAAAATTAACTGTTCATTAATCAAGAATCACATTGTTTAATTCATCATGAAAGTGTATTGAGGTTTACAGTTCTTACCAAATTTTAAGGTGCAAATGCAATAAGCTGTTTTCCTTCTCAGATATTTTACATCTGTGGTTTAATGTACTCAGACAAGAATTTGGTCTAGCATCTGTTATATATTATGTACTGGAACTAACCTTACATACCCTCACAGTGAGGGTGAAAACAGGGGAAAGGGAACACTTACATTCCTGCCACTCCAGACTATCTATATCATAGGTAGCTGTGTAGGTTATAGGTGCAGATCAACCCCTGCAGATCTGATACTCTCCCACGCAAATGGACCAGGACAGACAGAGGTAGGCAGTGGGAGGAACCTTAACTGACATAGTTTAGTCCCATTTCTCCGGGGCATAGGAGAACCCAGAGGAAGTCTGTGCATGTTTCTGATTTATCCCTAAGGCAGCAGAATTACACACTGATCCTTACTCAAGATTCATAATTTAATTGTGTGTGTACAAACTGGTGCTTCCACAGCTTTGGGGACTGATCTGAAGAACCCTAGAGAGAATGGACTCTCGAACATGGCCATGCATTCTCAACTGTACTAGGACTCTAGTCAGAAGTTCGTCTTCAATTTATCCCACGTGATGCTGCCACCAAAACCTGACAGTTATAGGACCACATTCGATAGTGGTCTGGTGAGATAAGATCACAGCTTTAAACATGCCTGTAAACTGTTGTATTAGCTGGTTGCTGAGTAGGAAAGATGTAGCCTCCCCTCAGATGAAGTCCTAGTCTGTCTGCTGGGAGATACATCTCAACCTGTTGTTTTCTCCACAATGGTCTTTCACCCTAATTCATAGAAGTGAGAAAGAAGTTAGATATTTTACAGAGAATGGTCCATACTATTCTGAGCTTTCATCAGTTTCCATTGCTACAGCAGGGAAAATAAGTCTGGGGAGCAGGTCAGGTACCTCCTTTGCCTTCTGCACCCCAACTTCTTTCCCCTGCAGCCCCTTTCCCCCCCTCCTTACTGTCAGACCCTGCTCTCCCAGAGTCTGTGGATGTGAGGGGCAAATTTGAAAATGCTGACCTTGAAATAAACGTATTTGTAGTAATTTGTATATAGTACCCATAGATGTAGTTCATTCAAAATTGATACATTTTGCCTTTTTTAAAATCTCTTCAAGTTATAGCACAGGTACTCCATGAACATACTTTTAAGTAACACTTTTATACCAACAAATATATAGTACCATTTTTTTTAATTAATATATTTTCTGTTCTGGGTCAAATCAGCCAAATCATATCAATTGAGCAGAACTCAATTGTTCCAAAGACCATATCGATTGAACAGGCAGAACTCAATCATTCTAAACACCATGTATGGCACTACAGTTGGTGAGCATACTCCAACCCAGAGTCTTGCCCTGGGACTTCAGGTACTCCCAAATCCATTGGCAGGCATCCTATGAGCAGGCCTAAGCCAAAAGTTCTTGTGGTTTGGATGCCCCCACTTGATCTTAGCCCACAAGAGGCCAAGACACTTGATCTGAGACAATTTGTATATAGTACAAATTATGCATGATATTAGTTTTAAGCCAAAAGGCTCATGATTTGCCATATAGTTATTGGGCTAGGTCCCAGCAGATACAGTAGCATTTTAGGCCACGGTGATCCTACAGCTCAGCACTTCTCAGTATACGTCCATGTGCTAATTAACCCGCTCCCTCACTCATGACTGGAACCAAGCACTGTGCTCAATATGGTAGTCTTATTCAGATGGATTTTACTAACATATTCTTATGGGTGGTTCCCTGGCAGAGAAAATACCATGACCACCAGGTGGTTTTCCTACTGGCAGGGGAAATCCATGAACATGGCAGAGAGTAGTACCCTGATTGAGGCAATGCATAGTTAGCCTCCTACTTTCACTTCCAGTGAGAAGATCTCTGTTATACGCTGACTTTTTGGAAATGGGAGACTCCTGTCTAGCTTGCTCCTGTGGCCATACAGTAGATGGCAGGCGAAATTTGGGGGCATCCAAATCCCAAGCCTCCAGGCTTAGGCCTGCATGTAGGATGCCCACCAAAGGATTTGGAAGTATGTGAAGCCCCAAGAGTGGGGGGAGGTGTTTGAGGATGCTTGCTGGTAGCAGGGCCACATAGGTCCTTGAATGACTCACACAGATTTGCAATTGATTTGCCCAATTTGACTTGGGACAGGAAACATTTTCCTTGACAAAAAAAAAAATTAAAAATTAGGTAGATTCCCATCAGCACGTTTGCACCCTATAGACCATGTAATTTATAGTTATACTCAGTGTTGCCCGCATTTAATCAACTTCATAGTTGGTTTCCATGACTAAGCACGTATTGCTTTTTACCAGTAGTTCAAAAGATAGACCATTTATTTGATGTGGTTTCCTTGTATGTGAATGTAGGATGAGGGAATTTCCCTTCACCCACCATGTTGAGAGGTGGGGGGAACATTGTGTCTTATATTCAAGAAAATACAGTATGTAATTCAACATTTAACTAATGTTCTATCCTCAGCACTGTATGGAACATGGAAAAGACATGTCTTCCCTTCAGCATCTGTTTTGCCTTCTTTCCAGTCTCGCTCAATGCACCATCCCATCCAATCTTTTACCTTCCCTCTGTCCATCTCTCTTTTATCTTTCCTTTCATTATTCCCTTTTCTCTCGTCTTTTTCCTTACTTCAGGTTCTTCTGTGTTCCCTAGTTTTACTCTCTGGACT
Source organism: Alligator mississippiensis (assembly GCF_030867095.1). Classification (NCBI taxonomy): domain Eukaryota; kingdom Metazoa; phylum Chordata; order Crocodylia; family Alligatoridae; genus Alligator; species Alligator mississippiensis. The sequence goes on from NC_081830.1 coordinate 71,589,771, forward strand.
AAACATGGCGACATATGGAATACTGTACACAGCACAGTATAGAATAGGCAGACAGTCTCACACCCCAACTCACTATATGGATCAACTTACTGTCTCATAATCATACCACACTGCATCAGGAATGTATGCTGTCACTTTGTCTACACCCTAAAATAAGAAAAAAAAGAAACAAATTTTCAAGTCGGGACCTAAAACAAAGTTTCTAAAATGACAATAAAGTCTAGGGTGAGAAGAGTATATCTGATAATTTTTCTGTAAGGCTTCTGACCAACATGTTGAATTTTTCATAAAATCATTGAAATTGGAGATGGAAAATAAATACTTATCCAGCCACATGCAATGAAAATTTATTCCCTACACTTGGAGATTATTCCTCAACTGAGGCACAGAAGCTGCATAAGATATAACTGAACATACCGGGTCCAGTACAGGAGTGATGAGTAGTCCAGGACCCCATAAGAACTGCCTATCAATAGCCCATGTTGCTTCATCTGAATAGAATCTAAATAAAATAGAAAGCAGTCACATCATTTTATATAATTACTATATTTTTAGGGACAGCACTTAATGATTCAAGGTACTGATTCCAGGCCATCTCCCTAGGAACATGGTAAAACTAATAACTGCAAACTTATCATTTGTTTTTAGCTCCACAAGAAAAAAAAAATGTACATGCCAGTATATATTCTCATGTTTACTTGAATTAGTTAATATAGGAAAACAGAAATATTTCTTGTTTGGAGTCCCTTTAAGAGGGAGCATAAACCCCTGTTGTAGGATCCCAGTATGTAACGCGGGAGTATGCCACTAGCAGTTAAAACGCCAGAGAAGCAAAGACAAGGTGGTGAGTGGTGAAAGGAAAAGAGCCAGGAGGCAGGCTAGAACCCAGATAACCTTGCTACCAGAAAGGGGCCACATGACAGTACTGGGCCAGAGCTAAAAGGCTTTTCTTACCATCCAGAGAAGGAGTGAGTTTTGTTTGCTCATTTTAAAAACAGGGCTTGTCTTGTCTTTTTGCCATTGCTAATCCTTCCTACATATGCCTACTTATTTGTTTGTGTGATGGGCTAGCTGGTAATGATTTGGCCCAGGGGTTTTGAAAGTGCAAAAGATGACTGGAGGGCTTGGGATTCCCTTTCCTCAACAATCAGGTCCCAGAGACTCACCCTCCATGTCCCCTGATTGGCTCCAGGGTTATCTGGAGGGGGATAAAAGGGGGCAGTGCAGCTAACTCAGGGGAGACCAGTGAGGGACCACGAGGAAAGTGTTTCAAAGAGCTGGCAAGAGCTGGGCCAGTGGGGCAGGAGCAGTTGCTCCAGAAGATCCTGAAGGAGTGGGACCTGCAGGCAGCAGGGTGTGTGGCCAGCAGGAGAGGCTCCCCGCTGGGCTCCAGGATCGGCTATGAGAGGCTGTGGCAAGCAGGAGAGGCTCCCCAGCTCTAGCAAGAAGCTGAGCAGTGACCTGAGAGATTCCCAGCTCTGCTTCCATCTCCTCCAGCAAGAGACTTAATATGAGGCAGGGGCCCCTGGAAGGTCAGACTCCCTAGCAACTTGGAGCAGTCCTAGCACTGGTGGCTGTGCGGTAGAGGTTTCTGCCTCCTGTAGGGGAGATCTGAGTTCAGGTTCCAGCTAAGATGAATTGGGGTGAGGGAAATAACAGGGGAAAATTCTTGTTGCAGTGGAAAAGGGGTCATTGTGTTTCCTTCTTTCCCCCTCTAAGTACCTAGGCCCTATATTTCTTGTTATTGACATTTTGTATTTTGTGCATTTTATATTTCACCAACCAGTATTGTTTATTCTGCTGTTGGTGTTTTATATTTTTGTTAACCCTGTCTTTTGTCAACTGGATGAATATGTCTATGATTGTAAGTGCCTAACCTTTATCGAATCCTACCCCCCTGGGGCATTGTAGTGTCTCCTATACCCCTTGGTTATGGGGGGTATGTTATGTTCCCACTACTGTTTTTTCTTATTAAAATGTATATAGTTAAGTCCCCATTGGTGATCTAGCTCTGCTCTATAGGGGAAGGAGGGTCCCTACACCTCCCACAGTGCTTGTGCACCTGCTCTGATCCCTTCAATTGGAGAGGGGGTACATCTTGGAATACCACCCATATTACATTTGTTTAGTTCAAAGACAGTTTGTGTGTATAGAGGACTGGCTGAAAAGCTCCCGAGGAAGCAGAGAGCCTATAAAGCAGCAGGTATCCCAACCTGCTTCCAGAGACATCCTAGTATGCATCTCATAAAAAAAAACAAACAAAAAAGAGAGTCACATCCTTAACTTCTGCTGCAACGGCATACATTTTAGAGCCACTGGCAATGTTTCTTATACCTACAAACATGAAATGCAGCTATGACCTCTCTCTCCCAAATTGTTTGTGCATAATATTCTGCCTATTGAATTCCCTTCCCTCTTCCTAACCAACGCAACATTTATATACATTGTGATCAGTGCACTTACTCATGAAGAAGTGGCCTCACAACTGTGCTTCCTTGCGTATGAGCTTTGTAAAAGAGGGTGTAGAGGTACGGCAGCAAAGTGTAGCGAATGTTCAAGTAGTGCCTTGACGTCCTTACCAGAAGAGAATCTGCTCCAAATGCAGCAGGATCTTGAGGCTGACGATAAAGGTTAGAGGATTATTGTTATAGAGAGGGCAATGTGTTTTGGAAAGCACTGTAGGCCAAATTTCAACAAGCAGCTGAAACACTTCTGGAGTCCAAGGGAACTACTACTCAATGACCATGCAGCTGCTGAAGCCAGAGGGGAAATTGGCACAATACATACAATTATTTCCAATGTAGCTGAATCTTTTGGAGTCAGAATTTCATAAGATAGCTTATGGACGCGAAATATCAACTGCAATCTAGTGAACTATACATGTAACCCACTTTGATTGAAATTCTAATTAAGTAGAGTGTTAGAAGGCAGGAGGCAGAGCTGCTGTAGTATGCTAGTTGGATAACCCTTGTGGGCAGTAAAAACTGAGTAAAAAATGAGTAAGGACAAGAAAATAATTATATCCATAATATTTGTTCCAGTTCTGTTGTGCTAGCAGAGATGTAGCATATCCATATTCTACTGGCAAGACAGTGTAAAACACCAGCAGTAAAATATTATTGTTACCAATTTTTAAAGAAAAGTTGTATAAGCATCAGTTACTTACTATATTATATTCAGCATTGTGATTCCTGGAAAAGGGGTAAAATGCTCCCACTTGCATCCACCGTCTACAAAGTTCTTCTGTAGTATCATAGACAAACCCACAAATATCTGCTCCAATCTGAAGAAATATATGTTGGCAAAATACTGTAAATATAGAATTATACAGGCTGACATAACAGTAGTTTCTTCTCTATATGCATATATCAACTGAGGTACCTCTGTGCTTTGAGAAGGGGAAGTATGTGGGTCTAATGGAATTCATCTGAGTTTAAGGAAAGGTATTTTATCTCCCGCATCACTCTTGCTTAAAAAAAATCATCAGAAGAGACCACTGATACATAAAAAAACCAAACGAGTATCATTGCAGGGAAAGGAATAACTCTTCTTTATGGTAAGGGTTACCAGAATCTGGTATGGGCATCCAAGTGAGGTGGTGCTCCCCCCTAACTTGGAGGTCTTTAAGAAAAGATGGGACAAACACCTGGCTGGGGTTATCTAACCCCAGCACCCTTTCCTGCCCAGGGAAGTGGGTTGGACTCTATGATCTGCCAAGGTCACTTCCGAAGCTGAAAATCTATTAAATCTATGAATACAAGTCTGATGCAAATATTTTGATATCTGCATGTATCTGTATATGTACAGCAGTTCATATTGTCACTAGTAACCAACTATAGTGAATCAGGGTCTATATAAATAGATTATTTTATTCTCTTTGTTCTTAATTTATCTTTACATCACAATTTCCCCCTTGAATGTTTTTGAATGTACTACCAAACAGTTGTTGCTACCATAAAACAATATTAATAGATACAAATACAGTTAAGAATAAAACACTATCATAGGAATTCACATCTTAAAAATGGAATTTGGACATGCCATTAGTTTGTAAATAGGTGGATCCTCTCCCATGTTTGGTGCAGTGGCAAAACAGCACACAGTGTCAACTCAAAGAGCAAATTACTGAAGAGTGAAAAATAATAAAAAGTTGACCAATGGCTTCAAACACAGATAATAACATGCTACATCATCATAGACGCTAGCCTAGTCAGGAATTGAGACATAGAAGCTGCCTTGTTTAAAGCAGTACTCGAGGATGAAGGGTGAATGACTTACTCTGTTACTGAAGATAATGAATTTATGGCTTGAAGAATAAGATACTTTTTCTTATTGCTATCGATTATATAGTCAAGTATTGCAGATATACACTGTTAATTCTTAATCATTGCTTAAGAAGAGTTAATATAAATAAATGTTTCATACATAAGGCATTCCAAAGAGATTAAATTCCAGCATGCCTGGTATTGCCCATTTAATGTCATTCCAAGTTGCAAAATTATCTCCCAGCCAATGTCCTGTGAATTTTCCTGACCCAGCAAAGGTAGACCTAGAAAGAATGAGGCTTCTTTTTCCAGGGAAAACAGTTTGGATGGCTCTAAAAATTAAGCAAAATTGGAATTAAAACAAAAGATTGGTAAGTTTAAATGCAGTCTGCGAGCCCATCTATGCCTACTGCTAAACCCTCCAGCCCCTTGGATTAAATACATCCTCCTCGATACTTCATTAAAGATGGTGTGAGCCTGCTAGTTTAGTCTTTTGCTCTTCAGAGGTAACAGATAATAAAAATATGGACAGAGAGGTTTTACAGAGTTTCTGAACTCAACATCACTCTTCACAAAATAGAATGAGAAATGAACTGATCTCAACAAAATACATTTGTATTTCAAATAAAATGCTAATAAAATTTCATTAATTTACAAAAGTTGTGAGGCCCAGCAGGCAGTCTTACTTCTAGTTAGCAGGATGTCTTTTAGTCAAGCTCCCAATGTTAAACCTCCCAATTGATTTTTTTCCTGTTTTGTCTGCTAACCTTTGAGCTAGAGCCTTAATTAGTAAATATTGGCATAATTCCACTGTTTTAAATAGAGCTACATCAGTTGAGGTCCTAACATGTGGTTGCCAGTTTGAGGGTGAGAATTCATGAGGGAGAAAATAACTGTTGAAAACTATGAATTTTTTAAACCCCACTATGCCTAACCAAGCAGAAAACAAGACACATGATAATGGCATGAATTTCCCTCCTCTTTTCCAACAATACCCAAACCAGACCCTTCCATGTGAAATAAACATGGCTTAGTGGAATCTTTAAGGGCAAAGTGGAAAGAAGCGAAGATACTTTCACCTCTGTCTCAAGACAGTGGTTCCCTGGGCTGTGTTAAAGTGCAGAACCATTGCTTCATCTGCTCCTGTTTGAAATGGACTGTGTTTACACGGGCTTTAAATTATAATGTCTTAAATCATTTAAACAAAGGTTAGGCATTCACCCAACATTTTAAAATATGAAATTTATACAGAATGGAGCACTGTAATAAAAAGCCCTAGTGATTTGGGGTGCTTCTTGTTTTGGATGTGTAGCTTCAGACACCACAAAAGAATCAGATTTCCAGAAAGGAGATGCTTAGCATTTTCTGGAAGAATCAAGTGTGTTTAAAGAACTGTAAAGTGAGTGCCTAAAGTGGCTAAAATATATGTCCACTTTGGATCTTTATGTAAAAATGGTGAGAAAGCAGTTCTTACTTTTCAGTAGACAGGGTCATGGAATATCCATATAGACTGTGAACATCATAGTGCTTGCCCCAAGCTTGCACTGCGTCCATGCAAATTGTCTTTGAATACATGAGTCCATCCAGAATCCCTTTGGAGAAGAACACAGACCATGGCACCAAAACATCCCTTTCTAAATATATCCATTCTTGTCTCTTGACATCAATCACATGGTGGAGGGGCTTTTGTTTGCTTCATATTTACAGTAAACATAGTATTTCATGAATGAAACAAAAGGCACTGATCTGTATCTCACCTCATGCAACAGTAAGTTAGACTTGAGGCTTAGTGATTTTATTATTCTGTGTTGTAACAGAGATAGTTTTCTGCTTTAGAGCTCCCTATAGCTCGGAGCAATCAATACATAAACAGCAGAAGAATTCATCCATTACAACTAACACTGCTATAAATGCAGCTTTGGTAACTGAGTGAAGTTTAGTATATTGACATATAATGTAATTCAATTTGTTCAGAATTCAGAATGATAAAATCATGCACCATATCTAGGTGAGATTAAATAGTAACTATAGGCTCTCTTCAATGCCATCACCTTCCAATGCTTCTCTTCCTAATGCATTGTTTGTTTATTTTGCATTAATTAAGCTCACTGTGGACTTAATTATGAACCTAGATATGTGACTCAGCCGAAGAGTAAAAGGTATAAGAAGCCATCCTGATTTTTTTTTTTTTTCCTGAAGAGGCCATCTAGAGAGTATGCCAGTGCTGCTGCTGTGTGCTCTGGGTAGACTGAGAGCAGAAGGCAGACAACTCTCCAGAAAACAATACGGTTCCTGTCCTATGTCTGGGACATACTGCCCGTTTACTTGGGCCAGGCTGCAAAAGGTAAAGCCATTGGCCTTTCAGAGTTTTAGAAATAGTACCAAAGACTAAGGATAATGCACCATGTGTTTATATTTCCCATTGTCTCTTCCATTGTTATGAATGTTTCAAACACACTCAAAAAACCAAAAATTAATATTGGTATCATCAATTAATTCTGTCACAAAACCAGTTGGACTTCTACCATACAATTAAAGAATATGAACTCACTGGGAGTGAAAGGTGGATAGTTTAAGTTGTTTTGCTGACAGCCTCTTGTCGAACCTCTAATAAAGCTGGATACTTCATTCATATCCTGGTAAAACAAACAAGCAGATTTGGTTGAAGTATGTTTCCTTAAATGGACTCTGTGCATTCTTTTCATCCTAGCTCTTTAAAAACATTTTGATAGTGTGATATTGGTAGCTCCAATTTAAAATACAAATATATAACTAAAATATCAAACCTACTCATTCACATATTAATATAGGCTCTTATGTTTTTCTTTGTTAGCTGTCTCATGGTAATGTGTCTAAGATAACTTACCTATTTATTCACAGGAGCAGGCTTATGAGTATATGAAAAGTATTTATGCATGATATCAGTATCCTATTTTAAGTTGACAAAATGCAACAAATAAATTGCTAGAATGACATATCACGATATTTGTTATTTAAAAGAGTTAGATATTAGATTATATGTTAGTTATTTGGAAGAACAATATTAAATTGCGGGGCACAAACTTTGCCAGAAGACCTAATAAATACAAAGAAAATTGTTTTTATGTATTGCAACTGCTAGAAACAATAAGAATATTGACATATAGATTCATTTCATATCCTATACCTTTGATCAACCCCATTGTTTTGCTACAAACAAGAGACAGAAAGTCCAATGATTTCATGTATGCTAACAAAAACATGAAGCAACTGTTAAGGTCAGAGTTGCACCATTGGCAATATTAAGCACCAATAGGTATCCTGCTAACCTCTAATCTCTATCATTTGGCATTCACCACTGAACAAAAGGGTTTGCTGACCCCTTTATTCAAGGGCTGATATAGCTTATGTAAAGCAAACCATTGGTTACATTAAGACATTAATTACATATCAATTTTTATTCCAACAGAAACATAACTTTACAAGACTGATATCTGCTAGTACTCAGCACACAAAAACAAACATCATGATAGTCAATGAGAATCAGGTCCTTTATACACAGACTATTCTTTAAAAAGTTTGCTTTTTCCTGTCTAAGGATTTGTCTGAAACTGGAGGTTTGATTGTGGCATATGTAGCAATGTTTGACTAGCTTTCATTTAGGTAGTTCAGAAAAAGCAGTGGAGACAATAACTTGACTGCAGTACAGGCTCTAGCAAAGACCTAAGCTTCCAGATTGTGTTCAAATGTTGTGAAAGCCCTTGGAACAGCATCTTAAGTGCTACTGTTATCTAAGCTACCTACACCAAAGGTAGATTTGTTATACACAATCATATGGCAATCATTTCTTGATGATTGCCACATGTGGACATGCCCTATAATACTCTCCTTCTGTCTGGAATCAAAAAAGGTTTTGTTTCCTTTCTTATGTAGTGTCATACAACATTAAACTTGACTGCTGAATTTGCATGCATTCTTGGTGACAACTCCAGCAGGGCAGAAATGAAAAACCATCTGGCCCTTTCTCACCTTCAGTATTACCTGTCTCTGCTGGTGCTTTTGTTTAAAAAACAATTTGACTACATGAAGAAAAAAACCCCCTCAGACAGTGCCTTCAGTTAGAAAGCAAACTAAGTATGGAGTATCAATACACCAGGGAATGCTCTGAGATTAGGTAAGACCAAAACTCTTTGGCTAGGAACAGATATTACACATAAACTGGTATAAGTGATTGAAAACCAGTTTAAACCTGTAACAGAACAGAAGTTCAGTGCACATAAATAGGTTTCAAAATGGCCAAAACCAGTTTAAGATAGACCTGGACGGATATAGTATCAAATTTAACTACTTAAAGTTAAACTGGTCTATCAAAATTCTGTTCCAGATCCACTCCCACCCAACACAAGTTAGGTCTCAATCCCCCTGTATCCCAGGATGCATAGCAGCCCACCTGCCCCCACCTTGCAGATCAGGTCCCACCCTTGGCTGTCATATTGCTAAGGCAGCCTCCCCAGCTCTCATCAGCTGTGCTTGTCTGCTGGGGGGGGGGGCATCAACGGGGAGGGGAAGGAATGGATCCCCACTCCAGCTGGCAGCTGGAGGGGGTGGCGAGGGTGGGGGGGGATAGGATGTTCACAGCCCAGCAGAGCCTTGATTCAGTAGGAAAAGCCCCCACCTTGGGGGCTTCCTCCTGTCACTGTGCAGGCCCTGGCTAGGGACCAGAGCAACAGCGCATTCCCCCCACCTCTCCCCCGTGGCTGACAGGTAGGGGGCTGCTGAGGGGGTAGGGCTGGGAGTATGCATGAGCACCCCTTACCTTCTGGCCTTGGCCAATGTGGACATTTGCCTGCCTTAGCCAACTGTTGAGTGAATGTATACTCTAGGGACAGAGCATTTCTTAGAGAAAGCTGTGTAGAGTGAATCGATTCCACCTTGGGCTTTTTGATTGTCTGTACTTAGCCTCTGGTGCACTGAGGTCAGACTATAAACCATTACATCCCTTTAAGGGCACAGCAGTCTTCCCTCCAGTTATGTGGCCAGTTAGCTTCACATAAGTATAAAGGAAGCAGCCTTTCTTTATTACTGTTTAGGGCCTGGGCAAAGCCCCCCATTAACAGCATGATGCTTTGTGGAGTTCAGGGTCTAAAATTCTATCCTGCCCCTATCAAGTACATGAATGATTGATAGCCAGCTTCTTACTGCCCCTTGTCACTGCTTGTCTACACAGAGGTCAGCCAGAAGCTGGCTATGGGAACTACATGAGGCAAGTAAATATGCTTTAGTAAATTTGGTTTAATTCAGATTTAGAAACAGAAACAAAACAACAAACATTCAAGGAAATGCTCAGTGAAATCTGATTGTTAATGCCTTAAATATAAAGGTACTATGTACCTAATGTGTTGGCTTCATCTGTTTAAAGGACACTGAACCAGGAAATGTATTTTGTGATTTTCTGTCAGATTATACACTGTATCTTCAAATCCTCATAGACATCTTCAGTAATACTACAACTGATAGGAGACTTGCAATTTATTTTTTTTTTATACAAGATGGCACACCCTGTTTGTGTATATATTCCTTTATACACAGTGTAAATGATGTGCATGAGAGGACATGGGCACTTAGGCTGAAGCAACTTGATTTTAGTGGCCAACTTACTTTATGCAAATGTTTAGCTTTCTGAAAGAGACCTTTATATATTATACTTTACCACTGGACTCAGATCTAAAATGTAATGATGAAATCTGCAATAAAAAGTATACTGTCACTTAGCAGAAAAAAAGTTTGAATCTCACTGAAGGGGCTAAGAGCAATTATTTAAAATTGTCATGACTGTTTGGAAAGCAAGACATGCTGCTCACTATTTTGGTTTATTTTTTCCTCACTCCCTGTAATTAGTTTTACTTAAAAAAAAAAAAAAAATTAATTCAAAAGAGACAGAGAGATATAGAGAAAAGAAAAAAATATGATCACCACTTCTTTTGTTAAAGAACTCTATCACTGAGCCATGCTGAAGTGTTTTTATGCCAAGTGCACAGAAAAGGAATCACTATATAGTGAAACAATACAGCCATTATTAAAGCAGAAACATGTCATTAAAACATCTATTCTTATCTTCTTTGCCAGGCACATTAATAGTGAATTAGCTAAAATCATACAATCATAGAAAATTAGGGTTGGAATGAACCTGAGGAAGTCATCTAGTTCAACCCCCTGCTCAAAGCAAGACCATCCCCAACTAGATCATCCCAACCAAGGCTTTGTTGAGCCTGGCCTTAAAATCTCCAATAATGGAGATTCCACCACCTCTCCAGGTAACGTGCTCCAGTGCTTCACCACCCTCCTAGTAAGAAATGTTTTCCTAATATCCAGTGTAAACTTCCTTTGCTACAACATGAGACCAATACTCCTTCTGTCATCTGCCAACATGAGAATTGTCCAAAGCACTGCAAGGGATCTCCATGAACAGCCAATAAGTCTCCAGCAGTTTCACATCCTCCCCTTCCCCCAGAAATGCAAAGTAGTTAAAGTATCAAAAAGAGGAAAAATTATTTTCAAAATTAAATATAAAAGTAAAATTGTAAATACACTAGGAATGTGTGTGCATGTATATGGCATGCTTGGATACATGAAGAATAGTAATCAAGTCCAACTTTTTTATTAAAACTCTATACTGGTCAAATTTTTGACTTTATGAATTTCCAGAAGAAAGCTCTCCCAGTGTGGTTACATTTAATCCAGACAAATGACCACTGAATCTAACATTCAGTTGGCTCAAACAAAACAGACTCTCCAGCTCTCCACCTCTCCAGCTACAATATAGTCCCATCCTTTCTATTCACAGCGTCTACCCATTCCTTTCCTTATGTAGGATTCAGAAAGCCCCAGAGTTTTGTATTTCAAATCATGAAAGTATAGAAGGTCCCCTTAGTTGCACAGAAAGTGCAGTGTTATCATTTGCAATGGTATTATTTGCAATGTAGAGGTCAGACCTAACAATTAGCAAGAAAGTTGAAATAGAGTCTACTGATTTAAAAAAAAAAAAAATAATTCTTTTAATTTGAAACAAACATCCTGAGATGTTACAATGCATCCTTTATGTTCTTTTCTCTGAAGTGCATTTGTCATTATCTTGCTATAGGAAAGGAAAAGGAGAAGAATTTAAAGTCTCTGTTAGATGTTTTTATAACTATTTACTTCCCAGCAAGTTATATATAACTACCTACTTTCCCTGTGGAAGAAGGTAGCAAATATGAATAAAAAGATTTCCTTTAACAAGTGTTTAATGTCTGCTATTGGCATTAGGCTTAGGACCAATGTTTGGAGCATTACAATAGCCAGGAAAAACAAATATCAAACTTGTTTGTCCGAAGTGAATGGCAAAACTCCCATTGGTTTCAACATTGCCTGCATTTCATTAAATGTCTGGTTTTGCAACTAAAAGATTAGTATATTAGTAAGCCACATTTTGATATTAATAATTTAATAAATGTTCCCAAGGCATAGGGATAGATGAGAAAGGAAACATGCTGTGTTCAAGCTTCTAATTGCCTCCATTCCCCTAAAATATAAAAATGTGATAGCTTACAATCCAGATTGCATCATATTGTACTTGATCATGAAAAATCTTGCATTCTTCAGTCCACCAAGTGGTACAGTCTGGATTGGTGAAATCTGGGAACACAGTCAGTCCTGGCCATACCTAGAATGTAACAGAGGAGACAGTAACTGGTTAGTTATATCAGAAAAGATTTATTTTAATGTAAGGAACATTATAAAAAAAACATTCCCATTTGTTAGTAATATTTTTCCAGTATGTAAACCCTCCCCGAGTGTAATCTTATAATAATATTAGCACAATCAATCAAAGGAATATTTTTTGTTCTACATATATGGCTTGGGAAAATTATCTTGTGATTCTCAGAACAATTTCACATCCTAAATTCAACTATTAGTTGCTTATAGTCTTTCTTTTTTTCCTCCATTTCCATGCAATTATAGCAGGTGGCAGAACTGCAATAAAGAACAGGTTTTCTGTCTCATTTGCTTTGAAGTCCACTTTTCCTGAAGTGTACTTCTAATAATGTAAGAACACTCAAAGCTGCCTTGTGTACATTACTGTGAATAGCTTCCTAAAATGGAATTATCAGAAGAGAATGGTCCCATTTAACAATATCGTCCTCCTGTCGGCTTAGACAGGAAAGATAAAGAAATTCCATTTTCCTTACTATCGGGTATGGTTTTGCCCTTACTCTGTATATACAGTCGTCATCAGGGATCCTGGTTTTCTCCGATTAAAAAAAAAAAAAATCCCGAGTTTTCACATTAAAAACAGTAACCTAAAATCCACATTTTTCTGCAATTAAAATGCAACGCCGTTAATATATAGATGAGCTGAAACCCACAGAACATTTGCCATTAAATTTTTATTGCAAAAGTATTTAGTTAAATACAGGATTTTTAGTGGTCTTTTTACTAAATACTTTAAAGGAATCAAAACTTCTCACCCTCAGCAAGGCTACATAAAGCTGTCCATGTGAAAACACAGGCATAGGAATATAAATACATATTTTGTCTGAAGTCTGACCTTGTGACTGGTTTATAGTCATAGAATAAAAGGGCCCTTATACACGTGACTAAGGGCCTTGTACACTAAGAAATTGCCCCTTTTAGTGATTTAAATGCCCTTTTTGATTATTTAATTGCATAACAATGTACACATTCACCAGCATGTTACGATTAAATTTCATAACAGCGTACACATTTGGCAATATATTTCGATTTAAATGACTTTTTTTTACGTAGCAAACTAAAACACATCCCATGTATTTTAGTCTGCTACATAAATTACAGTGATATTCCACATGTGTACAAGGGCCCTATCCAGAGAAGGTGGAGAGGATGGTACACAAGGCACTGGAAGCCCAGGCATGCTCAGGGAAGCTTGGGCTTGGTAGGCTTCCAGTGCTCTATGCACCATCCCTGCTGCCCTCTATGGCTGCCAGCACACCCAGCTACCCTCCTGCCACTTTCCTGGGGCAGCCAGCCCATTCCTGGGCAGTCTCAGGTGGCAGGGACGGTGCATGGCAGAGGCCGCAGAATCGGGTGGGCCACCCGGGCCATGGCCCAACCAACGTTTAGCACGGTGATTCAAACACAGCCCTGCTCCCTGCCTTCCTTCCTCCCTCCCACATGTGCTCTGCTACCTGCAGCCCCCCACAGGAGGGAAGAGTGACAGTTCTCTACAGCCAATGGAGATGGGCCCAGGTAATTGGGCTGCGGGAGAGGCGGGCAGGCTCTGGGGGAAAAAAGGGATTGGGCCCCTTACCTCTTTATTTCTCCTCCCCCCCTCACTCCCCCCCCCCCCCACTTCAGCAGAGCCTGCCTGCTCCATGGCAGGGGATCCTGGTGCCTCATTTTAGCTCTGACTTGCCTGAATATCTATTTGAAATGCCTCAGGATATATACATGACAACACACTTATTCTGTGTGTCCAGAGCACTCTGATCAGTTGTTTCAATAAGCATTGTGATTGGCTGCTGAGACAACCAGAGTGCTCTGGACAAATAATAATAATAATAATAATAATAGTAGACATATATAGTGATGTTTCATTTTAATCATGGAAAAATGTGGATTTGAGGTTATGTTTTTTAATACAAAAATTGGGGATGTTTTTAAATCAGACAAAACCAGGATCCCTGACTATCATAGACTTTAAAGAGTGTGTTGTACTAGGAATTAAAATAACATACAACACAAAGATTTAAGATCAAAATTACAAAGATATTTAAGTGCAATAAGCAACTACCAGGGTTTAAAAAGTATTTACCCAGGTTAGGCACTTGATTCTTCTTGATTTAGATGCAAGATAAGCATGCAATTTTGCATCTTTTGGTACCTAAATACCTTTGTAAATCTGGCCCTTCCAGTCTTTTATTGTATACAATGACATTTCACTGAGGAAAAAGGCTTGGGCCCACATGGATTACTGTATAACCACCTAAAAGTCATATTTCCTTTTTTCTGCTAAGTATTATATATTATATGTGTTTCTCCTAATGTAGGTTTAAATTACAGTATTGCAAGGTTTAGGGTCTGAAAAAATCATGAAAAAAGCCAAACAGCAACATATTCACGCCTGAATACAATATGCAGGCCTTTATTTTTCTCTTTATTCTGCTTGACACTACCTTGTATTACAAAATTAATACAATTTACATTTTAAACAGGTAGGGGAATGGCAGATGTCCTAAAGTTCATTCTAATTCATTTTTTAATTATACAAATAAGCAACATAATTGGTGAACATTAGAGACTGAATTTCAAAGACTTAAAATGGGAATTCGGCATCTACTTGCCATTGAAAATCAATAGGAGTTGGCTGTCAAAATGTTGTTTGAATCCTGATATTTTCTCCTAGTTTTCCTTCCTTAACATTTAACAGTTTATATATATATATATATATTTTTAAAGATGAAATCAGTGGAAGTTAAGTTAAATGCTAATGATTAAGGCATTGTAAACTAAAGTTTCCATCAATAGCTAATTCTGACAAAAGAAGAAACCTGGGAAATGGACCTTTAAACAAAAACATTAACCCAACCTTAACTGCTAAGGCAACAATTATTGACAACATGAGGAGTTTTGACTTTGTAATAGCTGGTTACCTCTCCGATGAGTGTTGTCACTCCATCTGATTCATTTACCCAGACTGCCTTGCTCTGTCCTCTTTCATAGGCATCGTAGGTACCATTAATGAGCGGGTTTATGCTAATGGCAGGGTCCTAACAAAATAAACACAATAGAAAGCATACCAAGATCTTCCATTTTCTGCAGCATTATAGAGGTAAGGCAAAGTTTTATCAAGTAGATACACATTTTTTTTTTTTATGATGTATACAAACAATAATTACATGATGATAATACAGTCATTTCAGAAAAGAAATTAAATGGTTACATCATTACCAGTATGATGATGTATTTTTGTCCATGATTATGTAGGTCAATAGCAAAGTTGGGGAGATCTTTAAATTTCACTTTATCATAAGTGAAGTCTTTCTTGTTCTCCATATAGTCAATATCTGTGTATTGAACATCCTGAAAGACAAGGCAGTTTGTTTTAATATTAGAATTGATACCCTAGAGCTTGGAGTGCTCCGATATCATGTTCTTATAATTCCTGCTTACTCTGAAACAAACTTACTTTGGTTATTTCACTGCAGACACACAGAAAGAATGCTGTTGAGATAATTTTCATTCATAGTGAGAAACTGCAATGACTGTAATGCAAAGAACACATAAGCTACAAGCTTTATGGATAGAGAAGAGGAAACTTAAAGAAAACACAAATGGCAACTATGCACCCCGATAAACATTGAACAATCATGAGGTTTCAATGGTAAGTGCAACCTGTGCCTTTTAAAAACTTCCCTCTACAAGACTAAGCTGCAGTAAGAGGTGGCATCTGTAAAGAATAGGGAGGAACAAAAAGGGCTGCCTTTACGACTGATACTAGGGTCACCCTAATAGGGCAAAGTAGCACAGCTTTGTTCAGTGATAGGAAGTATGGTACATTGCTGTGCTATGCTCGAAATGAGCTGTCATTACAGTATGTTTGAGCTCAGGATGTACCACAGCACATGAGTGGCTGCCTAGTCTCAGTCAGTAGCTGACAGAGTAAGTCCTCTTCAGTCTGGGATGCATTGACTGTGATCCCTTCTCACAGATTCACTTGTTTGCTAAATTAGGGTAAGGATTTTTCAGAAATGTCCAGGTAACTTAACTACTTGCATTTAATTACCAAATCTATGGGACTTAGGCATCTAAGTTATTAGGCACTTTGGGAATGTTACCCTAACTCCTGTTCTGTTGTTGCACAGGACACTGTCTGCTCTCCTACCTGCCTTGTGCAGCTGTAAATCAAAAGAAGCATTTAGCTGTGTGGGCTACAATTTAATCTCAGTCACACTGGTGTAATAGACTTTAATATCCCTGAAGTTATGGGAGACAGGCCAGGCAACAGAGAACTAGAAAAGGGTCAACACAGTGCCCTTCTTTAAAAAGGCAAGAAGGAGGACCTATAGACTGCTTAATTTATCTCAATACCTGAGAAGTTACTTAGGCATATCCTAAAGAAGGTCACTTACAAGCATCTGGAGGAAGAAAGGCCAATTCTAAGTAGCCAACATGGATTTATGAAAAACAAATCATGTCAAGCTAACCTGATGTCCTTTGACAAAGTAACTACTTTCATAGATGAGGGGAATACTGTAGATATAGTGTATCTGGACTTCAGAAAGGCTTTTGACAAGGTCCCACATGACCGTCTCATAAACAAATCAGAAAAATGTGGGCTGGATAAAATTACTGCAAGGTGAATAGATAACTGGCTCAGTAGTCACAAGCAAAGTTTAATTATTAACAGGTCCATGACAGAATGGCAGGAGGTTTCGAGTGGAGTCCCAAAGGCATCCGTCTTGGATCCAATGCTGTTCACCTGGCTGGATGACAGGTGAACATCTATGGAAAAGGACTTGGCAGTCTTGATACATCACAGACTCAATATGAGTCTGCAGTGTGATGATGCCATGGCACAAAAGGCCAGTGTGGTTTTGGGTTGCATCAATAGAACCATTAGTGTAAGACACAGGAAGTGATAGCGACTCCCAGCTTGGCACTGGTTAGGCCTCATCTAGAGTAGTCTCTGTAGATCTGGGCTCCACATTTTAAAAAAGGACATGGATAAGTTAGAGAAGGTCCAGACATGGGCAATGATCAAAGGCTTGGAAGGCAAGTCATACAAGGAAAGACTGAAGGAGCTAGGTATATTCTTCAACTTGCAGAAAAGGCACTTAAGGGATATAATAGTCCTTCCAGTAATTGTAGAATGCTATCATAAAGAAGAGGGAAAGCACCTTTTCTGTCTTGCTGCAGGGAAGAGGACACAAACCAATGGCTTGAAGTTGCAGCAAAGTTTAGATTGGATATCAGTATAAACTGTGGGAATAGTGAGGCAGTGGAACAGACTGCCCAGTAGGCCTGTGTGAAGTGGCTAGTATTTGCTTTGGATTCAGATGATTCAGGGGACAGTGATTCCATTCAGTGATTTGAATCAGTGTCCTGAATTGATTCGGCTGAATCGGACTTGGAGATTTGACTGCTGCGGAATCATCCAAATCTCCGATTCACATGGGCCCCATCCCCTGCCCACTCTCAATGGCTGCCCCACCCGGCCCCAGCTCCCGGCTCTTTGAAAAACCAAAAAAAAAAGCTGTTTGCTGCCAGGTGGGCAATCCCTGCTGCCCCCCAGGGTCCCGTGCCACATGGGGGGGGCGCTCTTTCATGAGCGCCCTGACCCCCAACCACTCTCCCAGCCCTAACCCCCACCCCCCCCATGGCTGTTCCACCCCCGCAGCTCCTGGCCCTTAAAAAAAAAAAAAAAAAAGCCAAAAAAGACCCGAATCACCAGGTGCTGCCCAGCAGGGGGGGCATCCACACTGCCCCCCCACTGCCTCACGCTGCATGGGGGACTCTTCTGAGCCCCCAGAATCCCTGAAGCTACTACAGCAACTGGTGAGTCCAGCATTTTTTGTTTTTTTGTTTTTTGGGGTTTTTTTGTTTGTTTTTTAAGGGCTGGGAGGTGGGGTGGGAGGGACAGCCATGGGGGGGGGTGTCATGGCACAGCCCCACACAGTGTGGGGCAGTGGGGAGCAGTAGGGATTGCTCCCACACCTGTCAGCACCCAGTGAGTGGGGGCTTTTTTTTTTTTTTTTTTAAGATCCGGGAGCTGGGCAAGGAGGGCATCGGCCCAGCTCCCTGCTGCAGTGAGCGGGGACTGCCCAAATCGCAGAAGCTCTCCAAATCTATTCAGAGAGCTTTGAATTGATTCAGACCTTTTAACTGGTCCCTTGATTCGATTCAGCTTTGGAAATTTGGCCACAGAATTGGGCCAAATCTTCTCTAAATCGAATCAGCACCGAAAGCTTTGCACAGCCCTACTGCCTAGCAAAGTTGAAGACTCTCCATCACTGGAGGTATTCAAGAAGAGGTTGGACAGCCATTGGTTGGGCATGATCTACATGTAGCTATGCCTATTTTCTACCCTTGGAATTTTCCATGCTTCAGCTCTTTGCTGGCTGCCCCTGCTCCCTCTCACTTTTCTGCTACTTGTGTCAAGGTGTTTTTAAGTTTTCCCATAGCCATTGGATGTCAACTACAGCCAAGGATGGGGACTTTGACTGGGATGTGCCATTGCTTCTACTAGGACCAAAGCTGGAGATTTCTGGCTCAAGGGATCGACTGATTGCCATATTCATGGTCAAGTAGGAATTTTACCCCATGGCCAAACTGCTATGGGCTGTGGGTTTTTTGTTGTTGTTTTGTTTTCCTCTGTAGCAGAAGACATGTCACTCTACCCAGGATCTTTTGCACAAATCTTGAAAACATTTTATAGAAGCAGGACGTTGCTGACATAGTTCTCCTACTTCACCTTTGGCAGCCTAGGGCATTAGCTCTATGTTAGGTCAGGGTTGATGATAGTCTTATGTAGAGTTCAGATTATGGTTTCTATGGGATGGTTAGAATAGGGATGAATCTCAGACAAGGGGTTGGACTAGTTGACCTATGTCTTCTCTGTTTTCTATGAATTTGAGCCAACAAACTTGAATCTATGCCTCACCCATTTCACACTAGTGAAGTTCCATTGAATTCCATACAGTCACTCTTAATTTACATTTAAGTGAGAAAAAATTAGGCACGCAGATTATGTGATTTATGTTTCTTTTTATAACTACTTCTTGATTATTTGTTTATAGCCATTAACACATTCTCCCATTATTCCCTCTTCCACCTGTTCTCTAGGTCACAATACTGCAAATACTGCTTGGAGTAAAGCACATGCATAAGCATTTACAAGATTGAGGCTAATTAACTTGCCCATACTGTTATGCTTAGGCAGCTCTCCAGCTTCACATTTGAAGAGAGGCACACATGGAGCAGCACTTTTTGTCAGCATTGTGCTGCTAATTGTCACAGGAATGCTGAGATAAAAGGATGTCAGTTGAGCCCCTCCATAACCATCTTTATATCTGCTATTACAGCCATCCTATGTCACCTTCATGACCCTAGTAACAAACTGTATCCCTCTACATGCTCGCAACTACAGAAAATGCAAATAGTCTTACAACTTGTGTCTCCTTTGATTTACAAAAAGTTTTAATACGAATCAGTACCCACATGCTCTATACGTCATCATTCTTCGCTTTCATTAGCATACTAACCTAATGTACTGATGTATTTATATTTCCTCATTATTTTATGGTAGGTAGATGAAGAAGAGTAGTTCTCAAGAAGTATAAATAATCACTCACATTTTTATATTAAAGTTATAGGAGATGGGCTCTTGGAAAATTCACCACTTGTAATTGTGTGTGCAAAGTATATTTATACTATGTGATGAAACTTACTTTTGGCAGCATAATTATTCGTATATTAAATAATTTTTTTTTCCAGTTGTGATGCAACTTAACACTTGTTCTCATTTTAGCTCTTTAACCTCAAGGGAATCCTGCCTACCTTTTACACAGCTGTAACCCACTGAATTCAGACAGCTGAACTTTTATGTTTCAGATACCTGGATTTGATTAATAGAAAATCTGAAGAGAATACAATAGATCAAAGGGTCACTCAAGCCTACATGGCCTTGAGGGGGTTCAAAACCATATCTTCCACCTCCTCAGAGTACTCTAACTTCTATTCCCTGCCTGGGAGAGAGGGACATCACTGTCCACTACCATTTAAGTTTGGATCTCTATGACTGCACAGAAAAGAATTCAAGACTCATTGAGTCAAAAGAGATGGAGGGACATGACTATAGCTTATTGGTCACCTGAGACAGGAGGTTCTGTTCTTGTTCCCAGGGCTGTTTACATATTATGCCACAAAAATGGCCAATTGAGTAAAAACCCCACAGACCGAAGAGAAAATAAATTGGTGTTTCCCACTAGGCTACTTCTTTAAAAAAAAGCCCTGCTTCATTTTTTAACAAAAATGGTTGGAGGCACTTACTCTAACTGGCTTGGGTCTCTCTTTCCCTCAGTGTATAAAAAGCAGCTGCCTTCAGCCCTTCCTTAGGTTCCTAAACTATGGAGGGAAGTGAGATTTCAGGATAAATCTCTCTCCTACATTTCCTAATAGGTTTGCTGTAACCAACATTCAGGTTTTTTGGATCATCATTCCAAGGTACTGGACTGTTTTTCTTTACTGTATTAGAAGCCTAGGTGCTTAATTTGATTTCTAGATTCCAACAGGGTCAGGGGCCTATAGTCTTTATTAGAGACTTGGCTCTAAACGATTGCTTAAACTCACACAGGAAAACTCAAAAATCAGATCCCTCCACTATTGCCTAAGTACTGCTTCAGGCAGCTGATTTATTTGTAGGACTCAGCCTGTGAACTCAATGTCCCAAGATGCAGGCCTTTATTTCTCATTTTGTAATTTGTGAAATGACTTAAAATGCTTCCTTTTTCTGTCTCATCTACTCAGAGTATAAATATTTTCCAGGTACAGACTTTCTCTTAGTAGTAATTTGAATAGTTAGAAGAGGCACAGATCTCAGCTGAAGCTTCTAAGAATGACTAATGAAAATGAATAACAACTGCCTTCTGCCACAGTTATCAGTCTAACATAGGGGTGAGCAAAATATGGGATCTGGCCCATGGGTTGATGGTAGCAAAGTCATAGGTTCTGGGCCATAGACAGCTGGCAGTTCCATCTGCTGCATCATGCCAGGCATGCAGTCATGTCCATTCCCCATCAACAGCGTACACCAGCTCCTAGCAGGACCCAGCAGTGGGCACACTTGCCTCTTCTAGGACCCTTCTGCCTGGAGCCTGCACTAGGGCTGCCCAAGGCTCCTTCCTACCACTCTGTAGGCAGCAGCAGCAGGAAGGAGCCACAGGGAAGCCCCAACATGGACTCCAGGCAGTTGCAGCCAGAAGGGCCCCAGAAGTGGTGAGTGCACCTGCTGCCAGGTCCTGCTTTTGCCCGGCACCCAGCACCGGCCACCACTACTCACCATAGGCAGGACTGCCCCTCTATGTCTCCCCCTTCCCAATCACCCCCTACCCCCAACACCTCCAACACAGCCCCACAGGTTACGCCAACTCCCAGATTCTGTGCTAGAAGCAGCACCAAGCGGGTGCCAGCTTCCCTCTGGGGTTGGGGCATCTGTTTGAGCCCCTCCATGGGGTAGATGGGTGGGCCTGAGGCTGAATCTTATGAAACTGCCACCCCAGCTCTCTATCCCAACTCCCTTCCCACCCACAGCTCCATTCCACATTGGAAAGTTAGGTGAGCTGTTGTGGTGGGGGGGGGGGGGGGAAGGAGGGACACTACCCCAGCCCATGACAGCTCTCCAAACCCCATATGTGGCCCACAGGCCTAAATAATTGCACATTGCTGGTAAAACATGTCATATTCATAGATACACATATTGTAAGACTGAAAGGGACCTCTGAAGATCATTGGGTCCAGTCCTTTGTACCAAGCAGGAAAGATAACTGGGGGGGGGGGGGGGGGGGGAGTCAAGTGACCCCAGCAAGGCAACTGCCTAAAAGGAGCTTTGATGCCATAAGTCTATATAAACTTATCAACCAAAAATAAACTTGCAATAAACTAGCTCAGAATCAGTAAAATCAAAACATAAATAGCAGCACTCTTGACCTGCTTGGCCACCCATCGCAATTCTTTACTTACGTAAGGTATCCCAATTGCTCTGTTCCTGTCTACTACTGCTTTCACTTCATCAAGAGATCCATAATTCCAGCGACTAATTTGGAATCCAAGGCTCCAGTATGAAGGCATTGAAGGCTGTCCTATTAGCTAAAAGTTAAGAAACAAAAAAGGAGGTACTGCATTTGTAGGTGTCACTTGTCAATCCAAAATTCATTAGTTCTGTCCTTTTCAAAAATGTATTACAAATTGCTTTACACAAAAGGTGGGCACATAATCCTTATAACTGTTATGTTCATCGTCCTTCTTACTTCCATCTATTATATTTTATATGTAATTCTTCCATCTTGTCTTAAGCTAAGTTACATGTATGATAAGGTTTGCTTTCATTAGATGTTTATATAGCACTTTTAATCCTTGATTTTGAAGTGTGTCTTTGGGCATTATCACAATGCAAACAGCAATAATTATTTGACAAACAAACCTGGCATACCGGGGAAGAACATCACGGTTTAAATCATAAAAACAAACTAGAGTGGAACAGAAGAAATGCCTCCATGGAGGAGGGAATTAAAAGTGTGTACAAGTATATGAGAAGTCAGGATTCAAGGAATCTCTTTATGTAAGTAAAGTCAAGTTAGTATAATTCACTACACTCAATTGTTGCAGTCTTCTTTCAGTTTCTGAAAGATAAATAATACTTCACTTTTAGATAATGTTTTTTTATCAGTAAATCACAAGCCCTGTACAAAGAAACTCAGTGCAATTACTCCACTTACTAGAAGTAAAACTGAGGCTCAGAACAGTGAAGTGACTTGTCCAAGGTCAGAAGCAGACTAGTGAGTGAGTTAAGATTAAAACCAAGTCCCTTAATCTATCCAAACGAAATGATAGAATAAGAAGTGCAACAGAAAAATGGCCTGGCTAGGCAGAAATCTCTTCAATCAGTTCAAACTCATAAAGGAATTCTACAGAAAGTAGAAACTTGGCCATATTACTAGGGAAGACTTTAAGAGCCTTACACAGACATGCAATGGGAAAATTAGGAAGGCCAAAGCACAATTGAAGATGCAACTGTTAAGGGAAATAAAAAGAGATTGTACAAGTTTATCAAAAGAAAGAGGAAAACCAAAGAAAAGTAAGTCCCCCAAAATACAGAAGGCAATCTAGTCATAGATGATGCAGATGAGGCTGAGTTATTTAATGTTTGTTTTACTTCATTCTTCCCAAATAAAATCAGCTACTAAAATGATTCATGCAGCAAAGATAGGAAAAGAGACAAACAGGCTGGAGTAGTGGAAGAACAGGCTAGAGATTATTTACAGATGCTTTCAAGTCAGCAGGGCCAGATGGGATACGCCCTGGGTTACTGAAGAAATTGGCTGAAATCATTTCACAGTTACTGGCTATCCTCTTTGAGAACTCATGGAGGTGATTCACTGGATAATTTGAAACAGGCAAATACAGAGCCTCTCTTTAAGAAAGACAAAAAAGAAGATCCAAGGAATTATAGACCAGTCTATCTATGCTGATCTTGATATCTGGAAAGATCATGGAGCAGGTCCTCAAATAATCTATTTTGAAGCACCTAAAAGAGAACAAGGTTATCAGGAATAACCAGCATAAAATAACTAAGAGCACTTCATGACTGATGAACTTGATTTCCTTCTCTGATAAGGCACGAGGCTTTATGAATTGGGGGAGAGCAGTGGATGTGATTTACGTTTACTTCGGCAAGGCTTTTGCCGTTGTTGCCCACAGCGTTCTTATAAAGAAACTGAGGAAATACAGACTAATAAAAAAAATACTGTAAAGGTGGATAGGTAACTGGTTGGATCATCATGCTCCGCAAGTAGTCATCAGTGGCTCAAGATCTAGTTGGGAGGAGGTTTTGAGTGGGGTTTCCTGGGATTCTGTACTGGGTCTTGTTAAACATCAATTAGGTGGGTGGTGGCATTGAGTGCACTCCTAGCAAATTTGTGGATGCCAGCAAGTTGGGTGGAATTGCAGACACTCTGAAGGGTAGGGTTAAGATCCAGAATGACCTTGATAAACTAGAGAAATGGTCCAAAAGTCAATCAGATGAAATCCAACAAGGACAAGTGCAAAATCCTGCACTTGGTACTGAATAATTGTCTGCACAATTATAGACTGGGGCAATGACTAGCTGGGTTGCAGTACTGCAGAGAAGAACCTGAGGGTTATAAGCTGAGTATGAGCTGCAGGTATGTTCTTATTGCAAAAAAAAGCATACTGAGCTGTCTTAACAGGAATTTGTCTTGAAAAAAAATCAAGGGGAGTGATTCTTTTGCTTCATTTGGCACTGGTGAGGCCTCACTTGAAGTACAGTGTCCAGTTTTGGGCTCCACACTTCAAGAAAGATGTAGACTGATTGGAAGGAGCAGAGTAACAAACATTATTAGGAGCCTGGGAAGCATGACTTTGAAAGAACTAGGGCCATTTCATCTAGTGAAGAGACGATTTAGGGAGCATTTAATAACAGTGTTCAAATTAGTGAAAGGAGAGAGAGATTTTTCTCTACAGAAGTAGGGGTACAGGACTAGGAGCAGTGGCCTTAAAACTGAAGAAGAGAAAAATTATTGTGCAGATTAGAAAGAACTTTCTGGCTATGAGGGTGATCAAGCTTTTGGACAGGCTACCTGGAAAAACTGTGGAATCTCTAACCCAGAAAATTCCCAAGAGCAGGTTAGACAGATACTTGGCTGGGATGGCATAGTCAGGGATGACTAAATTTAACAAGGACTTCAGCAAGGGCTTGAGCAGGGGGCTAGATTAGATGATTTCATGAGATCACTTCTAGCCCTTCTTCCCTGTGATCCTAGGAATCAGACCTGGGCTCCATGACCTAACTCACCTTGCCATTTTAAAACTAACAAAAGCATGTCATATTTCATGACATCTTTTGTTGCAAATGATGATGATCTGACTAAACAGAAATTTCAAAAAATAATGGCAGGCATGTTCCCGCACCAAAAATTACATTAGCATAACAAGAGGTTGAGAAGAGCACTGAAGATTTGTCATTGCTAATGGGATCTCTATTGTACAGGGGGAACATGCAAGCAAACAAAGGGCAACACTGTCTAGAAATTGATGCATGCTTCCTTTAAGCATCCATTAGAACATTTTATTGGACTAAAAAAAGAACAAATGTGAAATGACTGCTACTGATATTTTTCTAGCATAACCACAATTGTATCAGAAGCAATTTTACCTACTGTATAATTCTGCTGCAAAAAAGGCTCATCTTCAGCACAACAGTAGGCTTGAGTTAACTTAGTTCAAGTAAAAGCTGGCTACACCAAAAAATAATGTAAAAGCTATACAGATTGAGGCTAATCAGCAGTTTATCTGGTCAAGCTGCTGCAGCCTCACTGCATTAGGTACAGCAGCACTCAAGTTTCAACCCACCCCCACTTTAATGGGCAAAGTAACATGAGTATACAACTCTACTGAAGCAAAAGATGTGTCTGTATGGACAGGAGTGATATTAGGGACAAACATTTCGTTACACCTCAAGCTGAAAGGTCAGTGAATACAAACCGTATTAAAGAGCCAAAGGAATATTCAAAAATCTATTTCACTGCATAACAAACATACCTTCAGATACTCCTGAACCACTTCCTCTGGAGTGTCTCCTAAGAAGACATAAAAATCTAGAACTCCACCAGTTGTTCTATAGGTTACTGCTGGGGCAGGCTGAAGAGTAAAATCTGCCAGAAAAGAAATTGTAAAGTAAATTTTGTACCTTAACTTCCCCCAGATATCTATGCTATATCCAGATTAAGAATAAGTGAATTAATTTGGAAGAAAATAAGGACATCTTAAATCAGTAGTTAAGCTCAAACAAGGTTCTGAAGATATCAGTCTCTTTCAATGTTAAGTTTTGTATACCTTTCCATCCCACAAAACAATCACTAGAAAGCCAATAAGGTTGCCTTCTTTCATGAGTTTTTTCAGTATTGCTGTGTAGTCTCAGAAGACTTGGACAGTTCTCATAAGCAGATAAAATTAGTATATTTATCTAATAGAAAACATATCTATACATAAACTGCTTTTTACCAATTTAGCTCTTAATCCTGCAGTGCAACAGTCAAGGTACTGAGATGAGTGGAATTCAGGGACTATAACACCTGAGGTAGGGAGTAGGGCTGTGCAAAGCTTCGGACACTGATTTGATTTGGAGGAGATTCGGCAGCTAAATTTCCGAATCTGAATCGAATCAGGAGACCCATCAATCTCTCCGAATTTGGAAGGATTCAATGATTTGGCCATAGACAAAGCTTTATATGTTTTTTCTATATACCTCATAGTACCAGGTGTGACTTGTGAACACTGAGATGATGGGGTGGAAGAAGCATCCCATGGGAACGCAGGCAGTCCCCCGTGCGCTTGGCAGTGGACCGGAAGTAGTTCCGGTCCACTTCTGGGTCTACCGCAGAGTACACAGGGGACTCCCGTCCCCCTCCCCCCGTTTGGCAACTGGTGCTTTCTGAGTCTGGGGGGTCACCTGGGGTACCCCTACAGCTGATTGCCAAGTTGGGAGGTGTGGGGGGGGGTCCCCCACTCATTTGGCGGCTAACCTGGAAGCGGATACTTCCACTCCACTTCCAGGTCCACCACTGAGCATGCAGGGGACCCCCCACGCTCCTGTGAGATTCTCCATCAGCCCTGCCATCTCAGTGCTCACACACCATACCTGGTACCTTGAGGTATGTAGAAAAAACATATAAGGCTGTGTCTATGGCTGAATTGCTGAGTCTCCAAATCAGAATCGAATCTTCAGATTTGGCCAAATTAAATTGGGAAAGTGATCCGAATCAGTGAATAAAATCACTGTTCCCTAAATCAGGCCGAATCCGAATCAAATACTGCCTGCTTTGCACACCCCTACTAGAGAGCTGGTTGCATTAGTCATTGTTTCTTTGCATTAATTTAAACTTGATTAAATTTTACATTAAAAAAATCTGTCAGTAGCTGTTTAAGTTTATTCTAAAAAAACCCAAAAACCAGTTTAGTGCTTTTTTTAGAAATCATACACATTTGTGGCACACTCTAGGAGAATGATATTACTTATAGAGATGTTTTCCTTACCCATGGCATTACTATTCATTAGAAAGACACCAAAAGAGGCTCCGGTATTATCTTCCAAACACAAAAAAAATGTTTGAGCTCCATACAAGTTATTCATGTCCTTAAAAGAAACAGCAAATTCAAAAACAGTAGATGATTATTATCCAGAAATTTTTCAAAAATGTGTCAGAGATGCAAATTTAAACAACTGAACATATGTACTTAACCACAATAAAAAAAAACAAACAAAAAACTATTTTTTCCAGTGTTTATGATTTTTTTCCTCCCATATAGGGGAAGGTTTTCTATTCAGCCATACATGAAAACAGAGAATTGCTTAAAACAGGCAGACAGTGTAAATAGACATGATGAAGTAATGTCCTCTGTGCCAATTTAACTTGATACTACACAAACCAACAAAAAAAAATAAATAAAAATTGATGCTGTCTATGGGTCTATGTATACAAGAGAGCTATTTATTTTCAATTGCATTACCATTAAAAGAAAATGGAAAAAAAGCTCATGACTTAAGGGGGCTGTAGATATTATTCCAATCACAACGTTACTTTCTTTGCACGATTAAGACATGGCACCATGTGCATGACTGCACATGAATAGGGCAGGCTGTCACAAGTGCAGGGAGCTGGGGATACTCTGCCAGGCCACAGTGCAGTCCAGGTCTGCTGGGAAGCAGCAAGCAGTGAGGGGGAGTCTCTCCCCCTTGCTTGCTGCTGCCCATGAGATCTGGGCTGTGCTGTGGCCAGGCAGGATGTTCCCAGCTCCCTGCACTTGTGTTGAGAAATAATGGGGCAGAGCGGGGAAGGATTTCCCCTTCCCCTTCCCTTTCCCCTTCCATCCATGCTTGCTACTACCTGGGATGCTTCAGCATGGCAGGGGTGTCCCTGCTCATCTGCTCTGTGTTTGCATATGGCAAGGGGTAGTATTTTTCCTGCTGGGTGCTGATGGGTAGGGGGAATGAACCTAGGACTCGGAACAATCCTGGGGCAGGGGTTTCCTCCTTATTCTTTTTCAGAGAAGTTTACACTGGAGATGGAGCAATGCACTCTGCAATGCTGGAGGACCAGCAGATTGCGGTAGCACAATGTATTCCTTGCCACAAGTACAAATTAAAGCTGGATAGGAACCAGCTATAAAACAAATAGTGCACATTTTGGGGGTTTAACTTTATAGTTGGTTGAAACTTTTAATAGCATGATAAGTGCTTTGCTGATCTAGCTGGTCTCAGTTAATTGTACAACAACTGAAACATGTAGAGGGGGCCTTACTGACACGTCACTAAACCAACATAAACTGTTTATATTCACAAACAGAGCAAGACGATTTTATTGTCCATATCCCCGAACAGGAGGGGTCATGCATGAGAATACAAGGTCAGAAACAGCAAGAAACAGAAAATGAGTATTTAAAAAACATATATTATTTTTTTTTAAATCAGCACCTCATGTTTTGTAGAACAGACTCTGCAGCATGGATAGTCTCTCAGGTCACCTATACATGAGCAGCAAGGCTGCTCCAATGTACTGTAATTGGAGCTTTTACAGAAGCATGGCAATTACCACACTTCAGCATCTCGTGTATCACTGTGCCTGCACTTAAAAATGGTGGCAGGGGTGCTTTAGTCCCCACCTCCATTTTTAGGCACAGGGACACTGATACACGAGACACGAGTCTGCTGGAGTGCGGTAATTACCATGCTCCAGCAGACTCAATTAATCAAGTCTGCTCTGACATGCTATAATTACAGTGTGTCGAAGCAGTCTCACTGCTCATATATAGGTGCCTTGAAAGACTATCCATGCTGCAGAGTCTGTTTTATAAAACATGAGGTGCTGATTCTATGAGCTTTAGTCAAAGCGTCCTCCCCACCATTTTTAAATGCAGGGACACTGATACATGAGACTCTCCGGGCACTTTAATTAGAGTGGCTTTTGTAGTGCTTCCCCCTGCCCCCCACCCTTGAGTACTTGTATAAATGCCCTCAGTTAACAAATCAATATGGTCAGGAAAATTAAAGTGCAATTTGTTTTTTCACGTGGCAGTGTCAGTGATGCTTGGAACTAAGGCCTAAAAGGATTCAAAATTATTATCAATAATCCTTTCTGATAATTAATAGAAAAATAGGTGCCCATGAAATCAGCTTGAAAACAGATACAGCCATTTGTCACTATCTGCTTAGCTTTCATTTTCATTATACTGCAAATGTATCTCCACTGTATTTGCCCGTAGCCCTGTATGCACTTATGTTTTGTTTAGTAGTAGAAACTGAAAACTCTTAGGTATGTTTTTAACTGACCTGTCCAATGATCCTCAACATTTCAAACAACCATAACCATCAAAATATTTGCAAAAACTATTCTGCCAGGACCTTCCTTATTCCCCTGCTCCCATCTTGCTTTAGTAACGTCAGCAGCTTACAAGTCTTTACTTAAAGCTTCACTAGGCATTGTTAATAAACAGCTTATGAAAAAGCATCCTATTCACTGTACAAGGCAAAAACTCCAATGTTTTTAAATCAGTTTAATTCCCCAAACCAACCCCTAATACAACATAATAAAACCACTCCTTACTCCAATGGGTGCAGCATCCCTGGTAAAGATGGGCCACGTTTTCCAGTTAACGTCATGTCGATATTGCTTGTGCACATGTTCTCCTACCCCATAAATGTTGCTGCTGGGTAGCTTTATGGAGAGCTGCAAATACTGGTCAGCATACACAAGGGGTCCTATGCTTGTATTAAACCTGGTTAAACAATTTAAAACATTTTTAAAAGATCTTACCATTGCTTTTGTGCAACATGACAGTCTCAAAGCCCTATGCTGTATGTTATAGCTAGCCTTGGCAGAATTCAGTTTTTTATTTTTTTAATAATTTCAATGGCTAAAAAATAAAAATTAAAAAAAATCAATGTTTATTGTTCAGCATTTAATTTAGATTTCTGTTGATTTAAATTATCAGGATGGTGCAAAAATAGGGTTTGGTTTTTTTTTATTTTTATCCATTAACATTTTAAGCATTGCAGGAAATTGCAGGGGGCAGACAATTTAGTAAATGACAGCATACTGTTTACAGCATTAAGAAAAATCACGTCAAAATATAAAAAGTAAATGTCCATAAATCCACCAGTCATACCTGCTTTAAATCATCCAGTTCACTCATCAAGAAAAAGCCAGGAAAAAGGGACCATAAGAGGAGGACAGCAGCACTCCCAGAGCTCTGGGAACATGGGGAGAGGCAGTGGCCACCGTCAGGCCCCAGCACATAGCCAGACCAGCCGCAAGCAGAACCCAGCTGTGCCACCAGGCTGGAGTCCCAAATACTCTTCCACCTCCCCACCTCTGGGTTTTGAGTAGGGGTTTGTTTAAGTAGCCTGTTATCTCCCTCAAACCCGATTCTAGGCACCTGTAAATGAGCAGCTACCTGCTTAATTGAAGAGTCATTAGACTGCAACCAGCACCTAGTTGCTTGATTGACTATTAGGTCACCATTGTTTTCCTTTTTATCCCCTCTGCCTTCTGTTTCTCCATTTCTTTTTCTCCATTGTCCAGTATCAGGTGTAAGGGTTCCCTATTACAGTCTCCTTTCTATAAATTTTGACTATTACTGATGGAGATATTTTTCCGTCGGTCTCTGAGATGTTTATCACTAGAAGTCAAATTCTGCCAAGCCTAGTTATAACTCCATAAACACCCATGCATCATTTGCTCATTTTATGGTTTTTCTCTTGGATTCTCTTTTGTTTATAGCTGAACTGTTACATGCCAACATTAAGGAACAAAAGCAATATTTAACAAAGAGTACAAGCCTTGGTCACTAGGGGTTTTGCCACTAGCTCAATGTACATACAGGACATCATGTTTTTGTACTGCCTTAGGAACAGACTAGGAAACAGACTGTAATTCCCTGAGTCTCAAAGAACTTCCATTTCTCTGTCTGGACTATGCATCTAGCCAGGCCAAAAAATGCAAGTCATGGAAAGTAATACATATATGGCTGGGGCAAGCATCTAGGGATCAAGAATAACTGAAGAAAAATAAGTATAGGCGATTCCTCCTGGTAAACCTCTGTTTGATGAAGATAGCAATCTTTTTACTAACATGAGCTTCAGCTTGTAACCTGGCTGGTGCCTCAGGCCACTATTCTTTCCCAGTCACTCTAGGAATGGAGAGCAACCCTCCATGATGGCCAGAGCAGCTGGCTGGAATAGTACCATTAGCAAAACACACACTGGATCAAACAGGTGGAAATCTGTGCACCCTCAGTAAAATGCAGATTTGACTGAATCTGGGCTGCAGAATGTAGGTTGCCAAGCCCTGCACTATCCAGTTACCTGCATCTTGTACTAAGTAGGGCATCAGCCATCACAGTTCAGACCCTCAAAATCATAATTCCCACCCTGGGACATGCTCCTAAAATATGGCAGATTACAAAATGACAATCTAATCTGCAATGTTTAAATTTTTCACATCCCATATGGATGTTTTTGTGTTTTAGCAATTTTTGGACAAAACTAAGCAATTTATGAATTGTCAACATGCAAGGGGAGCTACACTGCATCAGCAAAGCTCTAAAACAGGATAAGGAAAATATTGTTTCATTTCTTCCCTTAATTCTAAAATTGACATCATTAGCATGATGGAATGCAAATGACAAGGTGAAAGAGAGGATGCTTCCTTCTGGTAATTGCATATGAAATAGCAATGGAATGAGACTCTCCTGGAAGAAGTCGATGCTGATACTTCTGGGCTTGCAAAAAAAGGAGGACTTTTCAGTTTTGAATTTCATTACTCATGAATCAGACAATGTTGGAATTATGCCATGGACCTCTGAGGTTACATCTTAGTAGTTCCAAGTAAGAAGTACAAGTTGGGAAGTCAGAGTGACTGCAACTGATGAACTTTTCTTTTGGCAGCTGAATTCCAACACTTCCCATAGCTATTCTACTATCCTGGGAATGGGAAATGATATTAGTGGTTGTAAATAACTGATCTTTCCATAAGGTCATGCTTGTCAGAACAGCCAAAAGGAACAAAATGAAAAAAAAAGAGACTCAAGGTATATATGAGGAAAGAAATAACTTCTAGCATCCACCTATTCCACCTCAGCATGGAGGATTCTGTAATTTCTAAATTACCCTTGATTATTCCAGAGTTTATTTCATCTTGTTTTTTTATTAATTTTTCTTAAACTTTGCTCTTGTATTCAAAACAGTCTCCAGCTGGTCAGTTGTATGATGTTAAAAATATTGTGCCCAAACTGATTAAATGATTAGTGGTCCAACTCATAAAAATATAGTAAAAAACATGAATATGTCTGCTCAGGGTGAGAGTTCAATTTAATGGCAACTTCCTAGGTTTCAAAATATGTACTCTTCCAAAAATCTGTTGAATGTTACTGACAAAATGAACCTGTTCTAAAATGGTGTGTGTGAATGATGGTAATGGCACTCACTTAGGTTATGGGGGCGATAAGGTTCAAGTGTCTGAATCTGACCATGGTTTTTCAATCCAAATCATTCTGAATCAGATATAAGATGGACTCACATCTGGAATTAAATGATTCATTTCAAATTTGTTGAAACTGACTCCTTTCCAAAAACAGCTTTGATTTCCATGAATTAGCAATTTCCAATGAAACAACGCTGCCGGGGAAAAAAAAAACAAACCCCAACCAGCTGTAGGAACACAATCATAAACACAGCTTAACTCTGCAGTTAAGCCAGATTTATGGCCGCTTTGCATCAGTGAAGCAACCCAAAGCTAATGGAGCATGTCAGTGAAATTGACCCTGAGTTTCTAAAGTTGCCTTCAGGTTTACAGAAATGAGGGTTCAAATAGGGTAGGAAGATATTTACCCTTTATTTTTCTCAAGTAGATAAAAAATACAATAGATTGAGTTGACAAACTATTAAACTATGTTTGAGTACCATAGAGTTTCCAAGTTATCCCTTTGTGGCTATTCTCTTCACAGACTTCTAATGTTCCTGATCACAATCGCTTTTTCTTATGTTTTGTCTGCACTCAGTCTTTGTGCCAAATTTAACATGTACAAAATGTATGTTTAGGATGCAATTTTCTGCTAAACTAGTTAAACCAGTCATCTACTATGGGCATAGTTAAACAGATATAAAGGTGCCTCTTAATAGTATAACATATTCTGTTCCATTCCCCAGTAATAAGCACCTTTATACCACTACAATTGCATCTATGCTATTACCTGTAACTGGTGTGGCTAGAGCTGTACTGTTTTGTGTGTGTAGACTGGTTCTTGGACTGTTAAACAAACAAACTTAGGCGTTAGCAATTAAGCATTAACTATATTAAATGAGTCAGTACAATGGGCACAGTCCAGACTCACTCCAATTTTGATTTTCTTATTTTTATCTCCACTCTAATATCTCTGTATCTGTAGTAACACTATTTAGCAGTTATATAGGGCTTACATGACTGGATACTCTGCTCCACAGCTCTAGTGATTTCAGTGGCGATATGGTGCATGTGTTCATAGAGCTTTATAAATATTAACTAACAAAAATTGGAAACCCAATAGCTCTTTTTCATTAAACTATTCCAATCATTTGGCCTAGGAAATTTTAGCCATTATCTAGGGTATTCTAAAAGCAGACAAAGATAGTTACTAGACTTACAAGCTAGCTTGGATGATTATTTATTTTTAAAGTAGATTACAAGACATATGTTAGTCTCTCTTCATTTTCCTTATCAAAGCAGAACTTATATTTACTTGAAATCAAGATAAGTTTTTTCTCCTATTCATCATTGGGGGAAAAAAAACCCTACCTTATCTTAGATTCATTCAAATACAGATCAGGACAGGTATCTGCTGTGGATTTGGCTCCAGTTCCAACTCTGGCCCCAGCCCAGGGGAGACTGCATAGTAGTGGTGGGGAGGAGCATAGGGGAGGTACTACACTGGGAAGGGAGTGCAGGGAAGACCACGCAGTAGGAGTGGTAGAAATACGCAGTATACTGCAGGATAGGAGGAGTGTTAGGTGGTACTTTGTGGTGTGGGGCAGAGGGAGTCTGGGGGAAGACCACACAATGTACAGCCTAGAGGGTGTGTAGAGATTCAACTGATTCAGTGGTGGCTGAATCTCTGAATCAGATACATCCGAATTGATTTGGGACAGTGATTCAAATCACCAAATTGAATTGCTGTCCGCCAAATCAGCCGAATCTGAATCCAAAGCGAATACTAGCTGCTTCATGCAGCCCTAGTATTTACAGTAAATGCCATGGTTTGTAGGAAATTGGTGAAAGATGGAAGAAACATGTAAATTCTTTCTTTAGTGCATAAGACACTATAATTCATAAGATTTCTTTTTCTAAATCAGTTCTCCTGTACAAGAATATTTATTGTCCTCTTATGCCCCTATTTAAGAAGTCATGAACTATTGACTGAATATTAAAAAACTTATCTATCTTGTAATTTATAGTGGTAAATTGATCACTATGGAGGATTTTAACTTAATTTACATAAACAATACTAATAATATCCTAGATTAATTATCAATGAATTAAACTTGAAGAGTTGATAACCTTAATTCATCCTAGCATTCTGACAAGTAATCATTCTTTGATTGATTTAATAAGCTCATTAGCCATGACGTCTCCTGCCATTGGGTCTCAGAGTTTGGCAGTTAATTTAGTTTTCAAAAAACAAGGTGGATGAAAGTATATATATGAAAGGATACGTTGAATTTAAAGGCATAAAAATGTTAAATACTTTATTTATGGTTTCAGATGCACCAGCCTTCCCTGGTATCAGATATCAAAAGAGCAGTCTAATTTCATAATTTAAGAGTGTTAAGATATTGTTACAGGCACATTCCATAATCTTGCAAGAAAAGGACCTCAAGAGATCATTTGGATCAGGGCTGTTGAACTGGTGGCTAGTTGACCTTAAATTCTGCTGAATTATGAAACTTTTACAGATGCTAGTACACTGCCAGGAATACAAAAGAGGAACATAAAGGGGTGTCAGCCATGTTTGGTTGCTTCCCTTGTGGGTTCTGCACCAGGAGTAGGTTTACTGGACCCAAGAATAGTTGTGCCATTTCCTGTTTACATTCTCTTGCAAATATTTAAATATTTAGTATTAGTATATGAGAACAATATGAATATCATGTGCATAGTGTCATAGTCCTACCAGAAATAACATTTCCATAAATTCAGCTGGAATTTTTCTCTTTAAACCAGTGTCATAATGAGTTTATGACCTGAAACTTTGGGCAAATATTATAGATTTGTTCAGAATAAGACTGTTCAACAGGAGAGCTCTAGAAAAATTAAACAGAATGAACCTCTTAAACTCTAAACCATGGCTATCTAATTCCTCCTCGGGATAAGACTGTAGAACTGCTGAGGACACAGCATGGCTTCATAAATACTATTTTTATATTTTGCAATGAATTTCTTGATTTTTCCAGTTGCATGGATCTGTTGTCTGTACTTACAGCTTCCTCTCAAACAGAGAGGCTATTGCAGCACTACTTAGATTCGCTTTTTTTTTTTCTATTTTGCCCTTTCTACACTCAAAATTCTTAAGAAGTTAAGCTGAATATCCACAAAATCCAAAGCCAAAGAAAGCAGATGAGAAACAAATAATCTCTTTGTTTAAAACATTATTTGTGATCTAAAAAGGAAATAAAACTGTGTTCCTGAACTATTTTGTTTCTCTATGACAAAAAAAGTATGGACAAGTAGCGTTATGTTCAAGACAAATTCTTTTTCAGCTAGGAAGGCCTGCTTTGGTGACTCACCAGGAATGTGGCAGAGTTCCCAATCCCTTGTTACAACCTTTGAGGCCTATCAAAGCCCCGCTACAGAAAACCATTTAAGCATGTGCTTAACTTAAATTATCTGAATACAGGTTTCCTTCGATTTATGCGGGTTCTTTATATATGAATTTGCTTTTATATGATGAACATATTTATACCAATAAGTCATTATATGCTAAATAAATTTGCTCTTATGCAATCAGCATTGACGCCCCCCCCCCCAGCAGGTTAGTCTGGGTGGGGGGGGGGGAAGGGCCATGGCCCTACTCATCCCAGCCCTGGCTGCAGCAGCCTCAGGAGCGGCCAACACAAGCTGCCTGTAACCAGTGGGCTGCACTGTGCCCTGCTGCAAGCAACTGGTATTGGCTGCTCATGGGGCCACTCTAGCATGGGCTGGGGTGAGTTCGGATACGCAGAGCCCTGGGTGGCCCAGGGCACACCACTCACCCTAGCCCCAGCTACAGCAGCCCCGGCAGTGGCCAACATCAGCTGCCTGTAGCCACTGGGCTGCACCATTCCCTGGTGCAAGCAGCTAGTGTTGGCTGCTCATGGGGCTGCTCCAGCTTGGACTGGGTTGAGTTCAGACAAGCAGAGCCCTGGGTGGCCCAGGGCATGGCACTCACCCCAGCCCTGGATGCAGCGGCCCTGGGAGTGGCTGACACCAGCTGCCTGCACCAGGTCACAGTTCAGGCCAGTGGCTACAGGCAGCTGGCATCACCCACTCCCAGGGCCCCTGCAGCTGGGGTGAGTGCCGCACTGTTTGCAATGCTTTGCTGCCTTGTGCAGCCCTGGGAGCAGCGCCCTTCTTCACGCCCCTTGCCTAGTCCCAGCCTCATTCCCTCCCTCACCACCATGGGAACCTATCCCCATTTCTTACATTGTAAAGTGGGTTCACTTTATGTGAATTCAATTTATTCGCCCTTACCTCGGTATGCATGTACCGCATAAATTGAGGGAAACCTATAGTCCCATTGAAGCCAAAGGGAAATTCATATAATTAAAACAAGTCATGTGCCTAAATGCTTTACTGGATGAGGGGCCAAGCCAGTAGTACCTGAAGCAAGTCAGGTGCAGCAATCACTGGGTTTAATGAAAACAATAAGGCATGAATGAAAGGAACTAAACAACTGCTTTTATTGTGGAGCAATAACTAAACCTGTCCATAACCTTTGTCTTTCTAACCAACTAGCAACTGTCTTACCCTAGGACATCTCTCAGTTCCTCAGTCTTCTATGTTAGGAAGCATCTATTGGGCAGGCTCAGCCCAGAGAAGGCCAGCAGCCTGGCATCAGCAGTGGTGGCCAGGCAGGTGGGTTAACCCTTCCCTGCCTGATCCTCTGGGGCAGAAAGCACAAGCACAAGTAAGCAGTGGTGGGGGCTGGAGGAAACCTATGGAACAGTGGGGGAAGCCCCTGGGGTGGGTAGAACTGGGGGAGTCTGGAGGGCAGAGCTGAAACCCAGAATAGGAGTGGGGAGTCTTACCTTTCAGTCCACCAGGCCTCTGCTGGCCTGAATAGGTGACTGCTCCAAATTTGAGCCAGCACTAACTTAGTGTACTGTGTAACAAGGCCTTAACATTACACTACTAGAGCATCTATCACTACATCAAAGACTAGCAATATAACAAACCCATGTTTACAAATATAAGAGTCTGTCATAATTTCATCTATAATCAGTGGTACTTAAAACAAATTATCTACAAATCAAAGTACTTAAATACTTGTATGGGCCCAGATTCATATTATTCCTCTATCTAGTTGGAAAACTGCTTACTCTGCTGAGTAAACACCCTGTTAC
Source organism: Alligator mississippiensis (assembly GCF_030867095.1). Taxonomy (NCBI): domain Eukaryota; kingdom Metazoa; phylum Chordata; order Crocodylia; family Alligatoridae; genus Alligator; species Alligator mississippiensis. The sequence continues at coordinate 71,627,454 of NC_081830.1, forward strand.
AAGGGGATGTTTTCCTAAACTGCCAATAACCTGTTACTCTATGCTACCCTTTGCTCCATAACACCCTTGATAAAAAAATACACTCAGTCTCTTTAGAAGGATGTTATACTTTCCCCTCTGTCATGATAGGATATAGCCTTTTTTTTTTTTTTTTTTTTTTGCCTCCTCCACACAAGTTACACCCAGGAGAGAAACTGTAAACTGTTCTTGAGACATCTTCCAGATTGAGTTGTCTGGTACAACTACTTGATCACTCGCTAAACATGAACTGGTACGTTGACCCAAGAATTAATTAATTTCACTGTAAGTCATATCATTACAGCATTTGGCAAAAAGAGTACTTCATCCATCTCTTTTCCAGCAACTAGGAGCAAAAAATGACCCTATCCTCTTCTGCTCTTCAAGCCTTCCATCAGATAAGTATCTTTCCCATTTACTGCTGTGTCTGTTTTCTCATTGGCAACAGCTCAAGGGGATTACTAAGATAATATTAAGTCTTATGGTCTGCCTGGCCACAGGAGAGAAAGATGGATAAGGAGCTGCAATGTGCAAAACAAGTTTATTTTCATAGTCTCTCAAAACCTGAACTGTTCATTGGAGAAGCCATTACCTTACTAGTTTGGTTTTGCACAGTAGGACCACCTTTTCCTAGAAAATCCTTCCTATTAAAGTTAATACAGTTCAGAAGGCTGCACATATTTTTGATAGCCACAGCCTGGGATGCTGCATACTCTTGCTCTTTGGTAAAGACCATACTGCTTAATACTCGTTTCTCTACTGCTCAGCTTGTAGACATATTTGAAAACATCATTGGCTTTACATAAGTTGATGAATGTGAAAAGCCTGGCTATGTATGTCAAAGGAAGCCTTGAAATCATGTATAAGTCCATACATAGTGGTACATTTGTTCAGGCAAACCACTAAACTGACTAGACAGATGATGTATTTAATGGAACATGATTGCAAATAAATGCATGTAATATTAAAGATGTCTTCATACCCCCTTACCTGCACTTTTTGCCACTAAAACATAAGCTTGACAAGTACAAAACATGGAAAAAATTAGTATGGCAAACAAATGAGGTAAACGATCAAATTAGAGTCTTCATTCCATCTCTGATATGCATTATTTCATGTTGTGATATGACCTTTTAAGGCACACAGTTTGTTGCAATGTTACTTATAGAAGGTACAGAAGTGACTTACAGGGTTTTGCTGTTGCTTACTCTGGTCACTATGATGCCAAAAGGATTCTCAGCAATACTGACTTTGTACTTTAAAACAGATACTGCAGGTCCAGCAAAAGGTTTCACGTTCTCATGTGGGACTTCAAATCTTTTATTATTAGGATCTGTAATCTGCAGTTAAACAGTAAAAAGTCATTAAAAGCTTTGAAAATGTATTTCTACTCAGCTAGTAGAATATTTTCCTGAATCATGGTATATTTCTGAATTCAGACACACGCAAGTCAAAAGTATGTTTAGGCTAAAAAGTCAAGAATTTATATGTTAAGGGATATCAGTATTAAGTCTGCTTGTACAACCTTAATTTGATTCCTTCTGCATGTGCATTACAAAACATTATTTAATTATTTATTTGATATATTTACCACCCTTCTCCAAAAATATTCAGAGCAGCTTACAATAAAAGACAGTGGATATGGAAATCAATACAGTTCTTGATTAGATGTTTATATATCTATAAACATTCAATTTGAGTCTCCCTCTGAACTTCTCACAAATGTTTATAGTCCCTGTCCCTAGTTCACAGAATACAGGTCCATATTTTATTTCCTGTTCTCCAGCTCCTAGACCTCATCTTCCATGCTACTATACACCGGCCTCTTTATCTCAGTGTATTCTTGGGGCTTCCACTGCCACTGCCTTCCACTTTCCCAGTCTACTTCTTCCCTCTCCTATATCTGAACAGTTCTTTCTCCACATTGCCTGAGCCCAGTTAGGGGAATATAAAGAGCACAGAAGAGGCATTTCTGCTCACAGTTCCAGTGCCTAGTACCCTGAAAGCAGCACTTCAAGGAAAGTTTGGCTCAGCACGCACAGTCCCAAAATGAAGTGTGCTCAGTATATATCTTCTGAATTGAATCTTTGAAAAGTTAATTGCCCAATTTGGTTCTCAAATGCTGTGAATTTGGGTTCATTAAAGCTTGCATGTATGCTCTCTCTCTCTCATTTACTTAGTCTATAAAGGAGCATATCTACTAGGGCTGTGTGAAAGAGCACCATTTTGTTTCGACTTCCATTTCACCATTTCGAAGGGACAGTGTTTCACATCGCTGTTTCGAAGCACTGTTGTGTTTCATTTCATTGAAACGGTTTTGCTGCTTTGATGCTCTTTCAATGAATTTCAACGTTTTGCCCATAGACTTGGGAGAATCATGGAAATGGGGAATCATGAAAATGCCTATAACTTTGTCATTTCTTTCTTGATTCAAATGAAAACAGCAGGCATGATAGCCCCTGCCGAGGCCACAAAGCCTGCCAATGCTTTTTATGCTATTTTTCTGTCCCCCTCCCAGAGCACTGGGATTGGAAAGGACCTTGGGAAAGGATCCCAATCTCTGGTCAGCTACACAGTCAATATGAGAGCAGTCCTTCCCCCTTTTCCCCCTCCCTCTCCTTACTTTGCTTCCCTGCAAGGAAGCCTGGCTTTGAAACTTGAAACGTTTTGAAACTTTTAAAACATTTCGAGTGCCCTTGTTTCATTTTAAAGCTGTTTCAAAGCCTTTCATTTTGTTCAGATTTTGATGATTCGAGCTCAAAACACATTGAAACAACTTCAAAGTGGAAAACCCATCAAAATTTCACACAGCCATAAGATCTACCCTGCCTTCTAACTAACTTCAGGCTAACACAGCTAACTACCTATCCCTGTATATGGTTAATGCCACTTACTATTTAAGAGGTGCCTCCAGCATTTTTAACAATATCAAATACAGAAAGATTAATATCTACAAGTAATCAAGACCTGGATTCAGGATCTCTTCCAAAAGATGATTCTCAGATTTAAGGTTTTGTTTCACAGCTGACTCAAAGGGTTAAAGGCAGACAGTTGCCTTTATCTTTAGAAGTCTCCTAAGTATTAATGAGGTTTGAGTCTCTGAAGAACAAGCATACCATTTTCAATGGCTGTTACCAATAAACAGAAGCATTTTTTACATGTGCTTATATTTTAGAACTTGTCTCATTTTAACACTTCTACAATTTATGCTTTGAGAATAAAGTGGGAATTTTCCATCTGTATCTCACCTTGACTTTATTTATTTATTTATTTATTTATTTTGGATCTACTTCCCATTTCTTCACCTCAAATGAAATAGAAAATAAAGCAGGTGGAAACTTGCATTGACTTGTGCTGGAAATTTCTGGGAAATTTCCATTATTACAAATCTTTCTGAGAGAGGATGTGTAAAGGTGTTCCAGGCAGCAGCTGCCCCCTCTCCTGCTCTCTGTACCTTCCCCACATCAGGGTCTGGGGAAGGCATAGGGAGTCCTGGCTATTCCACTCTTCTTTTCTCAGGGAAGACTAGGAAGGGACAGAGTGTCTTTCTAAAGGTCTGGAGTACCATTACCTCAGCCTCAGAAAGTCTTTCCCTAAAGTTGGGCTCACAATACCCCAGACCTTTAAAAAAGTGGACATGAATCTGAGAGTTCCCAGAGTTCCCCAGTAGCACACACCCATTTAAAGAGGTGAAAGAATCCCCAATCCTAGATCAATGCCAGTTTAAAGGCGCACCTGTGCAAGCAGTGGGAGATGGGAGAACTTCCCCCATCCACAGCTGAATATGTCTATTTAAAGCAGGCTTCCAACTCTCTTTAAACATGGATACATTGGATTTGAGGACAGGTAAGGAGCATCAAACAACTGCTCATCCCTGCCTTCCCCATCTCTGGGAGGGGAGGGAGCTGTGGAAGAGCTCCCTGTGCATTCCCCAGAACCAGTGTGCCCAGGCTGGGGGACACACAATAGAGAATTCCCGGCCCCTTGACTCCTCTGAGTGTCAGGAGGAGTTGAGCTGCTGGTGCTCCCCATGTCTTCTCCAGATCTGTTATCCCAGTCTTGGGAAAGCTCAGGAAGCATTTCCCCACTGCTGAACACCTCCTGGTTTAGAAGTCGAGCAGCATGAAAGTGTACAGGCATTTGTAGGGATCTTCCTTGGTGATCCCAAACTTGGCATATTTCCTGTGTGAGAGAGTTAATGAAATGCTTGTGCTCTCTTGCTTTCTACAGGGAGAGCAGCAATTGTAGTAGTAATCAAATACCTGTACAAGGCCTTAAACAGGATAAGAAACAATTTCACCTTGAAATGGAAGCGATTTGCTGTCTGATACTCTCCAGTGAGGAGGACTTTATTGATATCATTTCCAAACAGGGAAGGTGAAGATAGCCTTGTTAAAGTAGCTTCAAAACCTTAAAAAGAAAAACAAAATGTTACACCAGTGTTTTACTGATCTGTGCTACTGGGATGGACACTGCTCTTTGAACATACCCTGCATCTTACCTGTATTTTTAGGTTTTTGACCTCCCACCACTTGGTATCCATGATTTCTGGAGAAGAAACACCAGGGTATGTTTGAGTCATTGACTGGACTCCAGCAACAGCCACGCAGCACACATAGGCTCTGATTAAAGGACAAAAAGAACTTGATTACACTAACCAGGACTGATTAGCACTAAATAATATTCTGGATTTAAAAAAGGTGCTTCACATGCATTTTGAATATCAGCGACCCTTGTTGTAACCTTCATAATTGCTCTATCATGATTTTTGTGCCTCACAAATTAATATGAACATAAAATCTCTTTTCTAGATTCAAGTTAGAAATTAAAATGGCTCACTGCAAGCAGGGAAAAGGGCTTCTATTTTTTTTTTTATCATTCTTAGCATGATTCTGACATTTTTTCCTTGTCTGTGCCTTTTGCCATTTTTTCACTGGGAGGGAAAGTGGACTTAATACATCAAGAAATTTTCTTCTTATTCAATTTCTAGATCATTTAGGAATATTCTGTAGTCTCATACATGGTTAAGAATGGAAGCATCTGGATGCACAACTGAATCAAACCTAAGCTCCAAAAGTTTTGAGCTTCCTCCAAGACTAGTATAACATGGAAGATTTCTGTGTAAAAAATTGTACCCCCTGTTGTTCAATTTGTGCAAAATAATTGATATATTAGTTCAAAAGAGATAATATTAAGCCATGTGCATATTGCAAAATGCATCTGGAAACATGTTTTTCATTCATTTAGTATTTTTTTCCAATGCATTTAAAAATATTCTATAGATAATTTAAGCAAATGGCAATTTTGTTCAATTATTCATAGACCAACCACAAGCAAAATCACAGCTGTCAGCCCACCTCTATACAATTTAGCTTATACTAAATTGTGAACTAATAAACCTGTGCCTTTGCTATGAAACACAAATGCTGATGGTATAATAAAAATGTCTTAACACTTCCAATATTTCTTTTAACAAAAGATGTAGTTTACAATCCATAGGTATTAATAACACATAGCAGAAACTGGCATGACCCATTTTTCAGCAATTTAACCCTCGTTATGGTCTCTTGTCCAGTGTTTGACATTCCTTTTACAGAGAAACTTTATGGCTAGGCTCACACCCAAAGTTGTATTCTCTTTTTAAGGTATACAGACAATTTATAATCAGATGTAGCTCCTTTTGAAAATTCCTGGGAGCACAAATTCTGTGTAGTGGTTAAATTAGCTACTCAGTTAGAGGGGTTTAGGTTGTAGCCATGTTAGTCTAAGGACATGGGCAGACAAGGTTCCTTGGGTGAATTTGATATCTTTTATTAGACCAACCCAAATAGTTGGAGAAAAGTTATTAAGCAAGCTTTCAGGTTCAAAAACCCTTCGTCAGGCTAAGGAACTTTTAGCAGTTGGTGTGCGCTCTTCCTGGATAGAATGAAAAGTAAAGAAGCCAGGGGCTGGGCTGGGGAGTCAGTTGCCAGGCAGATTATAATGTATCAAAAATCCAGTGTCTATGTTTAGTCCATGATCTCTAGTATCCAGGAGGTTGATGAAATGGAGCTCATAGGCTCGTCTCTGGGAAGTGTTGTGTAAGTTTCCCTTGAGGATCAGGACCGAGAGATTGGAGAGAGAGTGGCCCTCCTGTGAGAAATGTGCCCCCACCAGTAATTGGGTATTTCTGTCTTTGATGGATTTCCGGTGTGCGTTCATTCTGGTGCGCAGTTGTTGTTTGGTCTCTCCTACATATTTTCCATCAGGGCACTTGGTGCATTGGATGAGATATATTACATTTCTGGAGGTGCAGCTATAAGATCCAGGAATGCTGATGGCTCTGTTGTGGGGTGTAGTAATAGTGGGGGTGGTGGAGATGTGTTGGCAGGTTTTGCATTTCTTGTCATGGCACGGTCTGGATCCTTTTGGTGTGTTCTGGGTTTGAGGAAGTTTGCTTCTGGTAATGAGGTTGGCGAGGTTCAGTGCTTGTTTAAAGGCTAGGATGGGTGGCTCTGGGAAGATCTTTTTAAAAACAGGTTCTCTGTCTAGTTTGGGTTGCAATTTTTTGAGGATTTTCCGTGCAGGTTCAAGGGAGGGGTGATACGTTATAACCAGAGGTGTGCGATTTGTGGGGGGGTTTCTTCTGTACTGCAGCAGTTCTTCACGTGGTATCCAGGTGGCTCTTTCAAACATGCAATCTACCTCTCTGGAGGAGTGTCCTTGTTGGGTGAAAGTCTTTTTAAGATTGGTGAGGTAGCAATCCCGGGTGTTTTCTTCAGTACAAATGCGGTGGTATCTGAGGGCTTGGCTGTATATCACAGCTTTTTTGGTGTGTTTAGGGTGATTGCTGGTTCTGTGCAGATATGTATGTTGGTCTGTGGGTTTCTTGTATACCGTGGTCTGTATTTTACCCTTCTGGATACTGATCATTGTGTCTAAAAAGGAGATGTTGGTGCGGGAGTATTCTAAAGAAAGTCAGATGGAGGGATGGTGACTGTTGAATTTCTGATGGAACTCAATCAGAGATTGCAGGTTCTCAGTCCAAATGATGAAGATGTCATCAATGTATCTTAAGTATAGCAAGAGTTTGATGGTGCAGTTCTTGAGGAAGTCTTCTTCCAGGTGGCTCATAAAAAGGTTGGCATACTGTGGGGCCATTTTAGTGCCCATAGCTGTTCCCATCATCTGGAGGAAGTGTTGATTATTAAAAGTGAAATTGTTGTGTGTGAGGATGAAGTGTATAAGGTCAGTAATATCTTTGGGCCTGTATTCTGAGTTGTAATCTTGTTCCTATAGATATGTAAGGCAGGCTTGGATGCCATCCTGGTGTGGGATGTTGGTATATAGGCTGGTAATGTCTATGGTGGCTAGAAGTGTGTTGCTGGGAAGGTGGTCTATGTTTTTAAGTTTCTGTAGAAAGTCTGTAGTGTCTTGTACAAAACTTGCTCTGTGGGTGACAAGCAGTTTTAGGATTGATTCAATGAAACCTGATATTTCCTCAGTTACGGTCCCAAGGTTGGATATGATAGGTCTGCCAGGGTTCCCTTGTTTGTGGATTTTAGGGAGCATGTAAAAAGTCCTTACACAACACTTCCCAGAGACGAGCCTATGAGCTCCATTTCATCAACCTCCTGGATACTAGAGATCACAGACTAAACATAGACATTGGATTTTTGATACATTATAATCTGCCTGGCAACTGACTCCCCAGCCCAGCCCCTGGCTTCTTTACTTTTCATTCCATCCAGGAAGAGCACACACCAACTGCTAAAACTTCCTTAGCCTGACAAAGGGTTTTTGAACCCGAACGCTTGCTTAATAACTTTTCTCCAACTATTTGGGTTGGTCTAATAAAAGATATCAAATTCACCCAAGGAACCTTGTCTGCCTACTCAGTTAGATACATTTTACTGACCTGTGTGTTACATTTTACAAAGAGGAATCACGAGACCTACGTGATGCAAAGCAAATACATATACATATATATGGAAGTAAATAATTAAAATCATGGTTGATAAACTACCTTAAATGTTGCCGGCACAAAGTTGATGAGAAGTACTAACTTTCTTAATTTCCTGTTAATTTTCTGACTTTATTGAAATGTTCTTTGTCTTCTAAGTTTCATATTTAAACTTTCTGTGCTAAAACATGCAAGACCAGAGCTTACTAACATTCTTACTGAGAGAGCAACATGAAATCAAACCCAAAACTGATACTATTTCACAACCAAATGCTTCGACCAGGTTATATTCTTCTACAATGACAGGTAGTCACTGAAGTTGTATTCCCCTGTCATTCAGGGTATGTCTACATTTGTAGTTAAGGCTTCAGCTGATTCCATACTTGATAACCATCTACACTTGACCTCCAGTGAAGTCCAGCTCTGCTGAACTCCAGGTTCTGAGATTGAGCCTCTCTCTTACCCAACCAGACCACTTGGATTTCACTCAGTCTGGCTATCTGGAAGCACCAGAAATCCACCAGCAGCAATCACACACCAACACGTTCTTGACTTCTGATCCCTCTACAGTGGCCATGTAGCTGCAACACTCCACAACTAAAGCTTAGCACAGAAGGAGAAGCAAGTAATTTACAGGTTGATTTCTAAAAGGTATCCAAATGAGGAACAGGAAGCATCATATACACAACTTTGATTCAAGGTGCTATATAATGTATAGACTGGGAAAAACAATTCAGATATCTTAGGCAAGTTGAGGGAAACATAGCTTTACATAAAAAAAAAAAAAAATCTTTCATGCTTTTGCAAAAAATGACCAGTAGGTGCTTATGTTTAAGCCAGGAGGTAAAACTTAAGATTTTTTTTTTAAAGAAAAGTATCAGCTTGTGTATACAAAATGTTTTCAATAATGTTATTAATGTACTAAAAGTCTAAATATGCTGGTGTGAGTCAAAATCACTCTGAAGAAGACAAATGAGAAAATGTTAAGAGTCCATAGACACTCATTGCAGACCACCAAAATAAGATTTAGATGTGGGTAGAAATTCCTGTAATGTAGTAAGAGAAGGAACAACTATATGAGCCTGTGTCATTATGGGACATTTTAACGTCCCTGATACAGAATGAACAAAAAGTGCTGCGAATAACAGAGGGGGAGTGAGACACATAATCCAGATGAGACAACTGGTAGATTTCTGAACTAAATACTCGTGGAACCAACAAGATATGATGCTATTTTTGCCGGTTTTGGTAAGTACTTAGGATGATACAGAACAGCTGGTAATGGAAAATAACCATTGACCAAGTGATCATGAATTTATTCCATTTAAATTAAATGGAAGCATAAATAGGGCAGGGTTTGAGGTTTTTGGGAAATTCAAGTGGACTCAATAGTTCAGGGACTTCAACATAAAAAGACTTGGGATTTTTTTTTTTTTTTTTTTAAGTCAAAAGAGAAAATGTTACCTAGAATTTGCAACCCAAGCAAGGGGGGATATTTTTTCCCTCAAAAAGGATCCCAATTCTAAACTGATAAATAACCATCACACAAAGGAAATCAGAACTAAACAGAGGTAGTATAAAGAATGAGAAGAAAGTGGTTTTATTTGAGAAAGGAGGAAAAGGTGATCTAAAACACTAGAGACTCACAGGTCTGATTTTAATGGAATACAAGGTTTTAGAACACTTTTGAAGGCAAAATTTATTAGACATGAATAATAATAAATAGAAAACGAATAAAATAAAACATGGGTTTACCAAAATAAAGACCAAAGTGATATCGTTCCTTTATACTGCAACTAATTTTCTAAAAAAGGGGAAATGCAGCATAGGAACTGTATTTAGACTTCAGGAACAGTGTACATTAGAAATGATTAGTTAAGCTGAAGAAAATTAGATATGTAGGCTATGTAGAACATTATAAGGTTGATAAGACAAAAGGGGAGATGGGCAACAATTTTGCTGAAGCCTACATTCAAGGGAGCTTATCACTGATGTTCTTCCAGAACCGATCCTTGTAAAATGTTAATTAGTGACACTGGTACAAGAAGTATCAGTGAACACAATAAATGTCCTGATGGCACAAAGCTAGAAGGCTTCATCAGTATGCAAGTGGGTAAATAAGTAAAATGAAATAAATGGGATGACCTTGAGTATAATAAGAGAAATTGGATATTTAATGGTATCAAATGTATAGTCATGTAGGGACCTAATACAAGATTTTCTTCTCTAACCTGGGGGCTTATCAGTTGGAAACAACCAGGAAGCAGAAAGAATGGTATAGATAGTTGATCACAGGATGATTGAGCCACCAACACAATGCAGTCATGCAGCAGGAAAATGAAAGCCTAAACTGCATCAGTTATTTTCAGCAGAAAAAGGGAAGTATTAAAATATTGTAGAAGGCACTGATAAAACCCCAGCTGGAGTAGTGTGGATGATTCTTACCACTGCTATTCAAGTTATAAAATTTAATTGAAACATATATGGAAAGTATGACTAGCATGATAAAGGCATGGAGAGTTTAGCTTATGAAGGAAGACTAACAGACTAGTTTATTTAGTCCAGCAAAACCAAAGCAAGAAGACATGATTACTTTCTAAAATTCACTGGTAGACAGGGAGCAGAGTGATTTAAGCATAAAGGCAATGTTGGCAACAAAACAAATAGATGTAAATTGGCCATGAATAAATTTAGGCCACGAATTAAGAGACATGTCTCTTTATCAGAAGACTAAGGCTTGGAGAAACCTTCAGTTAGGACTGATAGGACTGGAATAAGATACCTGACTAATTTTAAGATGAAATCTGATAAATTGATTGAAGGCCTTGCCTGACATGATTGATTACAATAGCAGGACATTGTCTGTCATGGACTAAGGGGTCACTCCCAGTCTTCTGATCCTACAACTTTTTAATTACTGATACTACGGCAATTTTGTTTTTGAAGTGACAAAGTCTGTGTATACACATTCAAATAATCTGAGAGAATTCTCCTAGGTTAGTTCTTCTAGCAGAAAAAATTACCCAATGCTACATCTACAGACATTTGATGCTGAGACCCTAAAGAGGGAAGAGTTTGTAGTGAGAGGGGGGCCCTGAGCATATAATATGAAGGCTTCCCTAGTCTGCCTGGTGATAGAAGGCAGGAGGGCACAGGGTAGCCCTGATTGGCTACTCAGACTGCACATGATTAGCCTGTGTTTCTCTTCAGCACAATGTGGGAATTATGAAAGGGCATATTCTTCTCACTGCTGAAGCAGCAATATTCAGTGGGTGACATACTGTATCCCAGGGGGAGAATGGAGGAATGGAGAGGGACTGTTCTCTCAGGAGAAATATTTGTTCTCTCAGGAGAAACTCTCCTTGGAATGATTTAACCCTGGTTGTTCACAGGTAATTTTTTTTTTTTTTCCTGGAATGGTCATTTTTATTCTAGGAGAAAAACCTGAATATCACTTGTGGTTTGTCCTTGGAGAGTAGCAACTCTGCCAAGAAAAAGTGAATGTCTGTATGAGGCCAAAAATTAATGGCTAGAAAATGATATTTGGAGATTTGAATTGAGGAATTGGCTTGTAGGTAAAGTATTAGAACAATGGTCCAGGGGAATGGCAAGGGATAATTGGTTTCTAAAAGCCTGTTTGTGACAAAGTTTCACAGCCTTCAAGGCAAACACCATGCCTGAAGCCAATGGACAAACAGGATGGAAAATTTGCACAGTGTTCCCTGAAAACCCAAAGCAAAGATAGGTTCCCGTGGTGTTATCAGGTCATGGTGCTCAGCTGCAAAACCCTGGGATTTTCGATTTTAGTGAAATGACCAAATTAGGAGGCCAGGCATGCTCAAATTAAAACATTGGTAAATGACCAAATTAAGATGTGTGCATGTGAAGGGTTAGTGGAAACAAAGGAAAGATGCTGGCAGAACAGAATGTGAACAACCGCTGGGAAATCAATCAATGGTACCCAGAAATGAAGAGTCATCAGAGGAGAAAAATAATATAAAAGGAGAGATTACAGAGCAGTAAAAGGTCCCCTAAAGGGGGGAATCCAAGATCACCATGGACAGAGGCACACCACCAGCCCATCTCACCCACCCTACTGGGGAGAGGGGGTAGGCCTCAGCCCTCAACTTCCAAGATTGCTAATATTCAAGAAAGAACCACAGGATGAAGCTCATATACTGGCTAGGCGTACCGTTCTTCTGTGAACCCTAGAACTGGAAGATAAGGGCAGAGGGGCATATTTTATTTGTTTTGCCTTCATTACGGTTTTCTGCTATCACTGTGTGTCAGTAAAAATCTCCTATTTTTTTAATGGAAAAAGTTATGGTCAATCTGAGGGTTTGGGTCCACCTAGAATAAGGTATCTGGGTCATAAATCCAGTACCAACAAATAAAACAGAAACTTCTAATAAAAATAAAGATTTTAACTGCTGATGCTACAAACACTTATGAACTTGCTTAAATTTAAAAGCATGACTATATACGTGAGTAAAACTGCAGACCTGAATAAGTGTTTGTAGGATCAGGACTCTCATTTTTTATTTTTTATTCTTTGCCTAAAGCAGTTCTATAAAATTCAAACAACATATCCAGTCAGTAAAATCACATGGTATTTATAATTTACAGCATTATAAATTCTAACCTAATGTTGCAATAGCAAAAATTTTCAGATTAGGTTTACAAACCCTCAACCTGTGTTAAATCAATAATTTTTAAAAAAATCAAGGTGATTTATGCTTGATTTAAATTGCCTTAAATTGTTTGTCCCACCATGATATGCAGTGCCATAAGATTTTGCAAGTAAGCCTGAATATCATAGCTGTGCTTTTAGAAATTAACTTTTTAATGGATTGTCAGCAAGCACTGTAAAATTTTAAGTAAGATTTCAACCAAGTACTGGCCTTCAAAGCCCCTGGTGGAAGCTCTCTAATTTACTGAATTTTACTCAAAGCTTTATAAGCTAGAGTGGGAGCCAACCAACCAGACACTCACTGGTCAGGCTTGCAGCCTGCCCACACTGACCCTGGGGGCCCACATGCCTCCCAGGAAACTGCCAGAGAAGCCTTTCTCCCCAATCCTGCCCACCCTCCCCCTCCCCCCACTAGCTGGTGACTGTCCTGCCACAAAGGCTCCCTCACAACTTGCTGGCTGAGGTCTCGGAGGGGCAGGCCAGGTCTACATTGTGGGGGCTCCCTTCCCACCCAGGCCTCTTGACCAGATACTGGGCTGATACAGGGACACAGACCCTGGAACCCTTCCCCAACAGCACCCCTCACCCTCAAGCAAGCACTGGCTCACTGCAGTCAGGCTGGGCAGCTTTTGGGAGAGAGACCCTGGACTTCTCCCCCTAAGGCTCCCCCGACCCCTGGCTGAGCTGCAGTGTACCATGGGGCCAGGGTGGTGCACCCCCCTTTCCCTAACAGGCTGCAAATGGGGCTGGAATCAGGGGCTGTCACTGACTCAAGTCAGTGACAGCTGGTGGGGCAGGACAGCCCTTTGCAATGCTGCCTGATATGGTGGTAATTATACTTTAAGTTAACCCTCAATGAGATCTGGCACAGATGCTCGAAAAAGCACTCTAACACAAAGTGGTTTAGGTTAGTACATATCCATCCAGGGTTAACTTAGAGCATGATCTACCATGTTTTTCTGCCCTGAACATCTGTTCTGTTACAGCTGTAAAGCCCTTTCTGCATACTTAAAGCATATTAACTGTAACATCTATACCTAGCTTACAGCAATATATCATTTCTGATGCCCACACATTTTCTCTCAGTAAAGAAATAATGAGTTATCTGGGTTGAAGTACACTAATAATATAAGAAACTAGTTTCACTAAAAACAGACCACTAGACCTTCAAAAGGTCTTAAGCATCTGATCTCTAAATTTAGATCGTTACAACTATACTGCAGCTTGCAATTAACCCCAGAGGCAGTTTCCATAGGCTCCTAAATCTTTGCTGTGAGCCCTGCCTATGTTGAGTAGCATACACAACTGAGCCCCACTGAGTTTTACACAGTAGGCTGTCCCATGCTTGTCTTCCTTATGAGACCTTACTTGGCAGGCACACTCTCAGGGAATACTTACTGGATTGGGCCTCACAAAGCACCACTGGAGGAAGACATGCTATTTCCTCTGTTTTACCCAAAAGTCCAGTGATGGGACACTCCCCTGTTTTGTGGAGGATCTGTGTTCATCACCCAGAAGAATGACTTGAGCACCAGGCTATAGGCAGTAGTGTAATTGGGGGGAGCAACAGGGGCAACCACACAGAGGGTTGACTTGGCAGATATGTGGAAAAAAAGCAGCTGCTGGTGGTAGTCCTGCATTCATAATCATAAACTGGAAATCATCACTTCCACTTTGCCCTGGACACCTGGTGGCATCCCTGCACTGCTGGCTACAGGGAATTTTGAAATAAAAAGATGGGACCTGGCACCTCTCTCTCTTGCTGGCACTGCTGCACTTTGTGTAAATAATTAAACACTTATTAGGGCAGGAACTGACATTCAGGAGCCCTAATCACCTGCCCTGTTACAGTCATTTATCTCTCTCTAGCAAATTGCCTATTTAATTGTTCTTTGCTTCAGCAGGAGAGATCACCATCCTAGCATAACCAATGGCCTGGCAGTTCTAGCATGCACATGTACAATGCTATATGTGGAGTACGTCCTCTCAAGAAGGATAAACCTGAACTTAGGTCTCCCATATCCTGAGCAACTATTACAACTACCTGGCATACTACTCCTGGTAAAAGTATGCCAGAAATCCAAAGTGGTGGGAGGTGGGAATCCAAAATGCAGGGAAGCATTTCTTGCTGGCTACCATAAGTGGATCCTCATTTAGCATGCTGTACTATGCTTCCCATGTACTAAGGGGGGGGGGGGGGGGAGGTAAATGTGCCTAATTCTGTGCTGTGACTGGTAGCATGGCACTAGAAAGTAAAGTGCTGCAATGCAAAACACTGCAATATTCTGGCTCTTTCTGGTCCGGAGACGCTAAATGGTCCATCTGTCCTAACGAATGCTAGAGCTAGAAACAGTGTTGGCAAAAGGAAATTTCACCTCAAAACAGAAAAAAAAAAAAATTGTGATACCCATTTTCCATTTTCTAACCAGCTCCTACAAATACCCTTAGAAGACTTTGTAGCAGTCACTGTAAAAGCTTGGCAATGTTCTAACAGATAGAGTTGATTCCACGTAAGAGAGCAGCAAGCCATAATTGTGTCATTACATGAAACATCATGCTTGAAAGAGAAATAATTTTATCTGCAGATGCAAAAAGCATACAGATTGAAGTTGTGAGATCTTTTATGCCTAACAGAGCAAGGAGTACAGAGGTCTCATGTCAGAGGGAATAATGGAAACTTTATCTAATGTAAATACAAGGACAGACTATTTGCAACCTACGTACTATATCAGTAAGCATGAGAGATACCAGAACCCAATAATTAAGTGACAGGACAAAAGGTCAAAGCTTAATCCTAGGTAATCACAGGTAAAAAGAATGTGTTTATAAAGGTTAATACCATGAGAGAGATACTGAACATTGAACTCAATTAGCTTCACTTAGAAGAAACTGCTTATCAGTTTTCATACACTTTCAACTATAACATTGTCATGTTACAGCACAAGTAGATAAATGTACACACATGAAAAATAATGGTTTTTAAGTGTTTTCCTCTTAAGGAAGGTCAATGCAATGCGACGTGTAAAACTGAACGTTGGCTCGGACTGGCCTCAACCATTCATATTGTTACTGTTTTGGAGCTCTTGTGCAACTAAACTTCACTATAGTCTTCTGCAGCAGGTAAATGACTACACAAATCTATATCTCTCTTCATATTCCACAATCCTGCCTGTAAAAGTTGCCAATTTTGCTTCCAGTAGGCCACCGTGGTGCAGGTAATACAATGTGTGTTGGGAGAGAAGAGGTTCTACTGCAGCTCACTTGCTATGTGATTGTCAGCATACCAATTCCTTCTGCCTCAGTTTCTTCATCTGTGAATCATTTTGAAATCCAAACCATAAAAAGAACTTCCAAAAAACTAAATATTACTGACAAACATTTCACATATGGTAACTAAATTTTAAAACTGAAAGTAGAGTGTTAAAATACTAGGCTCTGTTTTTCAAAAGGCACTTGGCCTTCTCTGATTCCTATTAACTATGTGGCATTTAAATGGACTTAAGAGCAGGAAAACAAACCTGATTGCAAGTGTATGGAGAAAGTTCTTTTGGTGAGAATGACAGGGTTCAGAGGGCTAGACTCTGGGTTGTGTCTGACTTTATGAAG
Source organism: Alligator mississippiensis (assembly GCF_030867095.1). Taxonomy (NCBI): domain Eukaryota; kingdom Metazoa; phylum Chordata; order Crocodylia; family Alligatoridae; genus Alligator; species Alligator mississippiensis. The sequence goes on from NC_081830.1 coordinate 71,643,710, forward strand.
TTCAGCTCACAAAGACAGGTACCAAAGGTTGCCTTTTTATTCCCAATTCTGCAGCCATCAAACCAGCTACCCAGCTTTGTGTATAAAACAGAAGTGCCCCAAACAGCACAAACTTAACATGGGAAAAAATGGGTAAGTGAAAACATGTTTTTTGCCAGTCTCAACATCTTGGCATGATGGGAACGACACTGGAGCCATCATGATTACATTTCAATGAAAATTGTCTACTAGCTGTATCATTGGAGCTTTTGCATAGCTGAGAATGTAGACCTGCAACTCTCTAGTTTGGAGAAGGTATGAATAGGCTAGACAATGCTATAGCTGTGAATGGTACAGAGAAGGTTAATCCAGGATCTTATTTATCCTCTCACAATACAAGACTGAACCAATGGTCAAAGACAGGGAAATGTAAGATACAAAAAAATTAATAAAAATAATCCTTTTATATAAAGCATATAATTAACCTGTGCAATTCATCCTCCCAAGATATTACTAAGGATAAGAGGTTAGTAAGATAAGCTATGTTTGTGGGTGTGTAAATCATTTCTCATCTTTGCTCCTACAGTCCTCTTCCCTTGGATACACATTTATATGGGTAACTTGAGCAATCGTAGTGTAATCCGAAGGAACATGTAGGGGAACTCTCATGCATCAGGGCAAAAAGCAAGAGTCAGAAGTCTGTTCTCTGGTTAGGCTTTTCTGTAATTAGCTAATAACATGTCTGTCTATTTTATCTTCAGAGGCCAAGGAGATTCACAACCCCTTCACTGAAAGGATTGAATCCAAGAAGAGAGGAAAGAAGGAGATGGGGTAATCGCTCCACTTCTGTCACTCTGGCCGCTAGCCCACACGTATGTGCATGCACACACACACACACACTGTGCAATCTGTGAGGATCTGAAGTTGGCCGAGGGATGTGTGGTCCCACCCCAGGACTTGTAAGAATTGGATAGGAAAAAAGTTTCCCTCCCCCAAAAAGGAAGCTCTTTGATATCTTTCAAATGTATCTTTCTGCTTTAAGTCAAAACGAAGACTTTCAGAAATAGAGACATATATCCAACAACAGTCCCTTGTCTAAGGGGCTTGCCTGAGGTGTAAGAAAAACAGATATAAGTCTCTGCTCTAAAACAGATGGAACAGGGTCTTTGATGTGGGTTTTCCTCTTGTAAGTGAGCTAACCGCTAAGCTTGCCTTTCCAACTGGGGTGCCACATCCAGCCCATGAGGAGATAGTGCATGAACTCATACCAAGCCATCACTCCCCCTATTTCTCTTGTTGCTATGTAGGCTGAGGTCTCTAGGACAGGGCAGCATGAAAGGTGGCCCAGCAAACAGTTGAAGTGATAGCAGCATCAGGCAGAGGAGAGAGGAAAGTGGATAGGGAGGAAGGAGGGGATCATGTGGCAGTGGCTGAGGAAAGGGGGAGCTTGTGCTACCTGCACAGTGGGGAGGCTTCCTGCATTGGCAGTCCCAGGAAGCCTGTGCAGCATGTGGCCATTGTGGCATGTAGCCCATGCACTGTGACCAGTGAGGCCTGCAACCCCACTCTGCTCTGAATTTGGACAGCCCAGTATTAAGCTATTTACTATTCCAAGCTGAATCTCTTTCTCTCTGGATGCCCATAAATCTTACCCTCAAACTAAGACACTTTACCTAATTAAAACAAAACCTTTAATTTCAATTTCAACACATTTATATTTTACAGCAAAGACGTTTTGTAACCAGTGCTAGACCACTTTTACTGCATCTTGCACTATTCTTCAGGAGAACCATGCCTGGTAGCTGAACTATATCATAGTAGTTCATTTCCTGAACTGCTTTTTTCAATTTCTCAAACATATGATCTAATTTGAACTTACTCACTTGGTTTTCAAACTCTCCAGAAACTTACTTCACCTTATAATAAATAGTGACCTATTACCTCCTATTCACCCCATTCTCCAGCTATGATTTTATTTACTTATTTGTTTATCTGGAAGCAATGTCTCAGCTGCACCCTGTTTGCAACTCTGAACCTCTGAAAATGCCTTTCCTTCCTACCTAAAACCTCACTTCCTGTAAAGTTAGGCAACTGCTGATTGGTAAAAAATGGTAAATCAAATTCACAAAATAATTCAAAATCTCAGCATCTCTCTACAATATGTGAGAAGCATCCACATTTTGGTTTTCTTATTGCTTTTCAAAGTAGCTTTCATTTTTATTTGTATCAAAATGTTTGTCTTTTATCAAAATTATCATATAAGATTTTTGGTTCATAAAAATCACATTTTGTTACTAAAGACTAGGTAATGAAAACTCTGAACAAGTAGCCTGAAAACGAGTTTGATAAAAAAATTAATGGACTACAGAAAGCTTCAACAATATTTGCTTTTTAGTCCAACCTCCCCCCAAAAGGATATTTTTCAAACAAAACTACTCATCAATATTGCTTGTTTGGAAGACAATTCTGTTTCACAGGAATTTTCAAGGTTTGAAATCTGTTTCCTGTTCTACTCCAGAATGAAAGAAAATCTTTCAAACAGACATTGAACAATTACATTTTGTCAAAATATCCAATATCTGCTAAACAAAAACTGAGGATTTTGAGTTACCAAAATGATAAGGAGGGTGCATCCAGGCCACTGGCCTTGGATCTGGAAGACCTTTGTTCAAGTTCCTTATTCAGAGAAAAAAAATCCATCCTAGATGGTTGAATAAAGCACAGCAAGAACTGGAGCCTGGATCCTCTCACATCCTGGGACAGTGCCCTAAACACCAGACTACTGAGTGTGAGAAATCACTCTTCGCTGCCCCCTCTTTATAAAAATGCATTGAAATTGACATCCAATGGGAAAAAAGTGCTGTCAAAACCACTTTGTCTAGTTGCACTGGCCATACTACACTTTAAGACACTATAGAAAAGTGTTGGATACCTCACAGTGGATGAAATTCTAACCTTGACCACTATATTGACTGCTTCAGGGAAGAATGAGCAATGAAATAATGAACAACACATGCCAGGATAACAACCTCTCCTCTTAGAGATATAGGGCCATAGAATCCCTAAGATCTAACCACCAAATAGTAATAAAACCACAGGATGAAGGAGAAGCTATAGTTATCCTTAACCATGAAGACTACATAGAAGAAGCCGACAGACAATTCTCTGGCACCACCTATTACAAAAAACTACAAGAATATTCTACTCCCCTTTTCCCCTTGAAACTCAAAACTACCATCAAATCATTTCCATCAGAACTACAAGAAAAACTACAGAACTTGATCCCATCACTACCCAACCCCAGGACTTTTTACATACTCCCTAAAATCCACAAACAAGGTAATGCTAGTAGACCAAGATATCCAACCATGGAGCCCTCACTGAGGAAATATCAGGTTTCATTGAATTAATCCTAAAACCGCTTTCCACGCGAAAAGCAAGTTTTGTACAAGACGCAACAGATTTTCTACAGAAAGTTAAAAACAATACACCACACTTCTAGCCACCATGGACATTACCAGTTTATATATCAACATCCCACACCAGGATGGCATCCAAGCCTGCCTTACATATACATCTACAAGAGCAAGATTACAACTCAAAGTACAGACCCAAAGATATTACCGAACTTATACACTTCATCCTCACACACAACAACTTCACTTTCAATAACCAACACTTCCTCCAGACCATGGGCACAGCTATGGGTACCATAATGGTCCCACAGTATGCCAACCTTTTTATGAGCCACCTGGAAGAAGATTTCTTCAAGAATTACACCATCAAACCCTTGCTATACTTAAGATAGATCAATGATATCTACATCATTTCCACCAAAAACCTGCAATCTATTATTACATTCCACTAGAAATTCAACAACCATCACCCTCCATCAGACTCTCTCTTAAACACTCCAGCACCAACATCTCCTTTTTAGACATGACGGTCACTATCCAGAATAGGAAAATACAGACCACCATATACAAGAAACCCACGGACCAACATACATATCTGTACAGAACCAGAAATCACCCTAAATACACTGAGAAAGCTGTAATATACAGCCAAACCCTCCGATACCACTGAATTTGCACTGAGAACACCCATAATTGTTACCTTGCAAATATTAAACAGGCTTTCACTAACAAGGACACTCCTCCAGAGTGAGATCTCCAGAAATATCACACTTTTTGAAAGAGCAACCTGGATACCACGTGAAGAATTGCTGCAGTACAGAAGAACCCCCCGCCCATGAATCGCACACTGCTGGTTATGACATCACCCCTCCCTGGAACCTGTATGGGAAGTTATTAAGCAAATGCAAACCATACTAGAAAAAGACCCAATTCTTAAAGAGATCTTTCCAGAACCACCCATCCTAGCCTTTAAACAAGCACCAAACTTCACCAACCTTGTCATCAGAAGCAAACTTCCTGTGGCCCAAAACACACCAAATAGATCCAGACCATGCCAGGACAAGAAATGTAAAACCTGCCAACACATCTCCACCACCCGCACAATTACTACACCTCACACCTCCATCAACATTCCTGGATCTTATATCAACATCCCCAGAAACGTAATATATCTCATCCAGTGCACCAAATGCCTTGATGGAAATTATGTAGGAGAAACCAAACAACAACTGCACACCTTAATGAACGCCCACCAAAAATATATGGAAGACAAAAACATCCAATTACCTGTGGGGTCACATTTCTCACAAAAATCCACTCTCTCTCCAATGTCTCAGTTCTAATCCTCAAAGAGAATATACAAAATACCTTTCGTAGATGAGCCTATGAACTTCACTTCATAAATATACTGCTTACAAAAGATCATGGACTAAATATAGACATTGGATTTATGTCACATTATAACTTGCCTAACATCCGACTCCCCACGTAACCTCCACATTTTCTACTAGCTATATTTATTCCCCTTCCTTCCCCACCTCCTCTCACCCACTGACTACAGCTACATTCATTCCCCTCCCCCACACCTGTCTCTCACCCATTGACTGCCTCAATTTACATTTTCACTGACTAACTTTCTTGCATCCGTGCTGGCCCCTGGCTGCTTTACTATCCCATCCAGAAAGAGCCCAAACCAGCTGCAAATGCTTCCTCAGCCTGACAAAGGTTATTTGTACCTGAAAGGTTGCAAAGAAGAATTTTTCCAACTATTTGAGTTGATCTAATAAAAGATATTGGATTTACCTTGTCTGCCTATAGAAAAATGAATGGATTATTAGATCCTAAAACTGCTGCATCTTTCCAGAACTCCAAATTGTTATTTAACATCATTATCCCAATCTTAAGATTAACATTTGGTCTTATTTTTCACATTTTTCCAGATAGCCAACCCATATTTTTTTCTGATCACAAAAGGCTGCTAATATTAAACTAAGCTTCCTACACTAGGGTAAACAAAGTACTGTGTGCATTCATCTTTTACTCTATGAAGAGAACACTGCTTTAAGTCGGAAGATTGGATTAGGTAATAATTAAAGATTTAAGTGACCTGCACTTTAATATTAAAGGGACCTGTGCTCCTATATTGTGCCCAAGCTGTTGAAGGAGATCAGAATCCAGCTTTTCCCCCAGTGAATAAGCAGGGAAGCCCACTATAAATTTAACTGGTGATAACATATATTTACCTGCAGAATATTATTGAATCATATTATTGAATCATAACACAACTTGTAGAATAACAGTATTAGCCACTGTGAATTTTGGAATTCTCTCATCAAGCCGAGATACTGAGGACACATGTAATCATTTTTTTGTCTAAATGACAGAACTTAACCATCACATAGAATAACTATGTGGCTAGTTTTGGCTTTTATTTAAAAAAAACAAAACAAACAAACAAACAAAAATGATGTACCACTCACCAGCTTTAATCAGAAGAGAATATACAATATAAATAAAAATAAACATTTTAATCTGAAGGGGAAAGGTAGAAAAAACTATAAAGACATTTCCCATTGGTGAACCAACAGGTTTTAACCAGAAAACTCATCTCTAAAATTTGTTCTCAATCAAAAAAGTAATGAATGACTGATATTACAATAGAGACAGAGAGAAACAAATTGGGTTTAACATTTGATGTGGGAGAGCTGGCAAAGCAAGTTATGGTTAAAGATTTGATGAAATTAGATGAGATTAAGAGCCCATCAAATTTTAGATACAATTCATTCTAAATTTTGATAGGTGAAAGTTAAGTAACAACATAGCAGTTGTTTCAGTACAGTGCGACTGTTTTTAGTATGTTATGAGTGGGATTTTCTAAAATAATGACTGTTGGCCTAAATTTGCTCCCACTGAAATCAATAGAAAAATTCCCATCAATTTCAATAGGAAGTGTTAAATCAGCTGAAGGAAGTGTTTAAAATTCCCACTTGGGAGCTCACTGATTGCTGCACTTGTAAAAAATTACAAAGCTGAGTTTTCCTAATGTACGTAAGTTGATTTTTTGGAGTTCTAATTTGAAATTTCATTCAATTTTTATTCAATTATTCAACAATAATAATTCATTATTTTTAAATTAACTTCACTTTATATATGCTTTTTCAGACCTTTGTTGCTGCTTGATTGTCTCCAATGCAGTTGATTCTTTCTCCTATGTCTGTCACTGGGCATTCTGGAGAAAAGTCTATTAAAAAAATACATGAAAGGATTATTGCCAACCAGTATCATAATGAGGAATGGGCGACCACAACATCAGCCCCAGGTACCCACTAAGAGAGGGCACAAGATGGCAGCTGCTACCACTACTGCAACCAACCTGTTCTTGCAACCACCCCTACCACTTCAAGCATAGACTCTGGTAGTTATGCCTCCTACCAATGGCTCTGAATTATAGAAATGCATTACATTTTTAAATAATTAAAAAGTTTGAAGGTCTGATTCTCCACTACCTTGATGCTTGTGCAGTCATTTATCAAGAAAGAAAAAAAGGGGTTTTAGCATTCTAATCTAGTATCTGATACATGTCTTCTTCAGGTATACAAACTAGAGCACAGGAAAACAAACAGTTGTTTCTTATTATTCATCAAGATATTTGACTTGTTTTTTAGTTACAGCTTAAAATGAAGATATACAATGGGAAAATGTTTCACAGAAATCCTTTAACAGTATTCCCAAAATAAAAAAAGTAGAAGAATTATTGCTCTAGTTTCTACTGCTGTATTGTTATACCTACTCCTTTCCCTGCATATGCTTTCTACCACAAGGTCCAGACTTTGGGTATTAAGAAGGCTCACAGTTTTTTTATTTAGATTTGTGGGTGTCTAGTCACCAGCATTCTTAGGAAATCCAAAATCTTCAACTGGCAGGTGGCATTGAAGAGGTGTTAGAACCAGAACAGAAAAGCTTACAAATGTTATCCTAATATGAACTGCATGTGTGAGTTTATTAGATTATACAGGAGATATACTCACTTTATGTTAGCACTTTTTATATTCTGTATAAACACTTGGGCCACTGAAACATTATGCTTAAGACATGATTAAATGGTTAATGGTGAAAGTGGTGGGAAAGAAGGGCTTCTTCAAAAACATAAACCTCCCTCCCTCTCACTAGTTAATCACATCTTAAGTTGTTACCACATTTTAATGTAGTTCATGGCTGCATTAAAGCAAAGAATAAGCCACAAAGCTATTACACAAAAATGTGTAATAACATCATGGCTGGTTCCTATCATGTTTTTAATCGACTGTGTGTCCAAACTGTGGCTCCCAGCCATAGGGTGTGCTCCTGTGGCTGGTAGCCCCCATCAGCTGATAGTTATGAGTCTCGGGGGCACATGGTGCACCCCTGTTCCTAAGAACCTGGATCAGCTGACAGCTCTCAGCTGTAGGAGTGCATGGTGAGCCCACGTGGCTGGGAGCCCCATCAGCCATGGGAGCTTGCTACTTGCTAGTGCAGGCAACAGTGTACTGGCAATAGTGCATTATGGAATCTGATTCTGGATCCCACAGTCACACCTCCTCCCATGCACATGTGACATGTCAGGAAGTGCAATCATGAGGATCCCATGTCAGATCTCATCCTGTCTTCACCTGCACGTATCAGGGCCTGGCACTTATACACCCAAATTATAGTAGTTTATTATTTATTGGTACATTTGAAAACAGCTTTACCACCTTTATAATTATGACTGCTTTCCCACACTTTACAGAATCTTGACAATCAATTTGGATTTAGTTACAAATTACAGTTTCCAAGCCATTTTAAATGGCAAAATTAACTAATTAAAAGTATAAGAGAATGGCACATACACCAAAGGACCAGACTATATTTAAAGATGATATTATTAATGATTCATCAGTATGGCTGTGAAATGAAAACAAGTATTTGAAGTTCATTCATTCTTATACACCAGTGGTTACAAACATATAGCCTGCGGGCTGAATCCTGGCCATGGAGCTGTTTTACCCAGCCTGTGGAGCTCCAGGTGTGCCAGAAAATTTGGGGACAGAGCCTGTCATAGAATCTGGGCATGCCAAGCCCCACAGGTCATAGCCATTACTGGCAGGAGGACAAATACAGGCTGTGGCAGTAGGCTACTCACACTACTGCCACTTTGCCCACTGACATTTACTCTGCAGCCACTTGCACTGCCTCTGCCACAGCTGCCTCCATTACTGGGCCTGCCACTGCCAGATTGGGATTCTGTCCCTTAGGACTCAGCCGTCCAGATCTGGTCCAGGTTGGGGTAGAAAGACAAGATTGAGTCTGCTGTACACTATACACGCAGGGGAAATATGGGCAGACACAATGGCAGTGGTGGGAGAGCAGGGATTCTCCAGAAACATAAACCTCGCTCTTTCTACTGCTCACCAAACGCTTTTTTCAAAAAGTGAAATTCACACTTCTTGGCGCTGGAGGAAAACACAGTGTTGGGTCCAAGGCTTTTTTGCATCTGCCTTTAAAGGCAAGGAGAGTGCAATTATGGTCTGTTGACAATATCAGGGCCCCATTATACCAAATTTTGAACAAATGCACAGGGAAATGAAATCCCTGCCTCAGAGAACTTATAGTCTATTCACTAAAAAAAACAAACAAACCACCATTTGTGAAAGGATCCATATAAATTCACAGCCGCATGCTTGAACTTTGCCTAAAAGAGCAATAGTGCATTATGAAATAGTGCATTCAAAGCCCATTGAAATCAGTGGAAATACTCTTTTATAAGCTCCTATGGAGCTATTCCTGCTTGACATTTGGTTTCTGCAGTTGTATACATAAATAATTGTTAATTGTTACCTTCTTGACCTTCTTTGACTCCAGACTGCCCTGTTGCTACAAGTCCAATCAGAACGCAGGTTATAATCACTGCCAAACAGAACAGGGCTATCAGCAAGATTTCAAGGTTACTGAACTTTTTTTTCCCCATCTTCAGAAAACAAAAACCAGAAAAAGAGAGAAAGAAAGAGAGAAAGAAAAACATCAGGAATCTGCTTGTTAAATATCTAGCAAATATTTGTTTTAAAAATATATCTTTTAACCAAGGGAGTTAAACTAAAACCATTCCTTGAAAATAAAATATAATATTACCATGTTCAGATTCATTCAAATGAAGTTGGAAGTAAACAAAAATGTTCATTTTCAGTCAAGTTTGAGATTTATATTTTTAATGAAAAATATTGAAACTGAAAAAGATATCAGTTTCCTCAACTAAACTAAAATTCCACGTTTTATTTCTTCTACACATAAATAAATAAAAAATTGTGTTTTATTTCTTTAAAAAAAATTCACTATATTCTTTGAAATTGTGCTGGTAAAATATCCATTTATATTAAAGGCAGACAAGGTTCTTTGGGTAAATCCGATGTGTTTTATTAGACCAACTCAAATAGTTGGAAAAATTCTTCTTAGCAAGCTTTTGGGCCGAAACACACTTCATCAGGCTAAGGAAGCATCTGCAAACATATATTTTCCTGGATTTATATTAAAGGCGTATGTTGTTGAATAATATTTGACAAACCTTGGTTTGAATGAGCTCTATAATAGGCGTGTGCGAAATGGCTAGCATTCGCTTTGGATTCAGATTCAGCCAATTTGGGGGAGAGTGATTTGATTCGGTGATCATTTGTGAATTGCCCCCCATGCAGTGTGGGGCAGTGGGGGGCACCAGGGATCACCCCCCCCCCCGCCTGGCAGCACCCGGTGAGCCCGGGCTTTTTTTTAAAGCACTGGGAGCTGGGGAGGGTGGGGCAGACATGGGGGGGGGCTGGGGGAGTGGGAGGTCCCCTCCCCCCCCCCATCCCCGGCCATTTACCAGCTCCGAGTCCAGCTACTGCTCCCTGCTGCAGCCACCAGGGACTGTCCAAATCATCAAAGCTCTCCAAATCTTTTCCTACTTTTTAATTGGTCCCCTGATTCAATTTGGATTAGGACATTCAGCCACCGAATTGGGCCAAATCTCCTCCAAATTGAATCTGCATCTGAAGCTTGGCACAGCCCTGCTCTATAAATATTATTGTCCATGTGCAGTGGAAGTAATAATGCCATGGATCAGATGCAATTGTAATGGCGGTATAAGTTACATAGTAATAAATGTAAGAGTATAATAAATACAAGAGTAAAAGTATATTAGTAAACTAAGAGTATAAGCTGGGGGTAGTAATGACTGCTATGAATAGAACATTGAGAAGTTAAGGAAGTGAATCTGTTGCAGCTACAGCGGGATGGAAAGTGCAAGTGGGGTTAAAGACTGAGTTTCTGCAGCAAGTTCATACTTCCCCTTTTGTGACTGCATTTCTGCATTCAAATATTGCTTTTTTCTCAGTATCTATACCAGGAGAGGAAGGCATGCCCTGTTCACACATGTGTATGGAATATTTAAAATGATTACTTCTATTATTAGCATTACTATTTTGGTATGTATGCTTGATCTTTTAGCATGTGATTTACGAGGAGAAATATACCAGCTGTTCATCTCTGACAAGATCCCAAGAGAGACAGAACACTTAGTGAAGTTAGGAACTGTGCCATCATTGACAAACACTTACTGTTGAAGTGTTTGGGCTGCAGAGCCAACTGTTCAATCTTGTGTGAAAAACAACACAGTACCATTTATGTTTAACTTTACAGCAGCAACAAAACTAATTAAAACTAATCTCCAGAATCCAGATCAATACACCAGCATGGGTGACTGTATTTTTCAGTCGGTTAAAAGATATTTACCTGATTAAATAGGCTGACCCATGGGGAAAAAAAACACACTCTTTTCTACTTAGTTAAAAAAGAATAAATATAGTTTTGCTAGTGCAAACAGTATCATATTACTCATTATGCTGAAACTTCAGAACACTTGCTTGCTGCACTAGTCATTAATACTGAGGGGAAAGAAGGAAGATTAACCAAAGCACACTTCAGTAGTGATTCACTTCCCCATATACTCTGAATAATCTCTCTCCTTCCTTTACTTCCATTGATTAAACAACTCACCACCACTGGGACAAACAGGTAGCTTATTAACTTATGGAGAGAGAGCAGTCTCTAAGAAAGAGTAAAACTATGATATGATTCATAGTATAGTTTTCAGTAAGTTGAATCATCAAGCAAAAAATACTTTTATAAATTGTACAGTACTGTTCATGTTTTATGCATTTTATAAGGCTCCCCAGATACATTTCAAATTAAAATCAGTGGTCGTTTTCCTGGTGAATATTGTATCTAAAGCTTATATTATTATATTGAAAAATATACATTGAATATATTGTTCAATTCCATAAAGATGAAATTATAATCTGGCTGTTCCTCTCAGTTAACATTTTGAAATTATATTGATTAGGAACATTACAAAGTTACAGCCAGAATTTTCAAATCCACAGTTAAAGGTTTTCTTATCAAGCAAAATGAATCAGGATTTGCAGCCCCTTGTTTCTCATAAACCAAATCTGAATACTGAGAAGTTAAAAACAAGGATTTCAAGTACAAATCTTATTGTGTGATATACCTGTAATAGTTACTGAGGCTCAAATCTCTAGAAATTTGAAGAGAGATTTGAAAAGAGAGTACCTACCTCAAAATCTCTTTGTTTCCTCCTCCAAATTTTACTTTCAATATGTGTTCTTGCAGGGAAGGTTCAGCTTGAAATTTCCAGCTTCATCCTAAGCACCTATCTATCAGAGGAAGGTAAATAGATAATCACAGGAAGACAAACTGCTTTTTGCTGAAAATGGCTGCTATAGTTATTGTAGCCAGGGAATGACTAGTTAATTAGTAATATTTTTTGCTGAGATATCATTTACCCCACAATGCCCAAGTGCCAACAACCACCTGGCAATACGTTTTTTCTATGTTATATTCTACTAAACAACTAACAACATTTTCATGGGACCTTGATTTTCCTTATGAGTCATTTCTGCTTTAACTGTAATATAAACCTTTTAAAAGTCTTTAGTGGGAAAAAATTAGACATCACACAGTAAGCGTGACCAATTAGAATGGAAGTTTACTCTGTGGGAAAGGCACTGAGAGGTTTGTATAGGATACACCTGCTTCTCTTACTGACAAGATATGTGACCCCATTTCCTATTACAAAGACCCTTCATTTGAAATCAAGGAAGATAAATAGTGGAACTTCTGTTCTGAAATCATCCATAAATTTAATTTGGTTGCCTGAACATCCCACCTCCCAGTGAGACCAACTGAAAAGTGAAACCAAAGAGGAATGGGATGTTTCTCTTTTCATGAATCAGCATGTAAAGGAAATCATACCTGTACTGCATATAGTACTCCAGCCGGCATCCATCTCAATCCAAAAATTTCACTGATTACAAGGACTCACTGCTTTTTAAATGCAACCTATCTTTAACCTATTTGGTGGTTTTGCCTCCTCTATTTTAATGATATAGAATTATCCATTTGTATGTAAGATCCAGAAATTATGATCAATATCAGTAGAGATCCTTCTTTAAAGTTAGAGAGAGGTAGCTAGCTGTGTTGATCTGAAGTCAGACAGAAGGCCAGACAGACTGTACGTAAACATTTAGTCCTTTAGAGAGACTAATTCCAAAGGAATTATTCACTTGGGTGTCACCCTGCCTTGCCTTCTTTAAAGTTGTTATGCTTGGATCATAACGTTTCACGGGGATTGCATTAACATGAAATGGCTTTGTATTTCCAGGATCTATTTGAGGTTCATAAAACTTAAGATAAATATGACCCTATAAGATACTTTGTGCATCTACACAAGACACTGAAAGCACAGTAGACTAATTCTACTGTGCATTAGTGTATCATGTCAAAAACCATGCTAATGCACTAATTCTCAGTAGAATTAGTCTACTGTACATTAGCATCACCTAGAAATGTGCACTGGTGCTCCTACCCAGTAGCACCAATTACAACATATTAAGTTTATACCTGTTATTACAGGTACTGAATTTAGTGCACTGTAATAATGGCATATTAATTCACATGTAGATGTGCCCACAATCCAGTAAAGCACACAAACAAATGCTTATTCTAAGCATCAGCTGTTTTACTGCAATCCGTCTGGACATATGCTTAAAGTACTTTCCTGAACTGGAGCACAGTATCAGAATTTTTTCATTGCAACTTTCAGGATTAAACTGTTGAAGTATGTATGGATCTTATATTTGGATGGACCTAACCAAGAGCCAGTCTAAATGGTTAGGTCAATCTTAATGGCCACTGTTAGGTCTTCTTGTTACTTAAAAATTTACTGAAACCATGCTTTTTGTTAGCGGGATTGTTTATTGTTAAGGGTACTGGGGAGATAGATTTCATATAGGCTTATTATGGAATGTTGAACTATAAAGTTTCAGATTGCTTATATCCTGCACACACACACTCACAGGTGACACTTACATAGTCCAAATTAAGGTGTTGTAGATAGGGGTGATCAGTCCATATCCACTGACAGAGCGGGGTGTGTGACCTGCTATGCACAGGCACAGGCTCCAATGGTGAGGCAAGTCCCCACTTCTATCTTTTTCCTTGCCTTTTTTATCCCGTTCATGTTGTTGGGCAAGGTTTTTGGAGTTTTTCCATAAAGCATGCACTGTCTGGTTGTCACATAGGCCAGTTCCCCTTATCTAGCCAGTTTACGCTGGTCTCTTCCTGGTTCTTCTTCAAAGAAGTTATGCAGACAGCTCAGACAGCTGGCCTCCAAACAACCTTATCTTTCTAGCTGAAACTGCAACTTCTTTCTTCTTAACTTTTGTTATCTGTTCATGCCACCTGCTTCTTCTTTTTGTTAGTCAGGCATACCACACATGTGCAAACATTCTACATTGAGTTAAGTTATAAGTTTTCTTAACCCTACAATCTAATGGCCCAAGGTTAGGGCAACGTTAGGCCCAAGATTAGGTCAAATTAAATGGCCCAGTGTGCAAGTGTGTACAGGGATGAAATCTCCCTAAAAATGATGCATCTATCTAAAGTTAGTTCAACTCAGAGACGAACAAACTTTAGATCCTCAGTTGGCCTGATCTAAAATGGGTTAACTCACCTAGCAGGCATTCAAAACACAGCTGCAAGGCTAGGTATCACAGCATGGGGTCCCCACACATGGCTGTGATGACCCTAGGGCTCTATGACCATGCTTGTTCCACCCTGCAGGCACCTTCTAATCTCACCTGCCATATCTTGTTGCTTGAAATAATAAATTGGGAGGCTGCCCAAAAGTTTGTGGTCATGGTCCTACTGAACCCCACTAGATCCTGCTGATCTTAAATTACTTGCCAGGTCTCACTCAAAGTCAGTGCCCAGTGGGACACCAAAAGCCTTATGGGCTAGATGCATGGCTCCAAAACTGCCCCTTTACCACACCCCATGCCTCGCAGGCGTTATTCAAAAGTTGTCCCTCTGAAGCCTTAATCTAGCTCAGCCTCCTGTTGTCACTGGGCCCTCTGCAGCCCTGTCACTGTGCCCCAATGAGGCCTCCTCCTCCCCAATAGCCTCAACTCGGTCCACAGGTTCAAACAACTAACAACGTAAATACAAGCCCCTGGGCTGTAACATAACAACAACAACACTGGAGGTCACACTCTGCCCCTTTAAGGAGGCAAGATTCTCCCTCAGCAATGTGTACCTTCTAACTCCCGATACTTTAGTAGCTTCTAGATCCCATTAGTTTTACCAGCAGCATAACAGGCAACCAAGCACCTCTGAGTAGCATTTCTGCAAGAGCTCCTTCCCCCTAGCTGCTGACAGATAACTAACTTCCTGCCACCCCCAGCCCTAGGGCTTATATCTGCCCAGGGCCCTGTTTCCTTCCAGTCAGCTGACTGGGTGCAGGTGCCAGTTAATACCCTGGTTAGCTAACTGCCAAGGCCACCTGAAGCTGTGGAGCCTTGCCCGTCTCTCAAGGCCCCCTAATGAAGCTGCCTCTGCTGCTGAAGGAGCAGGCACACCTTAGTGCCCTGCAACACTAGGAAAACCCAGTTCCTGACTGGGGTTATGGCTGTAGTGTTTTAATCCCTACAACTACCCTTCCCAGATTGGGCAGCCTCCTCGTTGATCCACCAGCCCTGCCCCCTCTCCCTCTTACCTACCAGCTCCCTGATTCCGTTAGCCCTATGACTTACCTCCAGCAGCTGGGGTGAGTGCTTGCATACAGCAAGCCCAAACTATTGTTTAGGCAGCTCAAAGCAAGCTGCCTAAACTGAGTTGAGTTGTCTGAGTCCTTGTTTTCACCCTTACTAAACATTTTCTGTGCAATTTGAGGATACAAACTGCAAAAACAAAAAAGTGAAAGTCCTCTGGCTAAACCATCAGTATCCCCAAAGCATATTTTGATTAGTTTATCAGCATCCAGGATTTCAGCTAGAAATATATAGCTGAGCTGCAGAAAAGGGAAATGGAAAAAACTCCATACACTGAATGAGACTGTAAAGAAAACTGAGACATCTATTAAAGTGAGAGACAGTGCAAAATGGACTCTACTATGATGTAATTTAGTTTCTAGGAATTAAGAGATGATCCTTTCTTAACACTAATGAATGGAATTGTCAGACCCAAATGAGAATACCTAGACTATGCAATTAGGTCATATATAAAATGTATCATTCAATATGTTTTAAATAATATAAGTTAAACATCAGAGCTTAACGTCTTTCAAAATGTGCTAGCAAGCCATAATCACAAAACAGGTTACGCTACACAAAGATGTGAAAATAATTGTTTTGTCAGTTAAATTGAGAAACTGAAAAAAAAATTGGCTTATTCCTTTCACAGCTACAGAATACTTCTGTCAACCATATTGTTTTGGTATCCAGGATTTACATTAATTACTCTCAGTCCTTTCAGTTCCTGCAATAAGAATCCTTCTGCTTACTGGCTAGGGTAGGAATGCAATGACTAAATGATACATAATAAAATATACGTCAAATATTACTTAAAAAGCGAATACAATGGACTTTGAATATTCTGCAGGGCATGTACAGACTTTCCCAATGTTTGTAGCAACAAAATCTACACTGTGATCTTGGCTTAGCTGATAGAGAGTAAACACTGTAGTCATGGTTCATATTTCAAAAAGGAACAGGATTAGCCACTTTCTCTTGTCAATCCAAAAGAACCCCATGTCACAGACCCTGTCCCAGGACAGAGACAAGGGAGAAAGGCTCAGCTTATGTTTGTGACAAATCTTTAGCCGAAGAAAAAGCTAGTTCCCACTCACTTTTTACATAACTCAGTGCTTCATTTATTCTGTATATATAATACTTTTGAAAAGTTCTCTAAATTCCTTACATAAAATACACTAGGTAAATGCAAAATAGTTCTGGTTAAATTAATTTTGCTCTTGTATGAATGCATAGAAAATATTTTTCTGAGGGTTTGAATAAAACACTTGTATATTATGTATCTGAGCAACTTCTCCAAAATACATTTTATACTAATACTCATTTGAAAACAAGAATATCATCCCTACTCTTCTATTAAGAAAAGCGCACAGTGGAATAAACTTTATTTCGACAACATTTTTTACATACAAGGATATAGTTATGAACTAGTGATATTAGTGAACTTTATGGAACTCTACAACCCTTTTATTCAATCATATTTTGAATACAGTATTAAATGTAGGACCTTGCAAAACCCAATAGCCCAGATTCAGTTCTCTCTTACATCAATGTAAGCCTAGTTAAAAGACTTTTCAGTAAAAGGAAAAATTGGTAAAAAAATCACATTAACAGGAAGGGTTCTATGCCAGGATCTCCATCCTAGCCTTATTGCAAAAGTTTTAGTAAAGTGCTTATGGCTTCCCACACTAAAAAAAAAAAGGAAAAAAGAAAGAGAAGACGATATTCAGATGGAGAGTTAGATAATGGATTGGGGATCCAAGACCCTAGAAAGAGTTTGGTCTACTTCTAGGCATTTTTATAGATGATATTTGGAAGGAAGAATATGTAATGGACTGGGAAATGCCTATCTCATTTCTTTTGACTACCATGTACAGCTTAGTTTCCACACTTAGTTTGGTTTGGTGCCTTACTGAACTGAAGGGTTTAAATCAGACTGGAGTCAAGGGTTCAGTTAAGGAAGAAATGAAGCAAGGATCAAGAGATAAGACCAGCATCAGGTACACACCTTTGAAAGGGCTTAGAATACAATGGAACCACTCTTGAGAACTGCAACTACCATGAATCAGCCAAGTTAAAAGGGTTTATTCAGGCAGAAGTACTGTAAGTGTAGATTGACACTTTATAAACTACTGAATTCAGAGACCCATAAGCTTTAGTAAACAATGGCTGACTTCATCAGGTGCTATGAAAAAAATGTAGGGAGCAGGCATTCAGGTAGAAACAGTGTTTTAAATATAAAGAACAGGGAAGAGAGAAGGGGAGAGGACAGTGTTAAGGCAAAAGTGCAGGTATCTCAAAAAGCAAAACAAAGCAGTAACCCCATAGGAACATATGGGTCATAAAAACTAATCCAGGTAATGGGATAAGAATCTGTAGTCTCTGTTCCTAGTATACCTAACACAATCCAATCTATGGGTGATTTCTTGTTCCACAATTGCCTGTTGAAATTGGTTTTAAAAGTGTTGTTCTTTCAGAACAGCTACTCTGAAATTAGCAATGGATATCCATTGAGGCTAAAGTATTCTGCTTCAAGTTTCCCTTTATTTCTGGACTAGATGCCAGATCTGTGTCCATTCATTTACTTAGGGAACTCCCCCTCTTTTCAAGGTAATCAGATGATACCATTGGTAGAGAAGCAGATGAATTAAACTCAGGTGTTATAATCCATGTTGTTTGGTCTAGTGCTGATGTGGTCTGTAATGATGGGGGTATAGCTGGCATTTGGGTCATTGCAAACCTTGGTAAGGACAAGAGACAGGTAGTCTGTTGTGTCTAAGGTGGGGGGGAGGCTGTCCGTAACTGAGGACAGGTTTTTCCTCTATGGCTACCTTGAGATGTCACAAGGCAGTGGATTGGGGAGAGAGAAAATAAATAGGTCTGAGCATACCTGATCAAGTTTTTTGTGTAGATTGATTTCAGTCCATTTCATTATCTTAGTGTGGTGCCATCTATGAGCAGAGAAGTAGTTAGCTGTCCCCCCTCCCTCACCTTTTTTATTTTAATCTCTCTCTCGTTCTTATATTCTGCTTTCTGTACATTCTTTCATAGCATTTGATAAAGTGAACTTGGGCTCTCTTTCTATATATATTTATTTAGTCTATAAGGATGCATCTCTACCCTGCCTGCTGACTGTCTTCAGACTAACACAGCTAATTATCTCTACCTTGAGACGGTCATCATTTTTCCAGAAGGGGCTGGAGGTCATTAATTGTGTGTCCAAGGTGTTAAAGTTGGGGGCTGTAGGTGACAACAACCTGGGATCCTGTTGTCACCAACCATAGGGAACCTATGTCACAAAATCAGTATTGTAGCAGGTCAGAACACAGTCTGAGTCTAGCTCCGTTGCTCTGGTGGCTACAGTTTTGAGATTGTACTGTAAGTGTAGGAGTCTGTGCTCCAGATCCATAAGATGTGCATCTCAGAGCTTTGTTACACATAGCACTTTGTCGCACATACACAAGTTTCTCAGATGATGATTGGTATTAGTATTATCTTGAGTTTAGAATAATTATATTCTAGTTGTGGTGGTGGGGAAACAGGGCCACTGCACATAGCACTTAATGGGCACATAATGATGACCAATCCTATGCTCAAAGATGAAGTGAATTTGCCCAATAACTGTTAATTGTTCCTCCCACTGTACTTCATTCCAGCAGCCAGCCCTACCCTGAAAGATGCACACTGCACACAAGGGTTGGAAAAGCCAGAGGGTTTTGGAGCACAGAGCGGGGGGGGGGAGACCATCCAGCTCTCTGGGAACCCTGAACAGAGTCCAGAGAGCCTCCAAACACCTGGCAACCCCTACACTCCGAACACCTGCTAAATCCTGCCTCAGTCCAGGTTTTCCTCTCACTTTAAGGAGAATCCTAGGAAAATCCTGGGCACTGATTCCTGGAAGGTATGGTCTGGGTACTCTACCTCTTTGTATTGGAATATGAGCAGGAATGCAGTTCCTAAAAATGAGGGTTCTACTTAGAGTCCTTAGCATTGTATATGTGGACACTTCTATCCAGGCACATTGGTGAACCGGCTCCCAATCAGTGGCATTCTCAGAATGGCTCAAGTATTATGTCTGTCTGCACCTATTGACAAAGTGAGCTGTTGCTTATGAAAATTTATGCTTCAGTCAGTTTATAAGGTGCAACTCTGCCCTGCTTTCTACATATTACGTAAGTACACACATATACCTACATGCATACAGATCTAATGACTGCTTGATGGATTAACAACATAAGAAATGCCAATACTTGCTCAGACCAATGGTCCATCTAACCCAGTATCCTGTCTCTGACAGTGGCAGCAATGGATGCTTTAGAGGTAGAACATATGAAAAGGTAATATCTAAAGCAGGCTTGTCCAACATATGGCCCGCTGGCTGCCATGTGACCTGCCAAGCCATTTTATCTGGCCTGCGGCAGAGGTGGCAGCAGTGCAGAGCTGTTGCGGAGCGTGGGGCGGCGGCAGTGGCACGAAGTGCAGAGCTGCCGCCACAGAGCGTGGAGCCACGGTGGTGGCAGCAGAAGCGGCGGGGAGGGCACGACGAGTTGGTCAGGGCCAGCCCTCGAGCCCCAGCTGGCAGCGAGGGGAGGGGAGCTGCTTACCCCCGCAGGGCCTGGGGGAGCAGCCCCACGCAGGAGGCCAAGCATCAGCCGCTGGCACTGCCAAATTGTGCCTGCCTCCTCACCCGCCCGCTTCAAGCCAGCCCTGCTCCCCTGGCCAGTCTCCCCCCAGGCACTTCAGCTCTCTGGGCCCAGCTGCCCACATGCGAGGCCCCAAGGGGGCCGCTTCTCTTCTCAAGGGGTGCTGCTGGGGATGGGGGGACCCCAGCTGGGTCTGCACCAGCCAGCAGAAGTGGCAGCAGAGCCGTGTGCCACATAGGACGGGACGAACCTGCACCGGTCAGTCACACAGCTCCGCTGCCTCTTCTGCTGGCCGGTGCAGACCTGGCTGGCCTCCTCCCGTCCCCAGCAGCACATGGGAAGCTGGCTTCAGCTGCATGTTGCTTGTCCTGGCTGGTGCCAACCCAGTTCTGCCCAGATGGGTCCTGCAGCACCATGTCAATCTGGGCATAGCACTGGCAGGCCAGGTGGGCCCCAGGTTAACCCTGGCCTGGCCCCATGGCTTCTCCAGCACCAGGTCAACATTGTTGTAGCCAAGCGGCTCCTGCAGCACCATGTCAACCCAGGCATGCATGCCATGTCAACCAGCACCATGTCAACCCCTGCAACTTCATTGGTGTCAAAGGTAATATGACATCACTTCCTGGCATGATACCATTTCCTGCTACATCTTTGAATATGGCTTGCCAGCCCACTGGGTGATACAAATTTGTGATCTGGCCCCACATTCAAAAAGGTTGGACACCCCTGATCTAAAGCAATCTACCCTCTGTCATATCCTCCCTGGTATCTACCATCATTGTCTTAGAGATGCCAAAGGGTACATCTGTACTTGTTCTTTTTAATAGTTATAGATAGATAAATAGATCTATCATCCATGAATCTGTCTAGTCCCATTTTATATGTGGCTATACTAATCTGCCTCTACAACCTCCTGTGGTAATGAGATTTGCAAATTAACTATGCATTGTATAAAAAGTACTTTCTCTTGTTAGTTTGAAACTATCTCTTGCCAATTTCAGTGGGTGCTTCTTAGTTCTAGTATTCTGGGACTTGGTGAATAAATTCCCTATTCGCTTTGTCCACACCCTTCATGATTTTATAGACTTCTGTCTTATCCCCTGACACCTACAGCCTTCTCCTTTTCAAACTGAAAAGTCCTTGCCTTTTTAGTCTCTCCTAGTATGGCAGTTGCTCCATTCCCCTGAACATCTTGGTTGCTCTCTCTATACCTTCTCTAATTCTACCACATCTTTTTGAGATGCAGGGACCAGAACTGCACACAATATTAAGGCTTGAGTGCACCATAGATTTGTATAATGATACAATGATGTTTTCTGTTTTATTTTCAGTTCCCTTCTTAATGATGCCCAACATTTTAACTATTTTTTTTGGTTGCCACTGCACATTAAGCTGATATTTTTAGAGAACTATCTACCATGACTCTAAAGTTTCTTTCCCTGAGTCATAACAGCTAGTTCAGAAACCAGCATTTTGTATCAAGGGAGATTTGTTAGTCACTGAAATTGCAGTGGACTGAAGAACTGATGGCTGTTGTTTAGACCAATTGTTGGCAATGGGATTTGATACATGGATTTAATTTTGTAATATGCTTTGAAGAGACTGCTGGTGAACCATAATTAAGATACAACAGTGATTTAATTCATGTCTCCTTCTCCTCTCCCCCAATGGTATTATCAGAAACTACCACATCATAGTGCTGTTCTAGAACATTTTTAAAGCCATTCAAATTCACACAATTCTATTTTATCGAAAACATGGACACAATGTAATTTTGCAAATTAATTAATGAACTTTATACTGAATATTTTGTACCTTAATTTCCCCATTTAACTGAAGGGATTAAGTCAGTCTGGAGTCTGAATTGTAGTAATACATATTTAGCAAATAATTGTGACTATCCCATATACAGTACTTTAATTAAAAGATTACTTTTCACAGCCTATGTTGAAAATAAAAAAAGTTTCATCTTTTGCAGCATGCTTAGATCACTTGCTTGAAACAGAATATGATCCCCCAACTATTAAATGATAATCCTGAAACATCCAAACAACTCAAAATGTAGGCAAGGCTTTTTGGGTAGATATTATATCTTTTATTAGACTGACTAAATAGTTGGAAAAAAGGTCTTTGCAAGCTTTCAGAAACAAACACCCTTCGTCAGATGTAGATAGACTCTGCTGGTGTTGTGTTCTCCAAGGTAGAAAAGAAGCTAATTTATAACAAGCAATCCTGGGAAAATGCAAATGAGTAGAAGTTGGGAAGACAATGGATAGCGATGGTGATGGGGGAGGAGGGAAATGTGTGAAGGAATGCATGTGGTCACCTGGAGGCAGGTTACCAGTACCTGCGATTGTCACCACACAATTCTCAAAAGGGCTTTCACCCAACAAAGACACTCCTCCAGAGATAGATCACACTTTTGAAAGAGAAACCTGGATACCATGTGAAGAATTGATGCAGTACAAAAAGAAAATTCCCACAAAATGCACACCATTAGTTATGACATACCATCCTTCCCTGGAACCTAAATGGAAAATCCTCAAAGAATTGCAATCCACACTAGAAGAAGTATGGGTTTCAGTTTAAAGAGTTCTTTCCAAAACCATCCAGATTAGCCTTTAAACAAGCACCTAGTATCACCAACCTCACCACCAGAAGCAAACTTTCTATGGCCCAAACCACACTGAATGGATCTAGACCATGCCGGGACAAAAAATGTAGAACCTGCCAACACATCTCCACCATTCCCCACAATAACTACACCCCACAACAGAACCATCACCATTCCTGGATCTTACACCTGGACTTCCAGAAATGTAATATATCTTATGCAATACCCCAAATGTGATGATGGAAAATATGTAGGAGAAACCAAGCAACAACTGCACAACAGAATGAATACACACCAAAAATCCATCCAAGACAAAAAAAATCTAAATACCTTCTCACAAGGCAACCACTCCCTCTCCAATCTCTCAGTTGTAATCCTCAATGGGAATGTACAAAACACCTTTTATAAATGAGCCTACAAACTTCATAAATCTACTGGATACAAAAAATCATGAACTATATATAGATATTAGATTTATGACACATTACAGCCTGCCTAACATCTGATACCCCAAGTAGCCTGCCTTTAGCTGACCACTTCCATTCCTTCACACATTTCCCACCCTCTCCCTCCTATTCAACATGTAGAGCAGTTAAGCACAGAAATGTATTTAATAAAATCTAACAGGCATACTGTAGTCAAATTAACACACACAAAATGTATTCCTAAAAAGATTCTATTCATAGTAGGGAGGGGGGGAGCTTATCTAGTATTATTCTAATTCTAGAAAATTCCCCTCAGAGTTACCCCCTGTGATATATCAGTATTGAAATACTGCTGTTTCAACACAAGGTTTCTTAAAGATGCGTCTCAGTTTTTGTAAAAACCTAATCATCCCTGGATTCATGGCATTCTCACTAAAGATAATACCTATATAAAATCAAAAGTTTAGATCAAAAGCCTAGTTAAAGGGAATTGAAACATTTATAACTCAGAGGAGTTGAACAGAAGTGTAGAGGCATTCATATTTGTGAAAAAAAAACTCTCTTGCAGGGAAGATCTTCCAGGTGTCAACCTGGAAGAATTTTCTCCCAAAAGGGGCATGTTTCTCCAGGAGAAATTGGGTCAGTTTTTGTACATTGCTAGTTTCCACCAAGAAAGTAGAAAAATAATGCCTTTGTGTGGCAAAGCCATACAAATCACTTGAAGTAACTGTTGTGTGAACCTCAGCAATTTATTGCCCAGTTACAGCTGGGGAAACATTTCATGCTAATTCAATTACCCCAAAACATTTATATTTGAATTGTCATAAACACATTTTAATAGTATTGATGTATGTATAGGTTGCTTAAAAATCAGGATAGAAAGCAAACCAGGAGTAGAGCTATGGCCTCTGGCACATCTTAGTTAGTATTAAATATACATATTGCTAATTTGTGACAGGGCTCTCCAACTTCTGAGTGGCCAGGGGCTTCAGGCCCTCCAGCCACTCACAGTACAGACCACATGCTCCCTGGGTTGCATGCCACATGGGCATCCTCTCACCTCCTGGATGCCCTCCTGCCAAGGTGGGCATCCAGATGGGCACCCCGCAACTACCAAGATGGGCACCCCCCCAACTGTGTTGTGCCAGCACCCCAAAACTTTGCACACTGTGTTGTGTGGCCCTTTTATGCCCCTCCACGCTGCACTCCTACACTGTGCAGTGTCCCTGAGACCTCCAGCTCCAGGTTCCCTTGGCTGTACTTTGCCATTTGGCTCTGTACCAAGGAATGAGGGCTGGAAGTAGAAGGTAGAAGAAGGGGGAGCCCAGTGACTCCAGTGGAGGCAGCAGGAGCTGTAATGGTAGTGAGGGGAGACACATCTGGACCAGGAGTCTGGGGGCTGCAGCTTAAACCCGTGGGGGCTGCATGTGGCTCACTTGCCACCAGCTGAACTGCCCTGTCAGGTGGAATTCTTAAGTAAAAGCACTAAATAATCTAGGTCCAAAATCAGTGTGTTTATTAGGATCATAGAAAAGTAGGGTTGGGAGGGATCTCTAGAGTTCATCTAAGTTAATATTCTGCTCAAAGCAGGATCATCCCATTCTAAAATATCTTAGACAAGATGTCATATGTCATAGATATTCAAAATATCATTGTACTTCCAATGTAAATTTTGCACATAAAATAGAAATATATATTTTTTAAATCACAATTTTTGTATGGACATAATACTTCAGTATGATCTGACTGCAATGTACCATTACAGTAAATGAGATTTTAATAAAGTGGAGTGGGACAATTAATACTGAAATCTTTTTTAAAAGCTTTCTATGAAGGTAAAAAGGCAGGAAATGTAAAAATATGGACAAAAATCTTCCTAATTACTTGAAGACAGTTTAGGGTTTCCATTTGACTTAATAGTCTTGTTCTAGTTCAAGCTAAAGCTGAGTTATATGCAGAACCTTTGAAAACAGAGGGAAAAAACAATAATTAAATCTCTATTAAGCCCTGCCTTTAGCTCATACACTATATGGTAATTTCATCTTTTATTGGGTTAGTATTTCTTTTTTTCTTTTCCTCACATTTAAAACATTTTTAAATCATTTTAACATGGCACAGATTTTGTGTCCCTTTCCCAGTTCCTTTCTATTCAGGCACCATGTCAAGGAAATGCTTCTTTTCTGCTAAAAAAAAAATTGTTGCCCCTTCTAACCCATCCTAGGCTTAGGAACTCCCAATTTTCCATCCAAAAAAGGAAAGCAGAACTAAATCTAATAGCTGTGTGATTTTAAATGAAAGACAAAAAGGGATGGGACTGGGTAGATAGTTTCATTCCTTAAATCATCTATTTACCTGATTTTCAGCACTATTACTG